>NC_137877.1:33682136-33759636 GCF_963924005.1 Protomyctophum bolini | reverse complement strand
TAATCATATCTTTGCAGTATGGGCATTGAAAGTCACCCCTACTTTCATAATACCAAATTAGGTATGCGTTATGTCGGTTAGGTAAAGCAATTTTAGTCATGGCTGTGTTTGATTGATTGATTGAAAATTGTATTCACAGTTTGTGGAATGGGTACAGTTCAATCAAATGTACAGGTCAATACAAAAACTACTACGAGGATGAAACCAGAAAAAGGACTTGTTTACATCAGGGTCCTCCATTTTCAATTCATCAGAACATTTAAAGAAGTACAAATATACACTTTTGTGAGGGGAAAAAAGGAAATCATCATGTTAAAGAAAGTAAAAAAGGGAAAAAAACATGTACAGTACGGAAAAAGGGGGGGCTTTAACTTTTTACATGGCCAGTTTCGAAGTGCTCTTTGAGAGTGGTTTTGAAGGAGTCTAGGGATTTACATTTCTTAATGGCTGTTGGTAGGGCGTTCTACATTTTAGTGGCATATAGGAGTGAAATTAATGTAATCCCTTGATTGAGCCGAATCTGGGTTGCACGTGCGGTTTGTTGAGCTCCCTCTGGTGTTGTGATTGTGGATTTTGACAGGTACATGTATTCAGCCACAGTTGGTACGGTTATAGGTTGCAATGGGTTGGTGAGCGTTACGTTTAGACATGGGTTTGATGAGGTTAAAGTTGGGGTAAGATCTGGGGAGGGCCTTCATGCATGACCAGCAGATGAATTCAGCACCGCCCTTTCACAGAGTACCGCCACTCTGCCCATCGCACTATGCCCAGCCCCTATTCCTGCTCATCCAATAGCATCCCCTGTCCTATGTGACATCACTGAGCTGGTGGAATAGAAAGCACACCACTTGATCTTTGGTCTCTGATTAGTTTGATGCTGGGTGGGTTGGCCGTGAGACAGGGCACCGATGATCCCACATGTTTTGACAAGGTGATAATAGTCTCATAGCAAAAACCAATGTAAAGCACTACGCCATGTGATATGTCCCCCGAGCATTTACTAGTCTCTCTTGGTATGGCATCCGGGAACAACAGTTTAACTGCAGCCATAGCTGGCCGATAAGCTATAGCTAGCCTCCATATATATCCAGGACCAGAAAATATCTTCTCATTGGCATATTCTATGAAAAATCCCCAACAAAAAGAACATGTATATTCCCTTGACTCCATGGGCTCTGGAGAACACATGGCTTCAGTCAGTTGTGTTGGAGGATGGAAGCCATGTTCAGATAGGGTTCTGTGGTAGCATCAGGGGTGTATCCACTGAGTTGGGGGACTGGGGGACTCCCTTTAAAGAGCTGTGTGTTGGTATAGCGGACGCTCGCATGCTAAGCCCTACGGTGGGCCCATGAATGGCCCCGGGATTTCACACAAAGACATGATGTCATGATGGAGGGTGCGGACTCTATTGAGCACGTGCAGTGAGGCGTGAGGCCAGATTAGAACCCCGAAGCAGGGCACTAACCAGCCGTTAATCAGAACGCTAACACGCTAACAAACATATCGTACGGCGATCTGCCTACGGCGCGGTGGCGCCACGCGCTTCCTGCTCGTATGTCCCATTGAAAGAGAAAGACAAGGTGAGAGAGTGATCAAATTTTTTTATCTCTATGATGACCTTTAACCCATTCTGACCTGAGACCAGATTCTAACGCACAGAAGAATGGTGGTTCTTTAACGCATTTTGACCTGAGATCAGATTCTAAATCCTGACAGTTTTCAAAAATAGCAGACCTGCAAGCTCGTAGCGCGCCACTCGGTGGCGCGCTATGAGCTTGTAGATCTGCTATTTTTCAATAGCTAAAGCACAACATAAATAACACCAAAATGGGTTCCCGCCCAAGATTGGTTAAAGTGTAACATAAAAGCTTACAGTTGAGTTTGGATGTTTATTCCAATGGATGGACTATTTAATGTGACTGACATAATGTTCATTTAAGTACAGTAGCCTAATGCCTTTCCTGGTCCCAACTGCTTCAATTGATGGCCCTCACCACTGCTGAGACACCCTTCAGGTTCCGATGCTGATACACGTCTTAAATCCTGCTGCTCTACAGTCAGCAAAAACTGGCCGATGTTCACAATTCATATATATATATATATATATATAATATAATCATCTGTATACGTGAATGACTTTAAGCATGGTTTGAATTATTTCATTCATGTCAATGCAAAAAAAACACAACTCAAAGATGTGAAGTTGTATGAAGACAACCTTTATCCCAGTGCCACATTTAAGCCTGCTAATGCAAAGCAATTGGTTCAATCCTTTTGCTTATGTGTAAAATGAGATTGGGTATTAGTTTGGCCTAAGAACAAGATGAAGAGACATTCATTTGGCCATTGCAGTCAGAATGATTCCTCGCCCTTCTGTAAAGCCCACAGTGCTGACTGTTTCCTTATCGCAGTACTCAGGCCTACTGTATGTGGTACCAACAAACTACAGTGCATGGTTAGGAAATGAGTCATTTTACGATAAAGTTCTGTTCTGCATTTTAAAGAAATTATCCTTTTAATTTGCTGTATTAATTTAGCATCACATGCCGTTAACAGTTAACAAGGGTTTAATATAAATCCAGACTCTAAACATATGAACGTTTTAGCAGAGACTGGTTTATATATATTTTAATTTATATTTTTTCTGTACTTAATAATTATTATAAAGGCAAGTGTAGCGAGACAAGGGCAGAGGATAGACATACAGAATGAGGCAAGACGGGCATTCGACCTGAACCCGTGTCCTCACACTGTTTCTTAAATCAGTCAATAAACAAAAGCATTTGTTATTGACTGTAATCTAATGTAATTTCACGTGTCACATTATCATAATAGTTTTGTTATCATTTTAAACTAAAGCCAAGAAACGTCTTTCTCTGGGCTTTGTTTGAAACTGGAAGACCAGTTCGCATTTTCATGTAGTTTAATTTCAAGCTATAGCAAATACATAAATTGCAGAACCTACCCTTCTATATACCTAAACCTATACATATCAAAAGCTAAATAAATCGAAGACTGATTTAGGGGAATTGAAATTAAGACTACTAAAGACAGACACACAGACAGACAGACAGACAGACAGACATACACACACAAACACAGACAGACACACAGACACACAGACACACACACACACACACACACACACACACACACACACACACACACACACACACACACACACACACACGCACACACACACACACACACACACGATGTGTCACATGATCATCATACCTGAATTGTCATTCTCATACATAGTTTCACATGCACAAAAAGGGGTCAGTTGCAGTGTTTAAAGAGATGGTATCAGCGATGCCCTTCATAGATAGAACATGACCTGAGTACAAAGACACAGGACCTCCTCCACAGCATAAGGCTTATGGTCAAAGACATATATAGCAGTCTTGTTTGTTTGGCTTCTCCATGCCTGTGTACGTGTATATGCCTAGACTGAGCCTGAGGAACAAAGCCTCGTGTTTTCTCTCCCTATGTTTTCTCTTTTTAATGCATGAGTCATCAGTTTTGAGCAACTTTTCTTTCTTTCTTTTCTTTTTTATTTACCTTCTCTTTTATGAAGTCAAGTAGGCCTGTCACAATTATTACATAACCTAATTATTATTTGAGATAATTGATATCCTTTTTCATAGTCGTCAAAATCGTGTCCATGTTGGAAAAGGTTCTGAAAGTTTAGCGGGAATAGCCGATCTACTAGTTTTCTAAAGTTATTAAATATGTCAGTCATTTCTTTCTAAATTAGTTGTCATATATGCGCTGTAGAATCTTTGCTTACAAAAGGGAAACAGAAATGTTTTTCTTGATATGTAATTATGTACCAACGTTCAGTGCCAAAAACACAATCATCAATCACAATTATTTCTATGACAATTAATTGTCAAGTAAAAAGCTTAAATCTTGATAGGTGACAGCAACGTCCAGTTGCCACTGACACACCAGCAGCCTTTGTGTATGCAGTGGCCGCTGCACAAGCAGCTTCCCTCGAGCTGAAGTGCGAACGGTCTCCCGAAGCCATTTCTTATTTCCTCTGAGAACCCAAGTGCTTGTATCTTTCCAACGATTGTTGGAGAGATTTAGCTCAATACACAAAGAGATCCAACAATCACTGGGTAAACAACTGTGATTTGTACAATCTCACCCCAGCTTCGTTATAAGCCAAGGAAAACGGGTGATAAGAGTTTCAGTCTAGGAGCTTGACCTGGAATTCTTTCTTAAACAAACCAAATTCTATGCCAGCGGAGAAATATTAGCACGTACTGTACACTTGCACACTTACGTACGCGCACACACACACACACACACTCACACTCACACACACACACACTCACACACTCACACACTCACACACTCACACACTCACACACTCACACACTCACACACTCACACACTCACACACTCACACACTCACACACTCACACACTCAAACACTCAAACACTCAAACACTCAAACACTCACACACTCACACACTCACACACTCACACACTCACACACACACACACACACACACACACACACACACACACACACACACACACACACACACACACACACGGCCTCATAGTCATACTTCACATCTGGTCTTGGGCCATAACATTGTGTTTTGGGCAGAGTTCTTGTCGCCCAGCTGGACATTGTAATTGGGAGGTCAGCATTGTTGAATTTGGACCAACCCTTACAACCATCCTGTGTTGTGCTGGACGCAGATGACAGCCTCAAGCCTTAAGGCTTGGTAAAGGCACGACCAGGACGACTATAACCATGTGCCCCACACGTACCCCGATGTTCCTGGAGTTACTGTGCATTACATGTACAAGGAAACACAGCCACATGTATGTGAGGCACCATACACTCACTCCCTCACACGCACACACTCAAACTGAAGAAGGAAAGGTAGTGATTAAAAATGTAACTGTAATTGTAAATATTTTCACCGGCTATTGTAAGTCCGTTTGTGGGATATTTAAATACTGCTAGATTGCTGGTTAGATATAGGAATGTTTAAATGGTGAGGGGACTAGACTGTTTAGCCTCACTACCTGCATTTGTGCCTAAGGCTTCCCCTTCCATGTCCTGTTACAACAACCAGCACACACAACACTATGTCTGTAGACGCACAGAATGCCCCAAATAAGGCCTATATCTGTCTGTGTGCGCATGCATGCATGCATGCGTGCGCGTGATAAGATGAACCTTTATTGATCCCTGGGTGGAATTTTAGGTTTTATTTAGGTGAAACACAGGAACAGGTAAAGTCTGTACGTCATAGGCCTACAGACAATCAACGTGAATATGAAAATGAATTATGCACAGATACTGGCAATGTGTGTAAAAGCCTAATTTGTGCGTGTGTGTGTGTGTGTGTGTGTGTGTGTGTGTGTGTGTGTGCACGTGTGTGTGTGTGTGTGTGTGTTGAGTGTTGACAGTGTCTGATACAGTGCAAAAATACATGCCATCCAGTGTAGCAATGTATAAACATTCAACAGTGTTACTAGATTGGTTTATGTATGTGATGTCTTTGCTATCCCGAATACACCCAATAATATTGTTTTTGTTGACACCAGTCACAAGGAGGTCCTGATTCTCGAGGTGGGCTGTGTCTTTGAATTGTACATGGACCAGGCCTTTCAAGATAAACATTCTAAGTACCAACCATTACTTAGAATAATAACAAACCTTGGGTACAGTAAATGCTACATACCGATATTTGGAAGCCTGGGCCATGTACATAAACTGACCACAAGTGGCCTAACAATAGCTGGCATGACAAAGAGCAAAGCCAAACAACTTGCCAAATATTGCTCTGTTTCGGCTGATATAGGCAGTTTGTCTGTGTGGAGTAGAACGTGCTATATGTATCCTATCCTTATGTGCCCATGAACTCTCAAAGCTTTTACATTTGTTTTGTAGCTACATTTTATTGTAATTTGTGGATTCAAAAAAAGAAGAAAAGAAATAACACTCATGTGAAGCTCTTATCGTCATACATCATCACATTCCGGCCAATCACAATTGGCGTCCTCACTTTTTATCCTCAATGTCTACTTCCTGCTACACACTACAGACACAGAAAGTTGGCTATAGGAGGGGCTAGCACCGCTCAAAAAATAAATGTAATTGAACGCGTGCACACATGCACCCGCACACACACACACACACACGCACACACACAAGAGTAGGCTACAATGTTTCCTAACCACGTAGTACACACACCACAGTGAAAGCTGGAGCCAGGATGGAGTGACTCACCATGAGTCTGAGATTCTTTAGCACTTTCTCTACAGACTCACAGGACCAAGCCCTGCTTCAACCAGGAAACCATCTCCCAGGGGTCAGCAACCTTTTTGACATCAAGTGCCATTGTTTCTATTTTCTTATGATACCACTTCAAAAATAAAATATTTCTGACTGTCCGTTAAATAAAATAACCTTTTTTCCCCCTTCTTCTTCTTTTGAAATATTTACATCAGGACATTGTAATGATCATTAGACTCAGAGCCAGACTCCCTAACCAGTCAGAGTTCAGAGTGTGAATGAATGTAGACTTATGTGCAGAATCTAATTTGCATATAGATGTGAGGGACTTAAGTTAATTGACTACATGTTTTAAATATATATTTTAAACCAGAAAGGCTAATGTCAGTGTTCCAGTGATTGCCCTCGTCCAAAGGTTGCCTACCGTACCCCATATCTAAGCAGATCACAGACAGGTCTGGGCCTGTGAGAGCCAGAAAGGAAATCAAGTTGGGGGTTGTTCTCAGTACTTAAGGAGGAAGTGGAAGGGCAGTTTCCTCTCGGCGTGGCGCTGGGCAGAATGGGAGCGAGGCGAATCGACATGGAATACAATGAGAGGGGTAATGGATCGCTGTGAGGGGATGTGGGGTTGAGTGTGGCTGTGCACAAGAGGCTGGATGACAGAGTTGAAGAGGCAAAGGTTCAACTTCATCATGATAAGAGCTTCATCGTTGAAAGGAGGAACGGAGACATGAAATTAAGACTCAACACTCCGGTCTGGGGGCAAGCCAGGAGCTGCTATATAGTGAACTCATAACCTCGTGAGAAGAAAACAAAACAAAAGCAGGATGAAAGAAATGAGGGATGTTAGATATGACCGTATTGGGGCGAGCAAGCTTGCTGGGAAATGCGGTGGAAAAAAGACAGGGGAAGGCTGTGGGTGTCGCACAGAGCAGCGAGAGACAATTGACTGAAGGTAGATGTTACAGGAGGGTAACACCCTGTGGGCTGTATTTTGCGTGTCTTAAGTACCAGGTCTTATTCCCTAACTTGAGTAAACTAAAGACCTGGAGGCGTGATCAATGCTCTTTGGCCACTCAGAATAGCCAAATACAGCCCTGTGTGTCCTATCAGAAGAACATGGCCCACCGTGGGGTGATGTCATCCATCCAGGTCCCTTCAGCCAGCCAGCAGCCCAACACAATGTTATCTGCGGATAGGAGTGTCGAAACACACGGTCAGCCAGCCACCGCCGCCGGTCACACTCAGAGTTCTCACACACTTTTACATGGCGGGTAATATAAATGATTTATGATTTATTATGCTTCTTCCTGAAATGCGTCTGTCGCTTGAACAATGACTGAGATGAACAGGAAGCAATAAAACATTTCCTTAGAAGATGTGTAAAGGACAGAAAACATACACATCCTCAAAAAACTATTAATCTAGCGCAGACGTGGGCATTACACGGCCCTTTGGCTGACTCTGACCGGCCCGTGAAAGGTTCCTTGGAAGTGTTGGAAATTAGAAAATAAAACGTACTTTCTACTTTGACCGTATGTGTGCTTTTGAAGCCTGTTAATTCACTCACACAATCTGTTTCCTGCCGTGAATTGCGTGTGATTGACAACTTGTTTACCATTGTTTTGGAAACGTTTATTGAATAAATGACATTTTTGTAAGGCAACCTTACTTTTTCATTGCCTAATAATAACATACACAGAATTGAGTTCGGCCTTTCGGCCCGGCCATCAGCAATATTTTTTGTTTCTCATTTGGCCCCTTGGGAATAATAATTTCCCGCCCCTGATCTAGAGTATGCCACCATCTTTAGACTTTGAAGAACTAAAAAGGGAGGAGTGTTTGGTTTTCAGTTACTTTTAATGAGTGTTCTGTTGCTTTAGGCTTGTGATTGCATGTGTAGCATGATATTTGTCCACCGCACCCGATGAACAATGCCATCTTTCAATCCTAGTTTATTTTTTTTAGGGATGTATGGCAGGCACGCGTGACACGCACAGCCGCACACACACACCTTTTCTGTCGCCAGTCATCAAGAAAATGAAACACGGAGGAAAGAAAGTCAAATACAGACAGATGCGAGAGCACACACACACACACACACACACACACACACACACACACACACACACACACACACACACACACACACACACACACACACACACACACACACACACACACACACACACACACGCACACACACACACACACACACACACACACACACACACACACACACACACACACCTCAGAGGTAGCTGTCTTTTGGGTGAGGGCTCTTGTACAGATATAACTCTTCCGGCGTTTGTTCAGTCTCTCCTTTGCCATTGCTGCATACTGCCGAAATTCAGGGTTCAGGCCTGACTGCAGAGAAAATATATCACCAGAGCCTAAATTTCCTCCTGCTCTTGATCTTGATAGCCTTGTTCTGAGTAGGGTGGGGGAGGAACCCACAAGGGCAGCAGGGCTGCTCTGTTTGTTTTCATTTGACCACGCCACTGGTCACTCATCACATAAAACTTAAGAAAACTTATAGAAACTGGTCGAATATAAACACTGGTAGAACAGATTCTCAACAATGACTCATTGTACGAACAAGACGTATAGGGCAGGGTTCCGATCATTAACAAAACACTTTCCTTATCAGTGAAATCTCTTTTGATATTGAAACACTAATAAAAATTGGATGCCGACAGCTGTTAAAAAAGGTCAAGCTCAGGCACACAGACATACTGTACATACGCACTTACGCAGTACACACCCACAAATCAAAAGATACACGCACGCACACACACACACACACACACACACACACACACACACACACACACACACACACACACACACACACACACACTCTACAGTATAAACTCACAACCACACTCCGACTGTAGTGAAAATAAGTAAAACAAATTACGGCTGAATAGAAGGGGAAATGGGGCAAACAAGACAACGGACAGCCCATCAACCTTGCCAGAGATTACAGTATAATACAGACAGACAGTATGACCTAAATATTATCCATTACATCCATCAGTGTCGCTGCTCCAGGATAACACATTATTTTGATTATACTGCGGTCAACGTTTAATAATAAACAAAATCTGTAGATAGACGCAGTCATCTAATGCGCAATCTGGGAACCCATTGGCAACACGAAGCAAAAACAGCGCCCTCAACAGTCTGTCTCGGCATACATGCGTAATGTTTACCGGCGATCCATGACACATACAACAAAGTGAGTCTTAAGGCAACAGATGCAGTGGATTGACATGTGTGAATGTGTGACACACATACAGTATGCTCAGTGATGCTTCCAGTAAGCCCCTCACCTGTTCCCTCTCTAAGCTATGTTGGCAATAATGAGCAAACAGCGCATCATGTCATTGTTTACCATTCATTCATTACCATTTATGGGTTAACAGAAGACAAATGAGTCCCAGAATAACCTCATTCTCTAGTCATTAACATGTGATTGTACTGTGTGCTATTTTATCATGGTATAGCAGCCTAAAGAGAGAAAGATTATTGAGATAATTTACAATGCAAGAAAATTATCTCTGGGAAAATGTACATACAGTAGCCTACATCTCTGCCTTTGCGGTTTCTGTTGTTCCAGGGAGGGCATGTGTGTGTTCACTTTGAATTTAAAATGCAAAATGGTCACACTTGCTGATGGAGTCTGGCATGCCATGCTGTAATTCATTACAAAACACACATGATCTGACCTGGCCTTCGGTGGATTACTGCGATGAGCAGTGTGTGTGTGTGTGTGTGTGTGTGTGTGTGTGTGTGTGTGTGTGTGTGTGTGTGTGTGCGTGACTGTGTGCGTGGGGCAATGGGAGAGTGTCCATAAAGGCTGGCTTCCCTCGGACACGACTGAGGCAGGGCTAGTGTCATAAGCTGAGTAGTGGGCTAGGTTGGCGGTGGAGGGATTGTGGGGGTTTACATTGATGCATTCTGGCAGCGTGGGCCTTTTCTGTCAACCTTTCATGCACGCGCTTGCTCGCACACGCGCACGCAAGCACGCACGCATGCACGCACGAGCGCGCGCACACCCCTTACTCTCTTTCTCTCTCTGCGTCACACTCACACACAAAAAATACATCCAGACTTCAGCCTGGAACAGTTGTACGTGAGGCTTTAAATGATGAGATTAAGTGAAATTGCAGAATATCAGTCCTTCCTTCGTTACCTCCTGGTGTTGTGCACACTGCACTCCCGAACGTTGTTCCACTTCTAATCCAGTCTGATGTGTAGTACAGTGGAAATGACAGAGTTGCCTTAACGCTGAGGCAGCCTTGGTAATTAGGAATTAGCTACAGCTTCTCCTTTCCATGCAACATTCCTTTTAAAACTTGTCATTTGGGGAAAAAAGAGGCCAGAGACGATGTTAGAAGTTGTAACATAGACACTTCATGTTGAAATCACTTTTCAGGAGATGACTATGAAATAAATGTATTTACTGCTATTGGCAACTGACTTGCATGGAAGGTTTGTAAAATGTTGACCTGAGTGTGTGCCGGCCACACCGAAAGACCATGCAGAATGAATAGGGAGAGCATGTTTGTCAAAGAGATCAAAGAGCAAGGAGCAGAATGAATTAAAGACAAATGGATAAAGAGATAAGATATAAAATTCAGGGGACGGCACAGCTGAGATGAGGTCTCAGGGTCACAAGATTTTCGGGCCTTGCAGGGCTTGCTTGAGATCCATATCGTGAACTAGTTTTGCAGCTGCTATTTATATGCACGAAAGCATTCTCCTCACCCTGTTGTCAAAAGCACAGTTGCACAGGGGAGAACTGTGCCGTTCAGATTGCAGATTAGGCCATGACATCGGTAAGATATGGCGCATTAACGTATACCGCAGTACTAGTGCAGTTTATCCACAGAGGCAGCAAAGTGGATGGCACAAATGGCATGCCTATAGCAATAATATTTAGACTTTTAACTAGTTCATTGAATTAACAATTCACTGATGATAAACAGAGGTGGTCCTAACCTAACAATGAACGGAAACGACCGAGGTAAACCTGACCCCAGGGGGGAAAGTGAGAGTGTGAAAGTCCAGTTTACTGTAACCAGTTAAGCCTTTTAGGGGATGGAGAATGTGGCATTAGTATTGGTCGTGTGATGATGTTAGGAGATGATTGTAAGGAGGACATCAGTTATCCATTTTAAGATCTGTCTCTGAGTGTATATGTCCAAGTGTGTCTAGTATATGTCTAGTGTCTACAAGTTGAGCAGATGCATGCACCGTCACATTTATAAGATATGCCCCTGTCATTTCAATTGCATTGTGTGTGTGCATGCATGCGCGCGTGTGTGCACATACATGTGTGCCCCCACTACATAATTACAGTTGTTTGAATAACCGCCTTTGTACAATGTTCGCCCCTCAGCAAGGAGGACCCGAACCTGCAAAGCTTCTCATTACATAATGCTGTTATCTACAGGCGTGTGGATGGGAAGCAGAGATCCAGACATTGCATAGTATGGAGGAACAAGAGGAAGGGAGAGAGATGGTGGGTAAAGGATGAAGGAGCTCAAGAGGTCTTTGAGCATCACAGACCTCGCCAGCCAAAGAGGGGCAACGGCAAGCGCGTGCGAGGTAGGTACTTCCATCTCAATCAAACTACCTCTTGGTCCTGGGACATTATTTTAAATCAGAATTCAGCTAATACCACATGTCTAAACTAGTCACTGTGATTTATACAACTGAATTACAGCTGAATAGGTGTCTTGTGTCTGTCTGACTGTCTGCATGTTGCTTTAAACCAATGCACAAACAAAGAAAATAAAGGATTTTGAAGTATCAAAGTCTGTCTCACAGCAGTGTAGAGCGTAAATAATAAATGTTAAGACTTTGATTGGCCTAAACACAATAACAGTCAGAATGTTACGTACTAGCAGCCGATACTTCATTATAGCTCAATAACAAAGCTTTCTCACACCATAAAGTAAACTCTGCCTAACCACTGTAGCAGTAGATAGTAAAGACGTGGAGTAAATAACAGCACTGTGAAAGTTTACTGCAGGGCGGAATTGCCATTGATCCCTGAAAACAATTCCACTTCCCTTCTTGTTGCTGGAGAATTCTTCCCAGCAAAAATAGAGTGCCAGGGATGTAAGGAGAGGGGAGGGGGGAGAGGAGAGGAGAAAGGCAGGGCGGGGGCAAGAGGGTAGCTCTCTCGTGATGCCCCCGCTTTTCTTCTCGTGCCCCATGAACTGAACAACACTTGTTCCTGGGACGAGACTAAGCTCACTGTTGAGATCTCTCTGAAGAGCTCCATCACCATCTGACGCCATACGAGGTCTGTTGGTCAGAGTGGCGCGACTACATTATCACCACTCAACTGTCCATTGACGTGAGGGAAGGGAACAATGCTTTGATCAGATACCACCACCACCACCAGACCAGTCTTCTCCCAGAACAGGTAATAATCAGCCTCCCTTAGGGGGACACCTCAAATCTGCCAGGTTGTTACCATTTTTAAAAGGCAAAAAGATACTGTGTTGACATATTTAATTAAAAGTCTTCATTCGTTCCACCACAGATATATTTCTTGAAATTATGTTATGTACACTAAAACTAAACTCATTTTTCCAGTGAGACCTAACTGACCTATATTCGAATGTCTCTTAGCTGAAAGATGTGGACTGCTTGTTTAATTGCAGGTAACTAGGCAAATGTAATACGTCTAATAAATAACTTTATGCTGTGGGTATGCAAGAAACCTCAGTAGCAGCAGATATATGGTGACAGTAAAGAGTGTTGGAGTGTAGTGCAATGAAGTCTGTGTGAGAAAGATGATGTCTCTTGGAGCTTGAGCAGATTGATTATAGGAGGCCTGGTGTGTATCAGTGTCTCCTCTGTTCCTAGCAGGTACAGCTGTCACCACATTCTCCCCGTTCTCTCTCTCTCTCGCTTTTCCTTCTTTCTCTTTACCTGTTTCATAAACTAATGGTAGCGTGCATTATTAACCGCTATAACACAGCATCTTTATTCTTGGCCTATCAATAGGTGAAGAATTGGGGGAAAATAGCTGAACATTCAGTGAAAAGAGCAGATCTAGAAGGTCACAACGCGTTGCAGCGCGATACGTTGTGAGCTTGCACATCTACTATATTTTCTATTTGATGTACAATATGGCAGGGTTTTCAACTTGAAACTTTAAGCACTGTGTTTTTAAGGTTGCAATTAATAATGAATTCTGATAACATGAACCCGGGATTTTATTGCCAATGCCATGCGATAATACGGTAGACCTCCTCACTTTCCCATGTCTGTCCAAATATCATCCAAATAATAATAATAATCTCACAGTTAAAGTTTCAGACAAAGATCACCTTGAATATTGTTTCAAATGTGAGAAAACAGATAAAGGCATGTGATTTAATACATGCAAGTATGACAAATGAAGTCATCAGCAAAAAAAAGAAAAAGAGACTCAATCCAACAGTTTACGGCAAGCTGGACATAAGCACGCAGTTATTTAAATGTGAATCTGTGCATTTCTATTTGAGTGTATTCTTGCTTTGCCTGAAGCAACACTTTCTTAATAGAGGATCTTGACTTTTGTGTAAATATCTTTAATATATATATCTTTCATTGTTTTGAACTGATATCCTTTTAATATTTCCAACGTATGTAGGCCTACTTATTATACATACAGGAGTTATTTGAATTTCTCACTGGCAATTTAGAGCTTTTATAAATATATCATAGACTAATACGATCCAGCTTCCACCCCGGAAATATATCAAGAGTTAAAATGTGAAATGTATTTGACAGAAATGTTCCCTCTGTGGTGAACCCACCTGGCAGTTGCCTGGCTGCAGGGCTCCAGTTAAATGCCATGCAGTTAAACAATAGCTCATAACAGGGCCGTGGGTCTGTGTACAATAGTGGGCAGATGAACATCCAGACAGCCATGTAAGGTAGCAGGCAGCAGATCACTTGCTCCAGCCGGTGTGAGTGATGTATGCCAGCCCGGATCCACCATTGGGCTATAAGTGGTGCCATGGTGGTCGGGTGACAGGTGACCCCGGTCTTTGTGTGTTTGGGAAGTATATATTCACCACCATCCGACGACAGCCCTGCCCAGTGATGTTGCTATCCTGAGTTTACCCCTGGGCCCCCTGGCTGTCCCCCTAACAGCTCATCCTTGATCTCAAAGCCTAGCACCCACGGGGGTAATGATACTAGAGTCCCTCATATTGCCCCCGACAGCCGAACAGTTGCTGCATGTGCACGTTTAAAAATACTGGTATTGTGAACGTGTGCAAGTTTGACTTCAAGCGGCATGCCATGGATTCACGAAACGTTATCACTATGAGAGGAAAATCTTTCTTTTGATCACTACATTTCAGCAAGTATACAACTCCTAATTTATACTTTACTGTATGATGACCAAGTGAAGGATAACGGAAAAACGTGATGCTTAACATTTCTGGAAGAAAATCAATTATTTTTCAATTGGATTTAAAAAATTTTTTTTTTACTGTATCTAAATATGAGTATTCGCACTGACTGTTCATGTGTCTTATAGACCCTTTCAACTACGGCTTTGAACGTAGTGTGAGAACCAGTTCTGCTGGTGCTTCCACCTCAGCCCCCAGGAGGCTAAGATATTTAACTACACTGCAGTAGTGTAATCCAAATTTAGGAGCCATTATCAGCCTGGAACAATTCAGAGGGTCAGAAAACACCACTTTGGGTGGCCTGCTCTTAGAATCCTGTGAGGCCCACAGCCCAACTTTGCCCCTTCATGGTATTACTTTTTAAATCAAATGCAGGCAAAGACAAACATGGGGCCTGTGCAGGCCAAATTTGGCCATCCATGATTTGTCAAGTAGATACACTCCTCTAAATGATGGGTGACTAAATCTTTCCCGTACATCTCTACCGAAGTGTCGTGCAGATAATGCGTTCAAGGTATAAAACACTGAGACCTCAATCCGAGACTATACTGGAATAACTGCCGCACTTGCCCAGATTGTTTAGCCCCAAGTGAACAAAGCCTCTCAGAGATACATACTGATTTGGCACTACTCACAGCACGTTGTCATGTATACACTTCTGTGATCTGTGGGTGTTTAGTCTAAACATGGCTCCATCAGAGGGGGCCTATAGCAGAGCCAATGTATGTGCACCAGGCACCACATAAGTGTTTGCAGGCAGTTCATCGTAGCCCTCTATGGGGATAGGGACTGTTCAGTATGTCAAAACACGTCTGAGTGCTGAAATGAGTAATATATCAAGGGGAGATGTTTAATTCAACTCTGCCCCCTGTTGTCCCTGCTAAGGGGCTAAGCTGATAGTAAAGTAGGTGATAAATTGACAATGTCTGGCAAGATAACCACCAATCATCAAACAAACAACTAAATAAACATGTATTCATCATGGTTGTTTGTATTGTATTATTAACTTAACTGTGATTAACTACAATATATAAGAGTCCTCACTATATGCTGTGTTGACCTACTGTACATGTGTGAAGTATGTTTGATTAAGAAACAGGACATACAGTACAGCTTTGCAGTTGTGTGCCTCCACCAAGCAGTTTACTGGACAGACACAGATGTCTGAAATTCCCTCAAAGGTGATACTAAATTCTGAGATACCTCGTCGAGGTTGGGACGGATGGACAGACGGATGGATGTACAGTACAGAACGCTGAGTATGTACAGACAGACGGACGGACAAACACATAATGCCTCCAGCCACGGCTGTCTGCCGCGGTGACAAAGAAAATAGTCCAAGATTAACATAGCATGCCGTGTCCCAGATATATCGCATTCACAAGGTTGGGGTGGATAGACGGCTAACAAATGGATGTACCTGTGGACAGACAACCCAAAAACAATTCATCTCTATCCAGGTACACTGTCCTATAGGCACTACCCGGCAGGCCGTGTAGTGAGTACAGCCAGGCATGGCATCAGATTGTTGCTTTGCTGTCCAGAGAGAACACACAGTATTCATTCTCGTAGCGCCGCTCCGAGGAAAATCACTGGATGCCATGCCATAGAGAAGGAACACTGGAATGCTGTTTAGTTGCCATACTGTCTGCCTGTCTTCACCCTACATTTGTTTGTGGTCTGGCTTCTATTCAGACCAGGACATGTCGATGTCTGTGCATGCCACATTCGGTTACAAGTTGATGTCCATTCCCAGTAATGACTGTCAAATTGTACGTATCACAGACGCACAGATTTTAGTATGACTATGGCACTCAGAGTAAAGACGTCAGTTCCTCTCTTCAATTCGTCTCTCAGCTCAACTCAACCCCCCGTAAACAAACTAAACATAATAACTAAGCGTAGCCTAATCTTTCTCTCAGGGTAACATAAAAACTCTCCAATACTTCATCAAGCCTAACATAACAACACACATTCCTGTACTGTGATCAATGTCACAGGGAATTTCAGGGAAATAATTCAGTGGTGTGCAATGCCCTATTTGTGCAGCCCTCAGTTCTGATTCGTCTCATAATCATGTTGTCCATTACTTTGCCACAGATATTATAAACAAATGTGACAGCCATGATGGTACACAGGCAAAGCAGAGAGCTCAGTGTGGGGTACAGCGTATCACAGTAAATCCCTGGTTATTACCCATCTTCCAGAGAACCACTGGTAGCCCTGCAGGTAGCATAGACTATCTATGGTATAATGTGCAGTTAAGGCCAGTACATGCTCCTAGTCGGCTCAAACGAACTTCACAGCGTTCGGTACGGAAACTCGCTCGCTTTATCTCGCTCGGTGGTGCCTCTCGTGGCTCGAGACGGCACGCCTCCGTCACAGTCAAAAATTATACTTTCGTTTACCGGCCACAAAACGTATCATCAACCCACAGAATAACGAATAAACACCTACTGACTCGTCGGTAGGTCAGTATCTCACCTACTTAGACCATTCAATAGTCCGATTTAATGTGATAATGTCCCATTCAGTGCATTGACAGCATCCGAATTCGGTGCCATTTGGGAGTGCACGAGTTCTGATAGAATCTCCCCATATTATTCAGCTGTACAACAATGCACTTTTGTTATGTCACTTTGATTTCTAGCTCAGAGCATGAGCCTGCAGTTCTGTAAAGGCAGAGTTCCTTTTAATACAGCTGTTCCCTCTTGTCCTTCGGAAATCATATTGTTTGAAATTGCTTCCTCTGAGAGCAGGAAAGGGGAAGTTGAAGAAGGAGACAAAGACCGCAGGTTCTCCAAGTTCACCCCGAACGGTTCAGATTCCATTCTGTCTGCCTTTCTAGGACTACAAAAGATTCCCAGAATCCCAGCATTGCCACGGTGTGTGTGTGTGTGTGTTAGGACATTAAGCAACTAGTTGACAATTCAACTAGTCGACTAGTAAATCCACTAGTCGACCTTGTTAGTACTAGTTGACTAGTTGATAAGGAAAACACATAGTTGTTGTTTTTTTTAGTTTTTGGATTTTGTAGGCCTCAAGCAGGGCCGGTTCTAGGCATAAGCAATATAAGCGGTCGCTTGGGGCCACAACCACAAAGGGGGCCACATACTAGTATTTTTTTTATGTCCAATGTATTTGCATTTAAGTTCATAAAGTTAACATGAGAACATATAAATGTAATCAGGATTCCAATAAAGAATGTTGCAATAATTGCAGATCTACGAGCTTAAAACGCGTCGCAGCTTGAGCTGTAAATCAGCTATTTTTAATAGCCCCAAACCTGCCTTATCCAAAAACTATAGTTATTATTTTAATATGCAATAAAATTAAGATGCAGTTGAATGCAAGTTGCAAATTGCACACTGCCCACAGGTGAAGTGGTTTGCTATTGATTGCAGTTGGTTGATTGAATTGTTGGCAATAGGCTAGCACAGTAAAGATGATAATAATCTAATATTATATGTGTAGTTCTTTATGGATATAGGGCTCCATTTTTGTCACCGGTAAACCCCTTATCCCTAAACTCACAGCGCTAGTTGAACTCGGGAACCAATGATATGTCGGACCAAAGTATGCTCCCCTCCACAATCTCCACTTAGAAGCTTGTTCACCTCTGATCAAAGTTAGTAGCCCTTGCATGGAACTATATGACGGTGCATTCCTTTAAATCCTGGCATGCTCTTTTTATCGTTATCTAATCACCCATCATGTACGTACATGTACATGATGGTTTTTTACTCTTATCTTTCTGTTTCCATTGCATGACATCACAAATATGCAAGGTCTAAGACTGTCTCTAGGATGTCTCATCAAGATGTCACAAACTATCGAAGCTACCGTAACCGTACCAAACCAAATAGTTTTGGTTTGATAGCAGAACTGGTGCGTTTATGATACTTCAGCCTAGCATGGGATGGGATATTATACTTGCTGGGTCAGGCTGGACATAAACAGGTGAGGAAAGCCTGTTGTCAGTATTCACTGATAAGAGTAAGGCTGTTTCAGCCATGTCTACCTCCTGCTATTGTGATAACCTTACTCCCTTCCTTTCATGCCTTTCATGGTGAAGGCTGAGTGAGTTGCCTGAGCCGGTATAAGGCGGTATTGCCTTCCAAGGCTTCCATGGACAGCCCAAAGGCACAATCGTGAACTAATGACATAAACAGGCTAACTCTTAAACTCACTAGTAGTTCGTAGATGGAACAAAGAGCGCCTTTTCAGCATGGAGGTTGAACATTTCCTTTCTCATGCGTTCTCATGGTGTTTTTTTCTTTCGCCACAGTTAGAATGAAGGACACAAAGCCTGGGGTCCAGCCTTTCCATTTTATGGAGCCAGACAGACAGACAGAGACAGAGAGAGAGAGAGAGAGAGAGAGAGAGAGAGAGAGAGAGAGAGAGAAAGACTTCCAACTAAGTCATAGTCATGGTCATTTCACAGTGGGGGGTGACAAGAGGCAGTTAAGAGCTAGACTAGAGTCATCATCAGCCAGGCATTGCCAAGCACTATACAGCAGAATATATAGAAGAACATTTCTTCTGCAGGGAAATGACAACTGAGAAAGCACAGCAGCTCAGCTCAGCAACTCAGAAAGATGTGGGATGGCAAGATAATATAAGTGCGACTGTAGGTCACAGTTTACTATGAAAACATGCAAAACCTGTCAGTCAATCACACCTGCCAGTCAGTCCGTCACGCCTTGTGACACGCTCCAAATATGGACAATACAGAATTCATTCACAGCCCCTCTGCCACCCTTAGATCTCCATATATGGAGATCTGACCTCATCAAACCCTGTACACTCAAGACACTGCCCCCGCTGCCACCCTCAGATCTCCATATATGGAACAGACCTGTTCTGACATTCAATATGTTGATCTGACCTCATCAAACCATGTACACTCAAAACACGCTCCATATATGGCCACTACAGCATTCATTTGATCTGACCCCCCATGCCAGCGCTCGCCCAGCAGTCTGCCGTCACCCAGGCGGATGCGTGCCGTGCAGTGTGCACGCGGCGAGGTCGAGTAAGGTGTCTGCACCAGTATAGCGTCTTACTGGTATCTATATCTCTGCTGTCTGGATGAAACCACCTAACCATCACGTTAAACTTTCAGGAAATGAAAAACATCCAGCTTAAGTGGAGTTAGGAGTTTTTTTAATAAGCGCCTTTTAATACTTTTCATTGGATCAATATTTGTTTAACGAATACACAGACATAAAGGGTGTTCAATAGCATTGATTTATGATAATAAGAATAAGAATAAGAATAAGAATAAGAATAAGAATAAGAATAAGAATAATCAAAAACATAAAAAATTGAGTTAGGTGGTTTCTTCCGGACAGCAACGATATGTACACTGTAAATGTCCTGAGAGTTTAACTGTATGTGTACGTTATAAAAAATAAAACACACACACACACACACACACACACACACACACACACACACACCTGTCCTCCTTTTTTAATACAGCAGATTGTGCATATTTCCTATAACCTTGCCAAGTAGCAGCAGTAAATTCTGACATGTGACGACTGACGAGCTGGAAAAAGCTGTCAGGCAAAAGCCCTCCCCCCACTTTGATTCTACTGTTGTCATCGTCTGTCTTGGGTCGCTAATTGCGTAGTAAAATCTACTAGCAGGTGGGCATGTACACGGCTGGAGATCTGTGTCTCAATTCAAAGGCCTTTTTTTTTTATCTGATGTTTTTGTCTCATGGTCTCCATTTTCAACTCGGATGGGTTTGTTTAACCCTTCGATGATGGGGTCATTTATGAGCCCCATAAAACTGGGTGGCCAGCTGCCTTGTAGGGTCATTTGTTGCTGAGACACATCAGGCTGTCATTGCCATGTTTGGGTGAAACCCAAACTCTCATTAATATAAGGGTCAAAGCATGCACACGGGCACGCACGCAGGCACGCACGCACACACGTCACACACACACACACACACACACACACACACACACACACACACTTAGCCACTGCAGTCATGTGCTGTGGGCAAGATGGAGACTGTGCAGTCCAGTGCAGGTCACAGCATCCCACTAAAAGGACAGCATCTCCTAGCGTCGACCTGCCCCATGGCCCATCCCCCTGTCTGTCACACATAGTTTGGCATGCAGCTTTCAGGGATATGAATAAATAACATAATTTATACAAACAACCTCGCTATTTACTTTTGCATGAACTCAGAGCTCGCTCTCTATCCCCCCTTCTCTCTCTCTGTCTGCCTGTCTCTCATGAGAAAAGTGTTCTCATGCCATAGTGTCCATTCCTCAAGCAATTCACTGGGAGACAAGTTATTTATACCCCCCCCCCACACACACACACACACACACACACACACAATGCCACCCGTGCATACTACATAGACACCCACACAAACATGTCACTGTATCACTACGACAATGGTTGGTCAACAGCTGCCTATTATGACTCATCATGTCTCTCTTTTCCGTCTGCTCTCCTCCACACTTTCTGGACCCCCTTCTCATCTCGCTCCCTCCTCTAGACAACCACTTCCCAACCCCCCCACCTCCTCCCTCCACCTCCTCCTGTGTCCCGATGTCTCTCAGGTGTGTCCAGTGAGGAGCGATGGGCGACTGGAGCCTCCTGGGAAACTTCCTGGAAGAGGTCCAGGAACACTCCACCTCGGTGGGGAAGGTGTGGCTCACCGTGCTCTTCATCTTCCGCATCCTGGTGCTGGGCACCGCCGCGGAGTCGTCCTGGGGCGACGAGCAGAGCGACTTCCTGTGCGACACGCAGCAGCCCGGCTGCACCAACGTGTGCTACGACCGCGCCTTCCCCATCGCGCACATCCGCTACTGGGTGCTGCAGATCATCTTCGTCTCAACGCCGTCGCTCATCTACATGGGCCACGCCATGCACACGGTGCGCCGCGAGGAGAAGCGCCGGAGGAAGGCGCACGAGGCGAAGGAGGCACAGAGGGAGGAGGAGACGGGCGGAGGTGACGCGCGCGGGGAGAAGGAGTACCTGCAGCAGAAGGAGAGCGGTGGGCAGGAGGCGGCGCCCGACACGACCGTCCGTGTTCGCCTGAAGGGGGCGCTGAAGCAGACGTACATCCTGAGCATCCTGATCCGCACGGTGATGGAGGTGATGTTCATCGTGGTGCAGTACATGATCTACGGGGTGTTCCTCACGTCGCTGTACCTGTGCAACGCCTGGCCCTGCCCAAACCCTGTCAACTGCTACATGTCGCGGCCCACCGAGAAGAACGTCTTCATCGTCTTCATGCTGGTCGTGGCTGGCGTGTCTCTGCTGCTCTCTGTGGTGGAGCTCTACCACCTGGCCTACAGGAGGGCCAGGAAGCGCATGCGCAAAAATGCGGCGCAGAAGAACAGCCAGAGGGCCGTGGCCGTGTCCACGGCGCCGGAACCCGACAGCCTGTCGCGGCATACAGCTTCCTGCACCCCGCCTCCGGACTTCAGCCAGTGCCTCAGGTCACCGTCCTCCATGAACCCATTGACCATGGCATCTCATCCTTTCAACAACAGGATGGCACTCCAACAGAACTCTGCTAACCTGGCCACCGAGCGCCACCACAGCCGTGACCGCATGGAAGATGAGGCGGACTTCCTGAGGTTGAGCTACAACCACGTGCCGACGGAGGTGCCCAACAGCTGCTCCTCGCCATCCTTGCTGCACTCCGGATTCATAAAGGACAAGCGGCGATTGAGCAAGACCAGCGGCAGCAGCAGCCGTGTTCGTCCAGATGACCTGGCTGTCTAGAACCCCAGCGAGAGAGAGGCCGAGGAAGGTGCGACTGTGAGTTAGAGTTGACTTTAGATCCGAAAAAAGATAGAGATCTGTCTAAGCGGAGGATTAACGCTGCAACTGATGAGTTTGAAAAGGTAAATGACAGTTTGTAAAGATAAACCAGGGCGAGCTCTGAATGTTAATTCTGAGTGGAGTGATCAGTCACTGGGCTAACTATGCAAATGTGGGTGCTATACAAGATTGGTGTGGCATGGAACACAGAACATCGACCATAGAGAGCCAAAATGTCCTAAAACAAACTAGGGTCAGAGTAGCCTGAGCAGCATTCCATTTCGGGTTTCTGATCCGGTTGGGAGTGGATGGTAACTTTCATCATGTTGTAGTCAATGATTTGTAGTCACCTGGCAGGAAACCACAAGGCGGAATCAGTACTATGAATGGGTACTTCTTATTCCGTCATCAGGCGTTTCCTGCCTGATGACTACAAATCAGTGACTACAACATGACGTAAATTACCATCCACTCTAGACCGGTTCACACAGCGATTTTGGAACACAGACCAGGCTTTCCTCCGAAGTGGAAAGCCATGGTGACGCGAGGTTAGGGTCTGAGAGTACTACAAACATGAGGTATGTGGCCATATACGTTGTATGAACAAAACGGTCATATTTGACAATTGCACAATATTATGTTTTTGATATGGAATTCTAGCTATATCACCACTCACCTTGAAGACCCTACTTCAGCAGGGAGAGAGAGACAGGAGAGAGAGAGAGAGAGAGAGAGAGAGAGAGAGAGAGAGAGAGAGAGAGAGAGAGAGAGAGAGAGAGAGAGGGAGGGGACGAGAGAGGGGGAGAGAGGGAGAGAGAAAGAGCTAGAGAGATGAATGAGGCCACCTTCAGCTGCCATTCTGGCTTTTAAACTGATATTGTGGGATCTCTGCAATGCAATAAATATTCAGACTGTGGCTCTAAATGGCTCAAGCCATTGTTTTTGCCTCCCCCACTCAGCCAAAGTGACATATACACTGTGAATCAACTGAATCTTGCCATTCCATGGACTGGATGTTTACTGACTACGTGCACAATGAATTATAACAATCAAGTGAACGTGCCTTAAAGAATTGTGTAAGAAACCTTTTTTCTTTTCTTTTTTTTTACATAGACTGTAAGGTTAATACATGATAACAGTAAATAACTTCCTTGCACTGTAACTCTCAGGTTGCAGAATATTTAAAATACATGTTCAATACAGATGAGTCAATTGAATAGGCGTAGGGCCTACATATTTTTGTAAGGTGTAAACAGTGACCTGTCACTAATGAGTGTCGTCTTCAAAACAATTGATTAAAAATTAAATGTATGAATGAGTAAAATTCTCATTAGTCATGTGTCAGGAGGGTTTGTATGAAAGAATCATACAATTTAATTGAATGTATTCTGAAAGAAGTACTAGACCTACCGGTTTGACATTATTCAAGGGTTGACGGTTCTGCCAATGAGCTGGTTGCAGCGGGTTTCAGCCACTAGGTGGAGATATTTCATGTCTTCTGAAAAACCTACAAGTGTAACATCTGTATTAGTAGAAATATTACATACAATGTTGTAGTGGATGTTTTACATTAATGTTATTAATGCATAGACTAATTTCAAACTTAGGAGGTTGGGTCAGACTCATAACTTCACTTTGTGAAAAGCACTGTTTTGTTGTGTGTGTGTGTGTGTGTGTGTGTGTGTGTGTGTGTGTGTGTGTGTGTGTGTGTGTGTGTGTGTGTGTGTGTGTGTGTGTGTGTCAACTACTGCTATCAATAAACAATTCATTCTGTATCTTTGTGCAATGTGTTGCACCCTATCACTTATCACAAATCAATAAATGATCAACGAATTGACTTGACTCATTCTTTCCCATCCCTCCGGAATATTTCAATCAATTGCCAGTTTGCCTCAGAACCATGCATTCAGTGAGTGGCCTATAATATATATTGCATAGGCCTAATAGTAACATGTGTTTGGGGAAGTAGCAGTTAGAGTAGTGTGGGTTATGTTGTAAGAGTTGTGTGTGGATTGGAATATCAGGCAGGTGGAAGGAGTTGACACAATGACAATGTTTGCACATTGCACTGGAAGAAAAACGAGTTCATATGCTGTACGTGTTTGCACATCAGCACTGGAAGAAAAACGAGTTCATAAACTGATTCAATGATGAATGAGAATAGCTGAAGGCAACTGGGATTTGGATTTTGCTATCCAGAAAGGCAAGCAAGTCAGGTACGGACCTTTATAGCCCTGAAACATGACTGCCATGATGATTGAGTCATCCATGGCCATGGCTATAGGACCTTTATATTTATGTGAACAATAAATAATCAAATACTAAGACAAAGATTTACCACGGTTTACTTCTGTCGTTTTGTGTGTAGTGGTAGAGGTCAATAACAAATTATTTTAGGCTGATATATTACTTTCCAATAAAATAGAGACTACAATTATAGGCTGATGTAGCCCGTGTTTTATAATTGTGTAATTTGCGTTTATTATTTATTTCATTGGCAATTTTATGTATAATTTAATTGTGCTATTATACATTTAAGTGAACTTGATCTATTGTAAATGTGATAAAGCTTCAAGAAGTAGCCTTCAATTCTACAGTTTGCAAGTGTGTGGTGATTGACGGCCGTGTTGTCTTTTTGTTAATAAGATTGGGGAGTTTTAACCTCTAAGGTTTTAACCTTACTCTAAGGTTTTAACACGCTTTGAACATAATTCAAATCAAAACTGAAACGTAAAAGCCTATAAAACATTATTTCTGACTTTATAGTGAATAACTCACGTGCGGTCCAGGAGGAAATGTAGTATAGTCGCACCGGAGGAAATACATTGGGAAATGTAGTTTTGGTGGACGTAATTTCCTGCTTCGATTCCACGGTAGGCTCGCGTTAAAAACACTACACTTTCCAATACGCTCTTTGCCATAAGCCGGTGTCTACAGTTGATTGGGAATGTCAAGTTGCATCAACATTTATTAAAAAGGCACTCATCGCCCTCTACTCAGAAAGTAAGTATTTATGGTATACTATAATACTTTAGCATAATACTAATAGCTGCTGATCAAACCTTAAAGAAACCTGCAGTTCACCAGAAGTTTACTGTCTGACAGTGAGGTGAACTGTAGATGAATTGGGCTAGCAACCGAGGTACCGGCGGCATGGCTAGCATTAGCTTACTTTTAACATTAACACTAATTCACGCTGTTGGCTATGTTTTACATGCAGTGTTATTCTTTCCCGGCGTAACGTTCTTACAAACATTAACATTAATACACTGCGTACGCGTCTGCGTTAACAGTTCCGGGCGGATGTTGTAATGTTGTTACTTGTTCCCGAACATACATTAGCTCGAACTTTCTATCATTCTCAACTGATTATTATTATAATTAATATAATAATAATAACAATAGTAATAATAATATTAATAGTAATAATAATAATTGGAATGGGAGCATGATCATCTGATAATCACGGCACAGATTGGCAGCAGCAGGGAGCATTGGGTGATGGTGTATATTGGAAATGGTGGATTATGCAACTATAAAGTGCTTTGCTTAATGCAAGGGTACTTACATGTTACTACTTGGTTATAGCACATCTTCACAAGAGACCTGAGAAGTCAGATTACATTCCTGTAATCAAGGAGTCACATTAAAAGGGTGCATTTGGTTACATTCACACTTTAGTTATTTTACCGTTAGCTCCAGAAACTATTGCAGTCTTAGTTTCACATACATACTGGATTGATTGATTGATTGAAATATTTATTAACAGTTTGTAGAATTACAGTACATTTCAAGCACAAACTCAATACAGAGACTGTTAACTGTGAGTGGACGACCCAATTAAGCATTACACTTGTTTGCAACAGGGTCCACATTGTTCAATACAATTCCATAATTAGCTTCCCGCGTTTGCGCGTCTTACTGGTTAGTAGAAGTAGTAGACTAGTAGTAAGAGGATGATGATGTTGTTGGTTGTCATAGTAAACCACGTTTGTAAATACCAGGCATATGTGTGTCTCTTACTTTCAGCACAGCAATGAGGCATGTTTGGACCAAGGCTAGCGTTTTAGGTTCACTATCAGCATCTATGGCATTTGGTTCACTGCTGTGGTCACAGAAGAATCCTGAACAAGATGAGATGGCCTCTGGTGGGTGTCCTGTCAACACAAATGTCTACTCCCCCTATGAGCTCAAACTGGTCCAAGTCCTGTTCCGACACGGGGCTAGAACACCGCTGAAATCTATACCCGATGTGATGGAGGTGAGGCCCGCTGGTTGACAAGGAGACCTGTAGTAGGACTAAAATGGCATTAATTAAGTAAATCAAATTATTATGTCATTAATAATTATCTGATCATGTGTCTCTGTCATCAAAGGCTCAGTGGGTGCCAACTCTCTTGGAGCCTCCAGTACACACTCAGATCAAGTATGTGGTGACAGACCTGCAAGGAGGCCCCCGGCCACCAGCTCCTGTAGAAGACAGCTACCGCAGCAACATACTCACTGTAAGTACGTGTGGGTTGTGTGAGTGTCCATGGACAGACTACACCATGTGGTTAGTTAGTTACTGTACCAACTTCAATTTAATGTTCAAGGAAGAGGTGTCATTTCAGAAAGAAATAGGGGGTGGCATAATTTACCATAGCCCCTTTTCTAAAATAGCAAAAAATAGTGGATCTACAAGCTCTCAACGCGTCGCCAAGCAACACGCTGAGAGAGCTTCCCAAAATAGAGATGCCACATTGAGAGTGGTTCATAAATTAATGGTTCCATACAATAAAAGGCTTACCGTATCTAAATTATAACGCGTCACATGTAATGTATGGGCTACGGTAGCGGTTACGATGAAATTGGGGATAGTAAGCATAAAATAACTGAATTTGAGGTTAAATCTGAACACTAGACTGACTAGAGCTGTGGTTCCCAAAGTGGGGTCCGGGGACCCCCAGGGGTCCTTGAGGGAGTTTCAGGGGGTCCCCAGCTAAATGATAGTTAGGAACCAAATGGACCCTTATGGGTCTGTAACTCTGAGAGTGTACAAATGGACACTGTCAGAGTTAAATTTGATTTTATAATATAAATTGGGGTCCCAGAGATAGAAATGCCATTAAATGGTGGTCTGTACTCTGTAGACTAATGCATGTCAAACTGGGAGTCCTTGAAATTAAACTGGTTGAGAGTCACTGCTAGAGCCGTACAAATCTTCTCTTATGGGGGTTCCCTGGCATATCTTTTCAAATGGCGGTCCGCGGGCTAATTAGTGACAATTTGGCAGTCCTTGACATAAAAGGTTTGGGAACCACTGGACTAGAGGATGGCAATTACCATCCCCTGATGACCCAAATGACGCCCCTGATTCAAGGGTAGAACGACACAGGCTGCAAGTCAACAAATGGACGTAATGGATTTGTGCCATGTCAAGTGGCCTACTGTCCTCGTTTTTACTATTATTATCTTGTGTCAATTACTAATTTGCATTCCTGTTATACTCTGAAGACCTCAGTGCTAATATATTCGTTCAGTAAAGTCTTTTCATTCAGGTTTTTATTCTATTCCGCTTTCAATGAACATAGAATATAATGCAGCCAGTAGTGAGAGAAATCCTTTCATTTGCATTTATCATTTCTAGTGCATGCACACTGCACAGTCATCGTACTTAAGTTGTCGGCACATATGTTTATGCGCAGTCACAATATCTGAGAGGCATGTCAATATCTATGCGGACATGAGCTGGTGACAAAATGTACATCATGCAGACTCTCAAGACAAAAATGCAGACGTGGAAACACAATTTGATGCATGTACTTACTCGTGCTATATAAGTCTTATGCCTGATTTATACTAAGTTGCATGCCGGTGTTGCGTACTGAAAATAGCAGATCTACGTGTTGTGAGCTTGTAGATCAGCTATTTTCAATGCACAACACCAGTGCACGAACCCTGTATTGACCTGTACTTTCGTTTGAACTGTACCCATTCTACAAACTGAATACAAATTTCAATCAATCAATCCCAATTAAGTATAAATCTGGCTTTTGCATAACTAATCACTGATCCAAATTGTCATCCTCGCAGGGTGGCACATTCCCTGGTCAGCTAACTGCAGTGGGCATGCAGCAGCTTTATGATTTGGGGAAAAGGCTGAGGAGGCGATACGTTGAGGAAACTTCCTTCCTTAGCCCCACCTTTAGCCCAGAAGAAGTCTAGTAAGAATACATGTCATTACATTTAGCAATGTGCAATGACTCATACTCGTTTGATACTACTTTGATACATTGGGTAAAGTGCAGAAGATATCATTCTGAATAATTATGTTCTACTATTGTCAAGTTGGCTGCCTTCCATGACCTACTTTTTTTCCTTCTAGTGTGCGCTCCACTAACATTGTGAGGACCATTGAATCTGCCAAATGTCTGGTAGCGGGTCTGTTCGAGCAGAGACAGAATGGTAGGATGAAAGTTCAAAGTATACCTGCTACGTGATTGAGGCTCTCACCTCCTTTCCTGATTTCTGATATTCTTTGTGTTCTCCCTCCACCTGAAGAAGCTGTTCCCATAGTAACAGCAGAGGCAGGGGCTGAAATCCTCTACCCTAATTACCATGGATGCAAACTACTCAAACTCGTTGGAGGGTAAGCAGAATGTACTTTATCTTCTAGTTCTACACACAACTATGGCAATAACAGCCAGAATAGCCAATGCCCTAACCAAACAAAATGCAGTTAAAACGACTAATGGTTTATCATTGCCTATTTTGTGTGTGTGTGTGTGTGTGTGTGTGTGTGTGTGTGTGTATACACGTGTGTTCTCTGTGCAGTCACCGCTGGGCTGAATCCTCCACTCTACCGGACATTGCGGCCGACCTGCAGAACATCCAAGATGCACTGGGCATCGCCGCTCACCAGCGCATCGACTTCATTCTCATTAGGGATGACATGGTCGCTAGAGAGGTGACATGGTCTTCTTGATACATTTGACTTAACTTAGGCGCAGCCAGATTAAGTAACAATGTGCACCAAGAGGTTAATCCCAGCTCTGCAAGATGCTTCAGATGAACTGTGTGTTTTCACAAGCCAAGTATCGTGTTCAGTAATTTCTGACATTACTGCATCTGTACGTATCAACAGGCACATGGCCTGCCCTTCCCTCCAGTACTGGATTCATGGAGGAACACAGTGGAACAGAGGGCAGTGGACATGATCTGCCACATCTACGAACCCAGCAAGAGGTTATTGTTACAGGCAGGGGAGATGGGGCTCTTCAAATGGGCAGATTCAAGTATATATATATATCACAATATGTATGGTTTGTTTCAGGGAAAGCTTGCAGCTATGTGTGGGACCACTCCTGCACACAATGATGGTCAACATTGAGGAGACACTACAGGGCAGCTCATCAGAGCCAAACAGGTTAGAGGCCAGACACCATTCCCGAATACGGTTGCCTGGTCCCCGATGGCCATGATTCACATTGGCCGAGATTCAACAGCGCACCCGGGTAAACTTCATTCGACTTATGTGCCTCAGAGGGGCGCTGTGGACTATGGGGCTTTGGGAGGCAGAAAATGTCATGTCATAGAAGAGTCAGAGTTTAGAGCAAATAATACAGTTTGGCTGTGTTCCTGTTGTCTTGATAATAATAACATAACAACAATACACAACTAAAGCAGTGTGCACTTATGGTCTTAAACAGCGCAACGTTATCTCTCGTCTGTATGACGGTGACATCATACAGTCATACATGATATACAGTGCCAAACTACACACCATAGACTGCAATGCCGCATTACATTAATATGGATAGTATATTGCCTGACCAGCTTAAAATTCACATTTAACTACAAAATACCAACAACAAATTGTTTAATACTACCTACCATTAACGGTACATTGAATACTCATTAAGAATTCCCCTGTCAGTTAACCAGAGCCAGAGGCACAGCAACACTTATAATCTGCACCATTAACTTCAACTTGAATACAAACTGTGGTGAACTGTATTCAATAAATGTATGCTGAATGGGAGTCCACTTGGCAAACGTACACTGTGTTAATCAGTTATTTTCCCATTTCCTCACCCAGGAAACTGTTCTTGTACTCTGCACACGATACGACTCTGATGCCCTGTCTTATGGCTCTGGGGATTTTCGACAAGAGATGGCCACCATATGGTGCCGAAATCACCCTTGAGCTACACCAGCACCGGGAGACAAAAGAGGCCTTTGTCAAAGTGTCCTACATCGGCCAGGTAAGAATGAGATTGCAACATACTCCAGAAATATCCTGTGTGTTCATTTAAATGATGTGTACAAATGTAACGGATCCAATTACACATTATGTACACTCTTTAGTTACAAATGGATAAATGAACAGAGTATTTTATAGGGTGATCTGCCCTGCAGATAATGGTCTGTACTGTCTTTGTCTGTAGGACCAGCTGTTACCAGGTTGTAGTGGAGTCTACTGCCCCCTGCAGGAATTCAAACGGGCCATCTCAGCCTACTCCCTGACCTCTGAACTTTACCAGAAACGTTGCAACAGCACAGAGGGCCTCACTCAACCCTGAGCCCTTCACCTCTAAAACACAGCTTTGCCCATGGCACGCACTGTCTATTATAAGCCGCCATTATAGTTTACGCGCTCTCTCCCTCCATCCAACAGAATGTGTCAGACAGGCATCATACCTCAATGTCAAAATGCACAAGAGGCCTCTTTCTTGGGCACAGAAGTCCTGGAACCCAGCCCATTTTAGAGGACTCTGAATTGTACTGTTTTTGTTCAATATAATCACCATCAATATAGTTGATGAATTGATCAACAAAATTATACAACTTGGTATCGGGTATAGTTGCTCATACCCAATATGGACTGTTCAGCTCACAGATGTCTGTTTGGCTTCATGACAAAGTCCACGACTACTGCTCTATTCATTCTGTTCAAAAGGAACATCTTACATGGTTCTTTTTTTCCAATTTAAGAATGCTGCAAAGTAAGTTAGTGCAAACCACTGAGGGTGGTCCGTGGCATGATGCTGCAAACCACTGAGGGTGGTCCGTGGCACGATGCTGCAAACCACTGAGGGTGGTCCGTGGCACGATGCTGCAAACCACTGAGGGTGGTCCGTGGCACGATGCTGCAAACCACTGAGGGTGGTCCGTGGCACGATGCTGCAAACCACTGAGGGTGGTCCGTGGCACGATGCTGCAAACCACTGAGGGTGGTCCGTGGCATGATTGGCACCATCATCTACGTCAGGGGTGCCCACAAGGTAGATTGTGATCCATCATTGAATCACAAAGGCTGTGCCGGTAGACCACATGACATGGCCCTAAAAAAATGTATATAAAATAAAAAAAAGCATCTGCCACTTTAATTAAGGGGACTTCATTGATTGACATCAAATAGGGCCCGTCAGCTCAGACCCACAATCTTCAAGAATGTAGCACACAAACTTCCGTAGCATTAGTTATACAAAACAGTACCAATTCCATTTCCCCCCTCTATTTTCCATTCCAAGTGTGTTTGTCTTATATGTACAGCGCCGCTATTCCAAAGTCCATTCAGGTACATTTTTAAACTATTTTCAGCAATGGGATTTTATTTTTTTGGGGCGGGTAGATCTTGTTGAGCTGATCATTTTGAAAGTAGCCTTCAAGTCAAAAAAGTGCGGGCACCCCTGATCTACATACATTTAAAATATTGTAACAAGACAATTCAATCATCCCGTCATTACAGTCATGAGTTGAACTGTATAAAATGTTCATAAACAGAGTACCAAATGTGTAATATACTAGTAAATGTGTGCGTGAATGTATTTTCCTAATCATTTATAGAACCTCAAAGGGAATTTATCTATGCCTCGAGTGAAATGTTGGTGCCTTCTTTTGGGGATTTGTTGACCGTTTAAATATATGCATGCATACTGTGGCAAAATAAGTAGAAGTTTTGTTTTCTGTTTTGGATTGGTGAGGAGAAATAAATATGAGTTGTCAATGTTCTGTTCCTTTCTATTGACAGGCAAAAGTCTCTGAACACTTAAAAAGCCATTCACCCATTTTCATCCTTATCTTTGGTAATAACTAATGCTCAATTGCCCATAAGATGGAAATGGCACAATATTCATCTACACACTGTATCTCATAGGTGGACCGCAGCCCATTCAGAAACCTGCCTAACAATGACATCAATGGGGAGTCCAAGCCAATATAAACTACAGCTTCTCTTGCTTGATAGTTCTGGTAGGGCAGGTTTATGAACTGTCCAGTCCTCCAATACACTTAAAATAGTCAAATAGTTCCATATTATAAAGAGCATGAAATATTGAAGGGAAATGGATGAAAAGCAAAACATCCTATTCCTGCTGGTAGTCGGGAGTTGAACGATTAGTAAATGTACAGTGTTATTTTATCCATTTGTAACCGCGTGTACAAATAACTATATGGACACACTGGTGTCGGACTTCTGGTTTACCGGAACGGGGTTCAACTCCCTACAGTGCCCTGCTCAATTTGTTGTATTTACATGGTTCATTGGAAATTGCGGAAATTGGAAATTGTTTTTTTTTTTTTTTTCAACACTCCGCAATTTGCTAATGTTTCTCATCCTCCGCAACACTCCGTAATTTGCTAATGTTTCTCATCTTCCGCAACACTCAATTTTTCCGGTAAATACAACACATTGAGCAGGGCACTGCAGGGAGTTGAACCCCGTTCCGGTAAACCAGAAGTACGACACCAGTTTTTCTTTTTTTCAAATCCTCAAAAATGATGAAAAACGGCGTGCCATAGTATGCCGTACGATATGGGCTATAGCCCACGGTCCAAAATGATGAGAAACGAGACCCCAAAATTGACACTACTTAGCCCGTGGACCCCCATTTGAAAAGATATGCCAGGGAATATGGACCATTACAACTTTTTTTACAAAGTTTAACGGGTCCATTTGGTCACATTCATACTCAAGTTTAATTTGACTAGCTGGTTTGACATGCAGAACGAAAGACAGCATATGGACCACAAAACTTCAAACATGAATAGCCAAGAGCGACACAAACGCGCACATGCACACACACCACTGACAACATGTAAATACCAAAACAATATCTTTTATTTGTTGTCCATCACCACAGCCCTGGTAGGCTAAACTGCACCAAAGCCAATGGAGAAACACATGACAAGCTTATACAATAGAGAAAAGAGAGGAAGTCAACTGGATGGTACACAGTAAATGTTTACATTTCCGTGTCTCACTGTGGACACCTGACCTGCCTTAGTAATGTTAACCAGATCTAACCATCTCTAGCTCCATAATACCAGACATACCTGCTGTGGCATTCAGCCAATCCTGTCCCATTCTGCTGACCACCTTTGGGGGATTATTGCTGTGGGAATGATTATTACCCAGAGTCAACAAGATAAACAAAAAAACAGGAACACGAAGCAGAACAACACATACAGCACGTATCTGGGTAGAGCGGTAATTATTCACGCTGGCAAAAGTTTTGTCCTGACAGCTTTGGAGCACTCAGACAAATCACACCAACACCCGCAGTGATCATTTAAATCAGACTTAACTTTTCTTACAATTAACACTGAGGGATTTAAGTAAAAATGACTCAAAATGATCTTTGTGCTGCAGAGCTTTCAGGAGACTTGTGCTTTTAAGTGCTCTCAATGGTAAAATGGAGAAAGAAGACGCTTTCGGCAGACGGTCCATGTTTGTGCTTTTTTAATAATACTATTATCTTAATGAGGTCATAGTTTGGTTTGTTATACACTGGAGTTACAAAGGAAATTAAAATAGACTAAAATTCGAATAGCCCACCAATGGTAAACAGTACAGTATTTTAGGGGGCATTCCTCCCCCAATGAAAGTTGGGTTAAGAGGAGCTGAGAGGTCACTGATAGAATGCCTATACATACTTACATACATTCCACACACGCATTCTTTCTGTTACACACGCGCACACGCTCACTCACCCACACAGGTATATACTGTACAGAAACAGTCAAAACAATGGAGCGAGAGACAAGATGGAGTTCCACTAAAGTCTTCACAAAGCACAAATTGTCTTTTTATTCCTTTCTCTTGTTCCTTTCATGACACATTTTTTTTTTGTAGTTTTTGTTTTTTGAAAAAAGTAGACATATACTGTAGCATCTCCACGCTGACTTTTAGTTAGGTTGATTCCTCTTTGATGTTGAAGTCATCTTTATAGTCAGATAATCAAAAAAAAAACACAAGGAACAGTTTTGTGAAACTGATGCACAACAATCCCATACATTCTGAAGTTTGAGTCAAAATGAAATGTTCTTGTGGCAAAAGTACTCGACTCTGGGCCTGTCCAAGTCTCCATTGGAATAGATCCCACAGGACATTACTGGGTCACCGCTTTTGCTTTGCACGTTTCATTTCCGGGTACATCCTGTCTCTTATGTTGTACTTCCTTTATTTGAGTCCATTTTAAATTGTCGCACAATGTCCACACCGCGTGATCCGCGCCACCCGTCCATGTGTATCGTCACGAGAACATTCTAGAATACAAGGTTTGTGTAGGATTAGAACATTCCAGGTCCCGGGCTGAACCCCATGTCCATGTCCATGCCACGCGGCCTCATTTGACCCCCCATCATCATTGTCTGCTGTGGGGGGCCGCCCATGCCCTGCAGCGACATCATCATGTTAGGCGACCCTCCGGGGCCGGGGTGGGCCATCTGTCTCCCCTGCATCATCCCTCCCGGCCCCCCCGGTTGCATCATCCGGTGCTGGGGTCCCATCATGCCTTGGCCCATGAACCCTGGTGGCCGCATGGAGTTGTGGCCATGCGGCCCGGGGTTTCCCATGGGCATGTCTTGGGGGCCCATTCCCCCACCGGGACCTCCCGGCATTCCCCCCATCCCCTGCATGGGCATGCCCATCCTGGGGGGGCCGTCGCCCATCATGCCCTGCATGGGGAAACCAGAGGGGTGCGAGGGGTGTGGCGGTTTGCCCCCAGGGTTGTCTCCTCCCCCTCGGGGGAAGTAGGACAGAGTCTGGCTGGGCTTCTCTGATGGCATTATTCTGGAAAGGTCAAACTCCGGAATACCGGATGCTCCAGGCCGCATCACCTCATGTAGGTCTGCATCACTGAAGCCGCCCTGCTGCTGCATGTTGAACTCCGGCCCACCAGGGGTGTTGGGCTTGCACATGCCCCCATCACCCCCTCCACCGTGGGGCATGTTTCCCATCCGGCCCCCCATGGGCCCTTCACCCTGGAAGCCCATAGGATGTCCAGGGAAGCCCTGTGGACCAGGACCATTGTGAGGAGAGAAAGGGCCTTGTTGGGACGGGGACTGTGTAAGGGGATAGCCCTGGCCTCGGTGAGGATAGCCCATGCGTCCCTGGGACATCATCTGAGGGTTTGGCATCCCAGGGTCTTGGGGGTTCTGGGGCATCATCATGCCATGCGGCATCATGCCTGGACCCATGTTTGGAGCATTAGGAGACGGCATCTGAGGGGGCATGCCGTGGGAGAGGGGCTGTGAACCCATGGGCGTCATGCCCAGAGGGCTGAGGGCAGGCATGGGACCAGCGTTGCCAGGTCCCATCATACGTGGATTTCCTGGGTGGTGGTTCATTCCCATACCTGCAGGTGGGAACACAAAAGAAGAAAAAAGGGTGATTGATATTCATTTCAAAGAACGCCAGAACATCTGAATGATGCAAACACGGCGATGAAAAGATCAAAAGGAGAATAGTATGAATACACCCCTAGGTCGCTCCAGACGAGAACATAAACACCAGATGCTATAGACCACTCACCATTGTTGTTCATGGAAGGCAGGTTGGGGGAGCGTGCTGGGGGCGAGTCGTCATCAGAACTGGCCACGGTCTTTATGGCATCATGGTAGAGTGGGGTGGAGCTGGGCATGGCAAACTTGGACATGCGCGACATCATGATGGAGAGGGGGTTCTGGGATAGCGTTGGCTCAGGGGGGATGGTGTACGGGCTGCCGGACGGGACGTTGCCTGGGTGGGACATGGAGCCAGGCGGAGCCCCTGACGAGGGAGGGGCAGACGGGGGGCCGTTGCCACCTGGAGGAGGCGGGACAGAGACACATGAGCAATGACATCCAAAAAACTCACCTCAGTTCTCTTTTAAATTAAATGTGAAAATAGACACATTTTGTGGCAATACTAGAACAAGTGTGCATTTGTTATTTTCAGATGCATGCACGGTAGTGAATGGAAGGAATTAATTACAGTACCAGTGTACCACAGCAAACTACACCACACTGCTTTTTAATTAAACTGAATTACCACAAGGGGGTGCCACTGGTCTATAATGTATTTTTTCACAGACATGTTCCCCTGAATGAAAATGAGTGAAACATTTGATTAATGAAGGACTTCTCTATAATTTCACAGGGTAAGTCATCATGAGATAGGCTGGGATAATTGATTGTGCCATAACCAACCATTGAGAATGTCACTGAAACATAAATTAGCCATGATAACCTGGGTCTACACACACTGAAACATCACTGTTTCCCAGTGGGTAGTGGGTCAGGACGTATTTGTGGGTCACCGTCACATTTTTATAGGTCACGAGTCAAGTAAAAAGAAACAAATAATAATGACAATAATAATTGTCTGATTACAATGACAATAATAATAATTAAGACGTATTGAAAATAGCCTATCTACAAGTTTGCAACGTAGTGCGTATGCTTGTGAAAATAGCCTATCTACAGTCTTACACGTGTTGTGCGCTTGTAGATCTGCTTTTTTCACTAGTTTGGGTCCCGGACTAACTATTTGGGTCTCGACCTGAACGTTGTGGGAACCAGTGGTATATAGCAGTGGTTCTCCAACATTCTCATGTCAAGAACCCCCAAGTCGACATGTATTAGCCTGTGGAACCCCATAAGAGAATGCTTCTTTACAGCTCTACCAGCTATTTAACCATTTTCATTTCAAGGACCCACAGTTTGACCCCCATTTGATGGCATTCATATCTCTGGGACTCCAATTTGTATTGTAAAATCACTGTTAATTTAACTCTGAGAGTGTACAGACCCATTTGGTTCCGAACTATCTGTAATTTAGCTGGGGACTCCCTGGAACTACCTCAAGTACCTCTAAGGGGTCCCCGGACCCCACTTTGAGAACCAATGGTATATAGCATGCTATAAACTAAATAGATTTTCTAAAATGCACCAAAATAAAGATAAACTAATTAAAGAAAGAAAGAAAATACAGAGGAAAGAAGTAGAAAACAATAGGATCACTGTACAGCAACAAAAAGTATACCTTGTTCCATGTTGCCCATCATATTTGGCGAGGTGATACTGAGGGATGGCTTACCACCTTGAGGTGGAACACCAGGACTTTGCATGGGTGGTTTTGGAGAGGAGGCCCATCCTGGAGAAGGGTTAGGAAGAGAAGGAGACCTCATGTGAACCGGGGAGGCGCCTGCAGAACCCATCATCGAGTGTGGGGACTTCATCGGTGCCGAAGTGGGAGGAGCGGGCTGGGCGTTGGGGCCTGTGGGTCCGGTGAGCATGCCAGCCAGCTGGGAAGGGGTCTGAGGGGACTTGAGATTCCCAGAAGGGGAGCCCATCATGGGAGACTGCACCTGCCTCAGAGGTGGTGATTTGAGTGGGTTAACGCTGGGAGAGTTGCCTCCACCGGCCTGGACATTCAGATCTGCTGGTTTGCGGCCTCTCTGTCCCTGTGAAGGTACAGATGCAGGGGGGAGGTGGTTAAGACGGCCATTACCTCCTGTGGGAGTAGATCGGTGTTCTGGGCCAAACGCTGGATCCCCATGTGGACCTCTCATTCCTCCAGGGCCACCAGGGAAGGGCCGTCCAGGGCCCATAGGGAAGTCTCCGGGCTGGCCCTGCTCAGGGAAGGGAGGCCCCTGCATAGGCCTGCCTTGGGGCCCCATGTTCTCCATTGGAGGCCCCCCTCCTGCTCTCATTCTCATTATCTCATCTGGACTCATATTCATGGGGCCGTCTCGCAGCTTGGAAGGGTGCATGTGGGGGCCAGGCCCGGGCCCCGGCCCCATGCCAAACTCTGGGCCCATTTCTCTTCCCCCCATTCCCTGCAGCCTGGAGGAAGGGCTCATAGGGCCATCGCCGGGCATCCTGGGAAACATGCCCATGCCGTTTCCAGGTTCCATGCCACCTCTTTGGTGGCCCATCATCCTTTGCATATCCATCATCATTCCAGGAGGGAGGCCTTTCTCGCCGCCCATTCCCTGGTGGAACATGGCCTCCTGAACAGACTGAGGGTTTGGGAAGCGTTCACCTCGGCCCCCTGGACCCGCAAACATGCCGCCCGGTCCCCCAGGAAAGCCTCGGCCGTCTCCCATCCTCTGGGGCATGTCGTCAGGCCAGCCCATTCCGGGCCTAGGGGGTCCCTCCATGTCAGGATTCATCATGCCTTGGAAGCTAGGCATCCTCTGCATGTGTGGGGGCATGCCTCTGGGGCCAGGGCCCATGGCCATGCGCTCCTGGTAGTGCTCAGGGGGGCCTCCCGGCCCGCCCCACATCTCTCCGGGGCCCATTTGATAAGGAGGAGGGGGCCCTCGCATCATGCCCCGTGGACCATGGGGGTGCATCATCATGTCAGGAGGAAGTGGACGGTGTTGCATTTCCTGTTTCCTCTTCTTCTCTTCGTAAAACTCCTGCTGCAGCTTCAGCCACGCCACTTGTTCTGGGGTCATCTGGTCACCTTCTCCACAGCCTCCGGGACCTCCCATATGTGGGCCCATCTCGTCCTGTGGGAAGGGGGGCATGTCTCTGGGGCCGTGCGGAGGACCGAAGGGTGGCCCTTGAGGTCGTGGACCTCCAGGACCGCCTGGCGGCCCAAGACTCTGGGACTGGGCCATCATTGCCTGGAGGGGCCCCTGTTCAGGTCTGCGGGGGCCACCTTCAGGACCTCCGTCGTGGGGCCCTCCGTGGGACTGTGGGGGCCCCGGTACGGGGGCGTCGCGGTCGTCGGGGAAGAGCATGCGCTGGATGTCTCGTAGAGTCTGGAGGGAGCGCTGACGATGCTCCAGCTGCTCTTGGGAAAGGCCCTCCGTGTTGGCCTCCATGTTCAATAGCTCCTGGGCCAGCTGCTGCTGCTGCTGCTGCTGGGGCGTCAGTCCTACCCCTCCAGGGCCCCCACCCTGCCCTGCCTCGCCTGCCTGTGGAGGGTTGAGGCCTGCCTCGGGTTGGCTGACAGGTGCCTGGTCACCTGGGACTGCCGCATTGCTAGGGCTACTGCCGGGGAGGTTTTTCGTGTCCATGCCCGCTGAGGAGGACCCTTCTTGGGGGAGGACGCCGGACTGGGCCCCTTGGTTGGAAGGCTGGGGCGGGGTGGGCTCAGTCATGCCAGGTAAGGACGGCTTGGATCCAGGCTGGTGGTTCTGATCTTGAGGGTGGGACGGGGTCTGCTGGGAGGGCTTGGAGTCATTTCGGAGGGCCGCCGCCGCTGCATTATTCTGTAAGAGGGATACGAGGATTTTAAGTAACGAGATATCATATTCATATGCAAAAGAACTGTGCACAGTAGGTCAGAAGGGCGCGTTATGCGCTTACCAGGACGAGGGGAGCCTTGTCCTTGCTGTTGGAGATGTTCTTCATGTGGAAGCTGATGATGTTTTCTGTATGGCCCGTTAGAACTGCATCAGCTGCCCTGAGGACAAGAAGTCAGAATGTCAAATATCAGTCGCCAGCAGGACAGTGTGTGTGTGTGTGTGCCCAAAGAATCAGTAGATGGAGGAAATTCCAAGGTCAACAGACTAAACAAACAATTTGACACACATGTATCCACACTTCTCTCTCTCACTCACACACACACAAAGCTTTGATCTCTAATTCCCAACTGAGTGTTAATCTGAGCCAACTGCATTCTCGCACAGTTAAAAATACGCATCCTTGTGCATACAAACACACAATGGATTTAGGCTATAAGTGGGGAGATTTTGGTAGGTGGACATGCGCACGCGCACACACGCACGCATGTGCGCACACACAAACAAAACAATCCAGTATTGAACACAACTACCATTGACGACAGGGACACAGAGGTACTTGGATGCCAAATTTGTGTGCTCGCGCGCGTGTGCGTGGCTCTCTCTGTGTATGCTTTGAGATGGTTGTTTAATTATCCTGTCTAAGTAAAACTCTAAATAATCTAAGCACTTAAAAAATGAGCTTTTCCTCCAGAGACAACGCACACAACACAATAAAGCCATGAAGGCTAATTTATACTTGGTAGTACAAGATGCGACGTGTTGCTAGCTTGAAAACTGGTTCTTTTTGGCAGGTGACACCATCTCACAAAGGAGTTTAAATTAAGTAGGGCTGGGCATGTCACCGGCGAAAATATATCTAAACCGATATTTAGAAAACAGACTAAATTGATTAGTCTGATTATGTGATTAACCACTTAACCCTGTATTATACTTCCTTGTACAATGGCAGCATAAAGGAATAGCGAAAAGTCAATTTTCCCTTATCTTTTACATAATTCTTCAATACCGTAATCGAGGCAAATTGTTTGTCAGTTCAGTTTCACTCATGCTGCAATAAAAGTGCCAGTTAAATTTGAAAAGAAAAACAAGATTGCTTTGATGGGTCAATGACTGTATGAATGATTATATGTAATACAAATAAAAACAAAAATACAAATAAAAATCGTAAACGAGGCTAAAGTTTGAAACAATTGTGATATTGGCTTGAAGTTATATATCGCCATATGCATATCGCCCATAATCCATGACAAATCCAGTCTAGTGAGGGCGTTTCACACACACCAATACTGTGATAAGCACTAATCACAGGCTAACGAACGTGATATTGCGATATTCCAACCCAAACTCCCAAAAAGGCACACATTTGGCGTGGCTGAGCATCCTTACTTGTTGGCCATCTCTGTTGTGAAGACATAAACTAGTTTTGGATTCGTGGGAGCTTTCTGGCCGCCAGAAGGTTCCGTCGCCGAGCCCTGGCCGCCTCCCAGTGCATTGTGGGAGGGTGTGGAAGAGCGACTGAGGCCAGCGTTGGAGGTAGGATGAGAGATGGAGTCCTGGGGCTTCACGTCACCGGAGGTGCAGTCTACAGGGAGACAGAAAGGTTAGGAGGACGCACAGAGATGGATTGGTAGTAGTGCAGTTCTGTGGCTGCCATCGACTATCACACGTCTATGTTTGTTTACATCTACTTGTGCATGTCTCTCTCTCTCTCTCTCATGCATGTGCACGCACACATACAGACCCATGGCCTCGCACCCCTAGTTACACTTCCTGAGCTGAACTTACTGAAGAATCCTTTGTCATCCTCATCACTCTCCCCTCCTGAGCACCAGTCAGCACCGCTGTAGGGCTGCCTCCTCTCCGCCACACACATCCTCTTCACCCTGCTATTGTCTGCACACACACACACACACACACACACACACACACACACACACACACACAGTAATACCAAAAGGTGATGAGTTTTGTGTTCTGGGAGTGAATTGTGTCTTATTCTGCATTTTTGAGAAAAGAAAAAAGAAAAAACTAAATCACATCTGCACCACCCTCCCCTCCCATTTAAAATAAACGACCAATCGTTTTCTACTTTGGCACTGAAATGCATCCTACAGAGCTTCCCATGTGTCCAACACTCAGTTGCTTAGTTTGCAAGTTCAACAAAGTAAGGCCATAGTTTTACTGAGAGGGGATTGAACATACTTGCTGGCCTTTCAAAGCCAAAAGGCAGTAAACATAGGTGGTGATGATAAGCAGAACATGTGCCAGCCAGGAGGACACTCACCTTTCTCGTCACTCGTGGGTGTGCCGGTCTCTGGCTGCTCATACGATTCTACAGAGGTGCTCCTTTCCCTCTTGACCTTGACCTTGGAGCCTGGGCCAGAGGTCAGACCCTGTCCATTCTTCAGCCCCATGCCACCCGACACGCCCTGAGCTCCTTTGGCGCCCAGAGTCTTGGGGTCGCAGGGCGAAGGCTGCGATTGGCTGCCGGCACTCCCTGGCTTCCCCTGATTGGGCAATTTAGAGTCCATCTGGGCAGCGGTGGAAGGAGACATGACTGGAGGAGAACGTACCATGACCTCCGTCTTGGGCTTAGGGCTGCCAGGTAGGAGGAAAGAGAAGAAGACACAGTTAGATATACTTTCCATTTATAGAACTACAACAGTGCCCGTTGGGGGGTGATCCGTTGGCTAATAAAGGGCGAGCCTGGGCAGACCGCTTTTGTGCTGGTTCTGGACAACCGTGGATCCGACGGCCACTGCACTCCCATGTGGTGGTGTGGAACACCTGGTGGGGGGGGAGAACGGTTCCCGAGTTTTGTTCACACAGAGACATGGTGCATTTATAGATAGATAGATGACAGAATAAACTAGAACTGCACGCTTATTTATTATTACTTGGTACTTGCGCAAGCAGAGTGCGTAAGTACTGCAATCGGCTGGGTATGTACAGTATGCATGTCGGTGTCCTCTCTTGTTTAAGACCGTAGTTACTAGTTACCGTGGTTACTAGTTACCGTGGTTACGTTACCATCAACAGTCAATAAGGGACCATCATTCTTGGTGACGTAACTAAGGTACATTTCAAGGTTGGTATAAGGTCAATAACAGGTCTAATGGATTTAGAACATCAGTTGTATTAGACATTAGTAACTAGTAGCACTCAAAGTATGGAGGAGATTTACAGAGGTTTTAGACCAGCAGTTGTACCAGGCGGTAGACACTGTACTTTAAAGTAGCTCATATAGGGACTCTACCGTATATAAATAGGGACTCAGAGCAGCAGTCGTACCCAGACAGACAGCAGAGAGCTCTAGGACTCAGAGCAGCAGTCGTACCCAGACAGCAGAGAGCTCTAGGACTCAGAGCAGCAGTCGTACCCAGACAGACCGCAGAGAGCTCTAGGACTCAGAGCAGCAGTCGTACCCAGACAGACAGCAGAGAGCTCTAGGACTCAGAGCAGCAGTCGTACCCAGACAGACAGCAGAGAGCTCTAGGACTCAGAGCAGCAGTCGTACCCAGACAGACAGCAGAGAGCTCTAGGACTCAGAGCAGCAGTCGTACCCAGACAGACAGCAGAGAGCTCTAGGACTCAGAGCAGCAGTCGTACCCAGACAGCAGAGAGCTCTAGGACTCAGAGCAGTGCCAGTGGTGAGCGCATATCATGGCGTGCTCTGCTTGCGCACAAGTAGGTCATACATGGCCTACTTGTGTGCAAGGCTCAAGTTGGCGAGAGAGAGTGCATTTCTAGTTATACACCGTTATACTAACTGTAGACTTTATTTAAAAATGTGCTTTCAAAGAAAATAATACAAATGTTGTTTGCGTCTACCCACTGCATCTATAGCGCCCCTTACAGCTGGCATTAACATGTGTGTCTCGTATCCAGACTGTATCTAGATTCGATTTAGCACTGAGATCAGGCCAAGTCCCAATCCACAATGAAAGCAATTAGTGAAATAGCGCACGCACGCGCACGCACACACCTCTAAGACATTAGCACAATATGTAAAATGAGTATGTTTAGGCATTATTACTGCAGGCAACCAAGTGACCAGAAATTACAGCTTGAGGCTTTAACCTTTGCTTTTATAAAATATATGAAACCATTAGGCTTTTATGGAAGATGTCTTCTATTACTAGTTTGTCCAATTCAAATACTCTTTAATCTTAAAATAAAATATCTATTATTAGTGTAGGCTGTAGGGCTTGGCTTTACAGCCACATGGTGCAGAGCAGCAGTGTTAAAGACAAACGCTCTATGAAATCACACTGCCTGAAATCAGTGGGTTTTTTTTTTAAAGTAATGTGTCATTCCTGACATACAAGACCATTTACCCTATAACTAGGCTAATTTTGAACTCTGTGTGAGTTGGTGCAACCCCGGGTCACTCACACACTAACATAACTCGCCTGTGAGGATTAACATTATCCGTCTGCATTATGCTATTTTACGATAAAACAGACCTCTATTGATCGTCAGTTGTCATAGCGTCACTGCAGTAGGGACGGAACCAACATACTGGTCAAGTGTAGAGCAAGTACAGAATTATTTGGTAACGTAACACTAATTAAAATAGTAAAACAATATAAAAGACGTTATAAAAGAAGACTTGACATCCAAGCTGTACCTCTGCACCAACTGCAGGCGGGTCAGGTATGTGCATAAGCCATCAGTAGATATAAATAGAGGCATAGTAGGTAGGTATCGTGTATGACTGTACGGTATAAATAACCCTAAAGACTGACCTGGCTGTCTGCACGTGGGACTCACCAGGTTAGCATAACATGTATTTACACTTGTGCCCAATGTCACCATGTGCCTCAAAGTGATCAGATCACAATCTGTCCCGTCTCGCGGTGCATTTACACTACAAGTGTGAACGTCTTCATTTCATTGACAATGAAAGGAGAGGAGTTCAATGGGTCCATGTTACATTAGTTAGATCACTTATTGTGGTACATGAGGCCCCCTCTGGTGGTACACACACCCGTGTGAAGTGAGTGGTGCAACTCCGTGTGTGGGTGGAAGTTCCAGACCCACATGAACGCACCCAGGGTGCCGGCCCGATTCCGGCGAGCCGCCCAGCATCCGAAACGGTTAAGAAATGACAGAGTTACCGTGTGGGGGTCCCTCTACTGTACTGTACTGGCACACCCGAAAGCTTCATATATATACAGTTAATATGTGCGTGTGTGGAAATGGGAGAAATGAGAGTATAAAAGTGTGGAAGACAAGAGCAGAATATTTTTAACAGCAGCACTGCACGTAGAAAACGAAGTGGGCGATGTCTCGAACTTCTCACTAGCAAGGTGTGTGTGTGTCTGTGTCTGTGTCTCTTTCTCGCTGTCTGTCTGTCGTGTGATAATTGTAACAGTTAAAGTGACAGTTTTATTGTTACCATTTTAACATCAGTCATGGAGCCCAGGGACCCCCCAGTGTCTGTTCCAGGGGGTCCCCAGCAAATGGCAAAGATAGCACATCTTGTACATCTGCTATTGTTTTTAAATGTTTGGAAACTTTCCATAAATCTTCTCTTCTGGGGGTCCCTGGCACAACACATTTTAAACGGGGTCCGCTGCCAAATACATATCCATTTGGAGTCCTTGACTTAAAAAGGTTTGAGAACTACAGAGTTAGCTTACGTTAGTCTCTGAAGCATGAAGTTGGGAGTGAGAATGTGATTGTGACGCACAGCGCTCACCAGGCAAAATGAACAGTGAATGCTCTGCTTTCTACGATTATAATCATACCCTCTAGGATAGGGTACTAAAGGTGCCACCTACGTACATGTTCGTACCCCCCCCCCATATAATCCATATATGAAAGTGGCGACCGTCAATTTACCTTTTAGCATTGCTCCGGTTGATATGGAGAGCCTCCGTCCTCACCAGCAATGGGATTTTTAAATCCAGCTCCATTGAGCCTCCATTATAAACAGGATTTTCAAAGACTTGTATCTCTAAAGCTTCGAGCGCCGTCCATGGTGAGCTGTCGCACATCCCGACGACCGTAAATCATTTTGACTTTGTCTCGCATCGCTAAGGACATGTAACGACGAGAGCTAAGGGGTATGAGCTTACGGCTAACGATCAATGTCCTCACAACAACAGCCCCCACCTCACCTCGCTACCACCTAGCGAGTTAATATAATGTTGTCAGGCAGAGACGTCTCTATTGTAACTTTGTGTTTTTTCGTAAATGAACGTCCTACTACTACAGCGCCACACAAAAACAGCAGATCTGCAATTTTTTATTTGACTTCTGAAAAGTAAAAGTTTGTTTGACATATGAGGTTTACACCCGTGACCCGACAGACCTACATTGTTAAAATATATATAATGTTTGGGGAGATAATTTGAAATGTACACAATTCAACCAAAGAAACCAAGGTAGACCATAAAACATGAATTACTTTGCTGCTGTAACTTCTTCCTTTATTCTCTACTACTGCATGCCATGGCATGCTGCTCTTGTGTCTAAAAATGGAAAGTCAGGACTCTGTAGTCTGTGGCCTATTATGAGCATTAGTTGGTGGCACTTGTAGTTCTTATGTTTAATAAAACAAGATTACCTCTCGGAGCGTATGTGTGCCATGTGACAGGGCTTGACACCAACAGTTACCCGGGGCAAGTAAAAGAATGGTTGGGCAGGTGAAGGTTGCTACCGGGTGGCCCGGTCGGGCAAGCGTGCATTTTGAGTGGGGATACAACCGTCTTAGTTCGCTATAAACACAACATGAGATACATCTGTCTTAAACGTCGTCATTGCGTTCCTCCTCCACGTCTTCCCCCCGCTTTCTATCTCTCTCCCTGCCTCTCTCCCAGCCTCTTTTAATGTTGGTCTAAGGAAAAACAAACATTAAACCTGAATATAGGAGGGGCTAGAGCCCCTCAAAAATAAGGTAAAATGAACAGTAATGCAAAACGTACGATATATTTTGGGGGCAAGTGGCCATGAGCTGAGGGAAAGTAGAACATGACCTGCACTTGCCCGACAGGCAAGTAAGTGCCTCTGAGACCTTAGTGTCAACCCCTGATCATCATGTGTGTTTTGTCTGTGTTTACATGTACAGTATCAGAGAATACATGCAAATTGTGCACTGTGTGCATCAGAGAAAGCCCACGTCAGAGACAGATTCAATTCATTTGACGTCGGTTCCCGAGAAAGGCTTGAGCAAATAAATTGCAGACCCTTGTTGGGCTGGGCTCGAACATCACGGGCCACGGCCGGGGCTTTGTAGCCTGGCTAATAAGCCAGACCGAATCAGCCGTTGGCAAAAGAATAATTGCCTGCCGGCGGATTACGGTCTGGAGAGGCTCAATTGTACGCCCATTTCCTACACCAAAGAACTGGTGTGGCCAATCGGGACACGGTATGCAATATGGGCGGGCTTTGCCTTTGGTACAGTGACGTTCAATGCTTGAGACCTTTGACTGACAGTAGCTCTGACCAATTGCGTCAAAGAGAAAATGTTTGAACCCGCCCCCCCGGGAAACAAGATCCATACACAGCATCTCCAGACTCAAATACCACACGACAGTGTGATTTGAGTCTGGCTTATTAGCCAGGCTAGGGGCTTTGGGCCTGTGCAGAGCTTTAATTTACATTTTTATGTAGTCAGATGCCATCCATCCAATTGGAGTCCGATGCATACGTGAGATGCATATTAAACTATTAACCATAAGGAAGAAACCTTGACATGAAATAATTTGAGGCGATGTACGATGATAAGAGCGTCCCTCACTTCACAGTTCAAACCGTTAGGATTTAAAGACATTTGTAGAATGAGGTCATCAGGTCTTAATGTCAAGTGAAAAGAGGGCTGTATTTTTTGTGACAAACAAAAAGCTGACTTTGATGGAGCATTTCAGGTAAAGAGGCCACAGGCCGGGGATTGGGGGTAGCTAGTTCCCCACCACGAGGTAGGGGGGATTGAGTCAGGCTGCTGGCTAACCATAGACAAGCCCATGCATCCCCCCTTCATTACCACGGGGGGGAGGGGGGGGTTGGGGAATGAAAACCAGAGAAGAATGACTCATGTTCTTCTCTCACTGTCGGCTGTCGCATTCTCTCTCTCTCCATCCCCCAGAAACAATGCTCCACTCCCGCCTTGACATACATCAGTTTGTCTAGATGGATGTCTGTGTACAAGAGGACATGGACACTTGGGACTATGTCGAGTTTCGAGGAAAACCTCCTCCTGCACAGATTACTAAAAAGCAGCAGACCAGTGACAGCAGAGACGTGGGCCACTGACAGTGGACTGCTGTTTACTGACTATAAAAGCAGTTCAGTTGAGGCAAACGGGACACATACACAGAACTCCCCAAACCACACCCTAATCTCTCTCCCTCTCTCTTTGACAAACACTTCCCTGTGTGTACGCACAACTAGAATGAGGTGCATGCCAACATGTCCACAGAGCACAACCACAGACTAACACATGTGTGTCACACACACACACACACACACACACACACACACACACACACACGCGCACACACACACACACACACACACACGAAGGCAAGACCAGGATTTGGCAGTCCAGGCATTCATTTCCAGAGACTCCAGAGCCATGAGTCAGCAGGGAGAACATCCAAACACCAGTGTACTCCCTGACCTCAGGACAGCCCAGGAACACACAGCAGTACCTTCCAAACTGGAAGCGTTAATTGTAGTAGCTGATCTTAGATCTGTGCCCCACCTGACCCAACACTTGCACGGTAAGCAGCGTGGCTGGCCAGATTGACATGGCTCCATGCCCACTATACAGCTCACTGTCTGTATTGCATTTCACTACTGGCCGGCCGCGCGCACACACACGCACACACACACACACACACACACACACACACACACACACACCACAACCCTTGCTGTAGGTAGCATCAACATGCCCAAAGGTAATAAGAGTGGATTCCAACCAGCTATTGCACATGGAAGCTTAGATAGGCAGAGAGAAACACATAATTTAATTGTTTATTAAAAAGGAAGAAAAAAAACACAATCATTGTATTGCGGAGATTTCAATTATTGTAAAATTGTCCTCCTTGGGGGTCAATTAGCTTTTTTGTCAAGTTGCATATCTGGTCGGGTCTAGAGAGAAAGGGTCTGGTCTGGTGGGTGCCCAGTGCCCACCCCTGCAGGAGTGTGTGTGGAAATGACCAGATGAAGTTGTGGATTAGGCAGGCTCTGGCACGATTTACATTCCAAATAGAAACCAGGCTTCCATGCCGACACATTACGACATTATCCCCCACAAATAGTTATCAGATTCGTAGAAGAACTATGGATTTATACCAAGCGTTTGTGTTCCGTACCCTCAACAATGTGTCCAGTGCACTCCATCGAATAAAAAAAAGAATCCTAAAGGATATAACGTTGAGTGCTGGTATTCCCTTCTACAGTCTGTATCTTCCAGAACCGTGCACCCGTTACACTATTACATGGAATTACTGAGTGCCAACAGTGCTTGCTCTTGCTTTCTTCTTCAGTACACACCATCTATGAACTCCAGGTAAAATTACGTCTGTAATGCACGTAACTTGAGAACCGTTCGCGCCCACCGACTTCAAATTCGACACACGCGTTCTCAGGGAGTGCAGTGCCCGGTGTCGAGTCGGTCGGAGCCACGGTTGTCCAGAACCTCCAAAAAAGGCCTCTGCCCGGGCTCTGGACAAGGCCCCTGCCCAGGCTCCATATATTGAGCCGGCCTGTTTTGACATCACAACACTCCATATTTGAGCATGCCTGACACAGAATTCCATATGTACGTCTGTAATCAATGTAACTTGAGAACCCTTCGCCCCACCGACTTCAAATCCGACACACAGCCGGGCACCAGTCTAGTATTATATAAAGATAGTCGTCCTTTAATGTTAAATTCACTTCAAACAGAAACCACCAGAGAGAAACGATCGTAATAAGTGCTTTATGCATGCCGATATTTCCCCGTTGATCTGAATATCAAAAGGTTTTATACGACCCCTTTCAACCATTCCTTCACCATCAGACCGGAATAGTCTCTTCCAATTTACATGTTTACATGAGACTTTTATTTCCGATTGATTTCATTCTGAATATAGGTAGAATAGGGTCCATATAAACACACTCACTGTTATGCTCCTATTAGCCTGACTTGTAAGAAACCATACAAGTGACAGTTTGCATCTCTGAGCAACCAAAATAATGTCTACATCAACAGATCCACGTTAACAATGAATCTATAGGTATATCTCTAGGAATAATATATGTTCGAGAGACCCGAAACCCTGACGACTTTGGGATACATCACTGAGGATACGTCCCGGGTGCATCCATGCAATGTTTTTTGTTATATAATCGATTAAGAAAAATTGAATTACCATAATCACAGTAATCCTCAGCTAATTTATTTTATCAGAATTCAATAATGAAAGAAACATATTCTGAATCAACGCCACATACAGCTGACCACCTAGCCTAGGCCCTAGGCCAGGGGTTCCCAAACTGTGGTGCATGACATGAAAAGGGTAATGGTGGTTTTACGGTGTTATTTAACACAAACAGCAAAATCCAGTAAACACTGTTGTAAGGAGATGTATAGAGCAGCTGTGGGAGTATACAACAGCTGCATGTATCTCTGATTACTTGTCATAATAATATTAAAATTATTATCATTTTCGGCCAAATACAACGAGACTGAGCGTTGGGGGGTGCGTCAGCTAGGCCATGAGGTAACAGGGGGTGCTGCTGCAGCCTATAGGCAATGCAAATTCTGAAAACAAAAATTAAAACTAGCTGTTGCAGGTGTAAAAAGAATACAGATTCCGTAACTTCATGGAATATTTACCCCTAAAACATATACGTCGTTTACAAACAAGGCACCAGAGATCAGTATCCGTGCTGTGAGGAACATTTGTTGGCTAGGACTGCTAGATTGATCCCCCCACCCCTCTCTCTCTCTCTCTCTCATATTAGCAGCACTATCCCTCTCTGTTTCTGGCGGCCCTACTGGTACTAATAATTCATATACTCGTGCTCATGGCCACAGGTAGGTAGACACATAGGTAGGTAGACACATAGGTAGCTAGGTAGACACATAGGTAGATGTGTGTTGTTGTTCACTGTTCAGAAAACCAGGAAACTTGATGCGTCTGCTGTTGTTCAAGCCTTTCTGGTCTGCTGACAGAGTCTCTCTATGGTTTCTCGTCAACAATGAAAGAACAGGGAAACCACGCCCCCATAATTCAAATCGATATAAACCAAACTAAATATTAATTAGATATGCATACATCACGTCGCAGAAATCGAACACATATAAGCAAACATGAGTTGCCAAATATTTATTTTCTACCCAGAAACCTGGAAATACACAGAAATGGCTACAGAAACCACCTGCAAGCTGCTCGCCATTAAAATTCACAATTAAAATTAAGAAATACTACAAGAGAGTGCTGTACCTATATATTGGCACTGGTGTGCCAATATCAGCACACCAGTGCCACAGCTGCCGTTAGGTATTGGAAACACGGTGGATATGTTCAGAGTGATCGGCAGGGTCCACTGATCAATCGCTCAGAGCGGTCGATTAGCTCATGAGCTCGATAAACGAGAACAATTCTGCAGACACATCTGCATGCAGCCTCGTCGGAGTGGCTGCCGTGGAATGTTAGTGCTCCCCCTTGTGATTTTGCCATTCTACAATTCTACAATACTTGAAGTTGGTGCTGTGGAACAGAGGAACGTTTTCCTGGCAACATTGGGGAAATGTACCACATTGGGCGTTTCTGCACATACCGTTTCTGCGTACGGCGCTTCGCTTGAACACGATCATGACTCATGTATAAGATAACAGTCAGACGGCTCACCTACTCCTATCTATATTATTATATTAGATGCATACTGTAAACGATAGTTTTTTAGTATAGGTAGTTCAAATTTGTATAGAAAGGCCTAACCAGGGACTGGGGTTGCAAATTAGCCTTGGCTATGTACAACACAACGGTTTCATGTTTTTACAAACTTTTATTGTCCCGGTTAAATAAACGTATACAAAAAAAAAGAAAGAAACTGGAACACCACCACGCTGACAGACAGACACACACACACCCACCCTTGGTAATAAGGGTTTTCATTTGTTATTGTGGCCTGCTTTTATTATATGGTATAATGTAACACACGCGTCACACGGAGGTCGGCCTAGACGTTTTTGAAATTTTTAGGTAATTAACTTTGCTCAGGAAGCTCTCAGAAGGCTCCCATTTCTTGGCTGAAATGTTTACAAAAACAAAATATGCGCTCCTCAATACCACGTTGCTAATTCTTCTGTGCTGATTTATTGGCAGGGCTTCATTTTCTCTTTGGTAGAACTGTTATCATTTATGTTTAGGGTCCAATGTTAACAGAACCATAACATTAAGCAAATCAAGCAATAAGCTTGTTTTGCAGAGGCATGGCAATCTCTCATGATGAATTTCAAGAAGTTCTGAGATGTGTGTACAATACATGCCTTTTGTTTTGTGTTGTGAGAGAAATAAGGAACGAGGTCTATGAAAACAAGCCTAAAAAGATGAGCACTATTGGCTATTTGAAAATAGCAGATTAAGATTGCGGCGTGTTGTGAGCTTGTATATCTGCTTTGCACCAAATACACCCTTGACTTGAATATGTTTGAGAACCAATGGTTTAAACATTAGGTAGGAAGCCCAAATAAACAACTACACTTTAGGAAAAAACCCTTAACAAAACTCAACCCACAACTGCCAATATTTCAAGCAACATTACAGAAAGACAAGCCCAAAATCGCTTATAATGAGCAGACATGGCTACTGGTGGGGGTGCCGCTGGTCTACATTGATCTGTTCTGTTGATTACTTTTTGTTGCTGCTGTGTACAGTATTTCGGATTGTAGAATACGCTGCCTTCCGTAGCCAATGGAGAGGAGGCAATTCGCCCAGCATATGGGACAATAGCTTGGAAGTAGTCACTCGAGTACAAGCTATCCACCCCACATAATGGACACTCACGGCACAGAGCAGTGACAGTGCCGTGTAGAGGGACAGCAGATGGAAGAGTGAGAGGGAGCACGTAACAGGGAGAGAGAGAGAAACGCAGTTGGACATTACGTCAAATGGCTCTTAAGTCTTAATATCACACAATAGAATTAGATTACGTCTTCTGTTATTGAGAAAATGCAAATAACATTAGTTTGGAATTGCACGTCGCTAGCAAGCTATCAACCAGCTAAACTAAAGCCCATCACACACCGTCTGCGACTGTCGCGCGTCAAAACAGCCGCCTCCATTCTTTTCAATAAACCTATCGCACACCGGCGCCGTCCGACACGCGCTGGCGCCTCGCCTGGCGCGCCGATAGAACCAGTTCTATTTTCCAGGCGGTGCCGCGCGGCAACGCGTCGCGCCGCATCGGACGGAGCCGGTGTGTGTTGGCCTTAACTTACAAGGCTCAAAAGACTATTTTATGGGCGTCCCCAGGCCACATACCAACTCCTGACGAGCCAGGCTCATAAAACATTTATCAGATTTGTCATTTGGCATGGTTGTGGGACAGTACGCAAGTGAGCCTTGTGGTCTGCTGCCTGTGGTCTGCTGCACATTACATGAACATTTACAATTTACATTTTCTTCATCATTGGCACTCACGTGATGCATGATCATGCCAGTGCAAAGCTAGCCAGCAGTAGCACAGCATCAATAGCCAGCTAGCAGAACTATTCTCAAGTGGGCAGAGACACCTGCTGTCAGCTGATGAAGACAGGACTGATAAAGCTCTACTCTCACCTCAAAACAAATCAACTATCTGAATGATATACTGTACAACAGTGTCAGCCATCAGCTGCCCAGGTCCGTACAAATCGACATTACTGGAAAAAGTTAAAACCCATACTGCATCAGTCGACCACCAATTAGAATGCCTCTCGGCCAATCACAACGTGAGGTTGTACAATCCGACTGTGGTGGAATGAATAAACTCACCTCTGTGTGTTGGCGGATGGGGAGTTCTTCAGTCTGGTGGAGTGCATGGATGGAGCTCCCAGCACCACAGAGCAGGGTGGAGTGATGAGCTGGTGCGGGCTGCCCGTGTGTGCGAGCGGCGCCTTGGCTCGTACGTTCCTGGAGCCCGCGCCGGTGGCGGGATTCCCGATATTCCCAAGGTTGGCCCGTCCGTCCTTGGCCTCGTCTCGTTCCTTCTTCCCTCGCTCCTTCTTGTTGAAGTGTGTCGCTGCTGCTCCCGCTCCCGCCGCTGGCCTCTCCTCTTGGACCTCCAACATTCTCTCTATGTCCTTGTCTGTGTGTGTGGGTGTGTGCGCGCAAGTGTGTGTGTGTGTGTGTGTGTGTGTGTGTGTGTGTGTGTGTGCGTGCGTGTGCAAGAGAGAAAGAGAATGTGTAGGTAAGTGAAAAGAGCAATAGGAAAGGAGTCTTTTTTTGTTTGATCGGTGCGTTATTGGTGAAGCTTCCCCAAGGCTTTTAAAGCCCTTGGGCACCCTGTTGAGAGGAGAGAAAAGACAGAGAATAACCATCCGTTAATATAACAAAGCTCACAAGGCATGTGTCCAAACAGTAGTATGGTATGGTCCCTCAATGTAAAATACAGAGTGTTCAAGTAACTCTTTGAGGGTGTAAAAACGGACCTGTAAGGATAATTTAATGCCTCAAGGCTTACACTCTTGATTTTGCAGTGTAGCTAGGCAAGAATGATCAAAACTACATTGAAGAAGCGTACAAGAAGCATGGCAATCGTGAAACAAGCTTTGGGTGAACGGTATGTGTGCGCACGCAGTTAGTTGAACATTATCAAAACTACATTGAAGAAGCATTAAGAGGAAACAAGCTCTCTCTCTCTCTCCGTGTGTGTGTGTGTGTGTGTGTGTGTGTGTGTGTGTGTGTGGTACTACACAGTACACACAACATGCTCCCCTGGTAATTGCATGAGAATCCTGTCTGAGAGAGCTGCACAAGTCAGTCAGATTTATATTGTCATCCTGAAAATATTTAGGAGCGCCTCCAAAACGCTCTAACGTTGTAACTGGCTCCAGAGTTCCCCTGGGAGGTGGGGGTTGCATGGGCTGCTGGGAACCAGGCGAATACACACAAACTCCAACTATGATAGCAATAGCAGTGGAGCTCATCTCTCACTGGTCTAAGAGTGTTTCCCCGTGTTTCAACAGTGGGTCGGACTCTGGCAGTGGACCATTTTTAGGGTCATTTGTATTGGTGACTGGTTTTTCTTTTCTTTCTTTTTTTTTGGCGTTTCCTACAATATTTCTTTCAGAAAAAGGACTTGCGAGCTTGTAGATTGGCTAGTTTCACGATAAAATAGGGCTGCCGCTCAAGTGGTTAATTCATAGTGTCTTCTGTGCTGATTATTGTTGACTATTTTATTTTCATAAGCTTGGGTCTCGAACTGAAATGTTTTGGAAACGGTCTACACAGGATAACCTAATTCACACCTAGCCGATTATTGGGCACTATGGTCAATATGGAACCATGTGCTGTGCACCGAAGTGATAGACTTGGGTGCACAGCACTCAGGCTTAATTCTTTTTATTATTGAAGTTTTTGGAAATAAGTTTTTGGAAATAAGAAACGTGGATGCTGAAACAGCACTGAAATTACTTTGTATTTCAGAGCAACCCCACAGAGCATGGGGTGCCTAGTTGCTCAACTGGTTAGTGCAAAGACCAGCTATATGACCATATACCATATGCTATACCGTAGGCCTACACTACAGTATAATAGTATAGGCCTTGGTCCCCGGATGTGAGAGGACGCTGGCGTCTCGCTTGTTCGCCTGTTCTCCTTCCGAAACCTTAGTTTATGCTTTTTAGCGACTTGTTTTTTAAATGTTTTCTACTGCGCTGTTACATGTACTGTTTTTATTGGTTTTTATTCTTATTTTACTTATTTTCCAATAAAGTTGTCCTTTTATGTTCCCCCCCCTGGCCCCCACACATGTAAAGCGTCTTTAGAGTATTAAGAAAAGTGCTATATAAGGGCCGATTCATACTCCTATCTTACTGCTAGTTTCGGCTCGTCAGAAATTCTCAGTAGCACCGAAGAGCCGACTTTAGGACGGTACCTGCCCCCCCCCCCGAACCTCTAATGACGACACATTGTAGGCTCTACAGCGCCGAACCGACTTTTATTCGGCTCTAAAATAGGAGTATGAATCGGCCCTAAGTCCCAGATATTATTATGCACCTTGAAATTGTGAAGACCTGAGTTTGAATTAGACTGTTCTGCATTGTCTTTCATTTCTATCCTCTCTCTGCCCATTGTGTCCCATTGTGTCTCTACACTATCCGGAATAAAGGCAAAATAATAACTACGAAAAGGTACAGAGCATGTGGTCTGAAATGATCTGTGGTTCAATTTGCCATGTAAAGGGCATACCATGTTGTGGCCGAAAACTTGTCATTGGTTAAATATTTATGGAACCCAACCCACAGACAGACTTAACCACAACCACATTCAACCTGGTGTCGCTTATCTTCATTACAGGTGAAAAAACTATCTAGATTTGTTTTTTAACATTTCCAAAACAGCAGACCTACAAGCTCCTAAGTCACACTTCGATGCATAATAGCTTGTGCACTGGCCAGTTAGTGTACAGTGTACAAAAGTATAAACAGGGCATGTATAGCATTTTGATACTGTTCAGTTGCACACATGCGTCAAAACAAATAAAAAATAAACACTGAACATGAACGTGAATAAGATTATTGGGGACACGTTGCTTTCAGAGTGTTGCGTTGTTGGCTAATCATCCAGATTCAACTGCAGAAGAAAAGACGGAGAACAAAGGGCGAAATGGGGAATGTGGAAGGTGGAAAAATACGTTCAGTACTGATGAGGATCCACTTAAGTCAAAATGATGCTGCCAGTAAAGCAACTGAATAAACATCTCAGTGACTAAGCCAACTATTTTATCGTATGTATGGCTATGGCTCCCCAAAAATATAAGATTTCTGGCAAGCAACACGTCCACCACAATACACCACATGTATTAGCCATCACGCTTTCTACTCAAGATGGAAGAATACTGGCAAAGACCACCAGACGAAGAGGATACACAGATAAGACACACTGACCATACAAAAATGGTGAATGATGAATGTGATACACAGAAGAATAAGTACACAACCAAACAAAAATACACAATCCCATGTGAAATATACTTAGCTACTAGTTAAAAGTAGCTCTAATGTTTCAGTATCAGCTACATAGTCCATTTAGCTCCTAGTTAACTAGCCTTTAGGCCCTCAAGTGGATTCAGCCAAATGTATACCATCACAGCATAGGCGATACTGTACAAAGTTACAAACTCATGTATTGTGTGCATGTGTGAGCACACATACAAACAGTGGGACCTGTCAATCACCCACTAATTACGGAGCTTGCTGACACACACACACACACACACACACACACACACACACACACACAGAGTTCTCTCTCCACCTCCATTAAAAGAGCCAGCGCTGTCTATCACACCAAACATTAGGCGCTGCAGCTCGCTCGCCCAAGTTAATGGAAAAGCCGCATAATGAGACGCTGAAAATGAGTATTTTGCCTGTGATATAAATATGGGTCTCCACATGAAACGAGGGGGGAAATAGTTCAATTCAATTAGATTTGGGTTTTCCAACACGGGTGGTACTGGGAGGGAGGCACTTTGCCTCATGCTTATGTAACAGTCAAGGCAGCCTGCAGAGAACAGAACCTTCCCTGGGTTCTACGTCACCCAAAAGCCTTCTAAAGAGACTCTTATGGGGGAGACGGAGGCTTTGGGCGGGAACCCCTTTTGGTGTTAGCATTATGTTATGCTTTAGCTATTGAAAAATAGCAGATCTACAAGCTCATAGCGGTGGCACGCTACGAGCTTGTAGGTATTTTTGAAAAATGACTGACGACTGACATAGAAACATAGCTTTTTCAGAAAACTGTCAGGATGTAGAAGACATTTTTAGAATCTGATCTCAGGTCAAAATGGGTTAAGCCAGTGGAGTGTCTTAGGAGGTATGGGATCATCAGGAGGAGAGAAACCCTGACCTTGCTGCGAAGATACTTTGCTAGTTTGAAACTTCCACCTCCCAATAAGCCACAAACACTGTAAGACAAACCTTGGCTTGACAAAAAAAAAAGAAGGAAAAACAGATGCCAGTGCACGCGCACACACACACACGCAGATGCACAAAATACTCTCCTCCCTGCTCTTAGCCCTGCTGTTGGCTGTAAAGGGCCTGCTGAAGTTTCAGCCTTATTTATGCAAATCCCATTTTGCAGCTCAGCCACAACAGAGTATAGCTCTCCCTCTCCCGCTCGCTTCCCCGCTCACTCGCCGTCTGCTCGGCCTCCATCTCGAGAAATTATTTTTAACCCACTATTTGTCTAGTGCAATATCCAAAGCACGGTTTTCCATCCCCGCTCTGTGTTTTTCTGCAAGACAATGCCCAGACACACAGCCGGCTTGCGATGCACCAGCATGGTCTCTATGCAACATGGGAGCTCTCGCAAAACAGAAGGGCCTTTCTATCTCCTTACACAAACACACAAGTTGCATGTAGCAATTCTAATCTAATTACACATATACGGTAGTCTCCATCCAAGGGCTCCACATTAGGAACCAGCATGCTTAGGCACCGCCAATGCCCGTGCTCCGCAGCCACGAGACGTCACCGACCCGACCCCTGCGTTTTCAATTCAGCTCTGTGGTTTCCCTTTCCGTGATGCGCTGGCCCAAGAATAGAGGAGAACAGCGGACACACAACATTCACAGGGAAACAAGTTAAACAACAACACACAACCTGCCCAGCACAGAAAACACGGTCAGTGGCCAAAGACACAAGAACGTGGCACGGAGAAAGAACAACTCGGACTGTGCGGCGTTAGACGGCAAGATTTTAGTACATAATAATTGACAATAACTGACTGATAGAAATACAGCCTCGTCATTTCATGAGTTGGTCTAGCCTCATGTTTAATTCATACTTGAGCGCTTAAGTAAGTATATACACATCAGGCTTTAAAGTCCAACATTTTCATAGTTTGTTTTCTTTTTCAAGAATTAAATTTTGATTCATTGTCTTTATAGTTACACTAGTCCATGCTCGACTGGGGATCTGAGCACCCAAAATATGTGCAGTGTGGGTTATGCGCTGTGGATTGAAAGTAACTTCTAACACACACACACACATGTTCCAACAGTTCTAACACACATGCGCAGTGCGCACGAGTGCGTCCCGTGGCCGTGTTGTAGAGGCACAGCGAACACACACACACACACACACACACACCTGTTTTAACTGTTTGAGCGAAGCCATGTGTACTATAACACAACCTGTATAGAGCGTCGCAGTCCCGCCCCCTCGAGAGACCCGAAAAGAAATCCCCGTTCATTTTCCTCATAGACTTATCAGAAAGTAATTATTTAAAGACGTTTACGGACAAAGCCAACTCTTGTCGTGACAAATCATGACAACAAACAAAACATTTTGGGCCAAACAAAGAATTAAAAGTAGAAGAAAACGGCAGGTTACAACACTTTTTTTTGTTTCTTTTTTATAATTATTTGTTTGGTCCAAAATATTGTGTGTGCTGTCATGATTTGTCACGACAAGAGTTGGCTTCGTACGACGCTTAAAAGGTCTTTAAATAAATACGTTTTGAAATGTCTATGGGAAAAATGCATTGGATTAATTTCCTGGGCCACTCGTCGTTCTGAAAGGGGGAGGGACTGCGATGCTCTATTACCGTAGACATGCACGCATGCGAGACCCGTCGGCGGATTAGATAGTGATTCGCGTAAAGATGATCTCCAAAGCACCCTCCCGCTCCTAAAACGCAGTGTGTGTGTCTGTGGACACGGGGTGCAAATTAAATTATATATAGTTTGCAGCTTTGTCTGTGTCTTTACAGTGCCCGTGTGCAGTTTGATTCATTCGTCCCATAGCATGGGGGGCTGTAACCATGACAATGATGGGTGCCATAGCTGTCCCATAGCCCAAATTGCGGGATATACAACCACTCATGAATAGAATTTGGAAAAGTGCAAAATAGACTTCAGATGAATTACTGAACCCACAGAGGCGGAAAGCGTTCAGACAGAAGGAAGGACAGACAGACAGAGGTTTATTGGTTTTAAATAATAATAATAGTATGATCCCTTATTTACATTCAGAACGTAGGACGTGTGGAAACTTCATATGAAGTACAACTGATGGATCCAGAGGACGTGTACACAGGTCCTAGCGCTTTTTCATTGATATCAAAACAGAGCTGCCATATCTCCCCGGCACCCTGAGCTCCTATTTTTGAAAGAAATCCCGGTGCTCATTGTGTTAACCAACAATGTATTGTCTTTGACTCTTTTTACATACTGGGGATATTTGATATTATTTGACTGCACCTCATTCAGACTGATGAGGGGTTATGACATGGTGTCAAACTAGTTAGGTCTAGAATTGCTGGTCTACCTTTAGTCAGTCCACCCTAAAGCCATGTTAGCTCATTTCATTAGCTTAACTCTGACATCTTCTCTGTGAAAATACGTTGGTTTTAACCACAAATGGAGCCTGTAGATATCAGAAAGGCAATTTGGAAGCTTTGCAAAATAAGTACTGGTGAAGGAAACAGTAGCTGTCCATTTAGTCACTGACAAACAAAACTGTACACCGTCTCTCTCTCTCTCTCGTTCTCTCTCACACACACGCGGCGCTGTCCATCTCTGTTCAAATGAACGGACGAATTTGACTGGGGTTGTTCATACTCGCAGTGCACTGATGGTCATTGCTTCTGAATAGACCAAAGGTGTTACCCGATTTGAATCCTTTCAATGCAGTTAAGTAGGGCTTAGTAGTAGGCTATGATGTCTGTTTGTATCTTCTCAATGCAGCTAGAGCCAGTCAACAGTGGGAGAGAGGGGCACAAACTAAAGCCTAAAATAATTTTCATGGGGCAAGATGTTGCTCCACAGACCTCTTGGGGGTCAATTAACTGCACTACCAATTCTGATTAACCTGACCCCCATTGACCCCATATCATATCTCAGTCTGAAACTGAACACAGTGCATGCAGTACTTTGTTGGGGATTTGCTGGCGGGGTATGGCACACCTGCATACTCACCTGTTGAAGTTGACTTCCTGAGAGTTGTGGCCAAATATGCCACACCCTGCAGAGAGCTATCATGACACGCATACACTCACTCACGCACTCACACACACACAGAGAACGCCTGGAATGCCAAGTAGTGCTAAAGATAGAGCAGTGACGCCACAGATGAGGCGTTTTGACATATACATCTACCGTAGCAAATACCAACACACACACATACACACCCACGCACACACGCACGGCTAGTATGACTCGGCTCTGTTGTTACTCCCGAAAGCGAGCCATGTCAAATATTTACAGTGAACTTTTAAACTGTTCCGCATTCTAAGAAATCCTATTACTCCCAGTGTGCAACAGCAAGCAACATATCTCTTTCTCACACACTTTTTCACTTGCGGCCCAACCCAGCTGAGTTTAACAGGTCTTTCGAGCACTGGTACCTCCTCTATCTATCTCTCTCTCTCTCTCTCTCCTCCACCCCCTCACGTCGCTCACTCCCAGCTTCCTCTCCACTCTTCTCCCGGTACAGCATTTCCAGTCCTCGCCCACTCCCACCTCCCTCGATTCTTCAGCTCCTCTGTCTGGCAGACGAGGAGCTTCCATCCCCAGGGAGCTGACATGTGTGTAATGTCACGTTTTGTCACATCATGTCGCGGTGACAGAGCCCGTCTCTGTGTCCGTCACGATGATGGAGGTGGCAATGAAAGCGGGAGAAAAGGACAGGAGTGTGATACCGACATGGACATACCCATGGGAGGGAAGGGAAGACAGAGAGCGAGAGAGGAAACCCATTACACAATTCACTCTCTTCTCACTGTGTATGTGCATATGTGTGTGTGTGTGTGTGTGTGTGTGTGTGTGCGTGTGCGTGTCTCTACTCTCCGTCATTGACATTTGTGTGTGCGCGTGCTGTGCACACAAAAAACACACGGGGCAGAAACATACACATAGCTGACTCACTAGTGACACATCTGCTGGCGTAGCCTGGGCACGGTGCCACGCATGGCGGCCAGCCCTGGCAGCAGGACTGGCACTCAGCAGTCCGGCTTGCTCTGATCTCTGTCTCACACACGCTGCACCCTTCCATTCTGCAGACCATCTCCCTCTGCCTGCCCTCTGTCCCCGTCTAAGTGGGTGCATCTCGCTAACACACATTCAATACTCTTCGCCTCTACGGCACAAAGAGGCTTTTTAAGAACACCCCTAAAACAAAAACATACGAGTATCTCTCTGCCTAACGGACACAACAACTGTGGTTTATCAATGGGCGTGCATGTGCATAGCGAGAGAAGGGGCAGATTAAGCTTAGAGAATTATTATTTTTCCCACAGCCGGCTGCTACTCGGTAAAATCCTCTGTTTATTTACCCCTTTGTAACTCTGAGAGTGTACAAATGTAACCGAATCAACCCGTAATTGCCCATTTGGTTACATTTGTACACTCCCAGAGTTAAATGAACACTTGAGGATGTTGCCATGTATCATGCAGTGAGCAGTAGATCTGTTGTTCAAGTGACTACTGTTGTAACAGACACACAGCTCTTAACACACACACACACACACACACACACACCCCTCACTCTCCTCCCTTCCCTGACCGGGTTCTCTGGTCCGTGACTCCCTCCCTCGATCCCTACGGTCGCTCCCACACTCTGGGCACATTCCTTCCTTGCTCATGCTGTGAGGACGTCTCCCTGTGGCTAAAAGCATTGTGGGAAATCCCAACGGTCGGCCCGTTCAGAGGCTTTGCGGACCATTGAGGTGAAGTGGAAAAGGGGGTGTTTCGCTCCTCGCACACAGAAAGGTCCACGAACCGATTGCCTCTATTGACATAAAGAACAAAATCTCCTAAAAGACGACAAAATATTTCAGTCAATGAAGCAGCGTTTGAATCGATGGTCTTTACAAAACCATGCTGTGCAAGGCCTCCATCAGAGCACAACAAAATAATTTGCCTCTCGAGTGCTGAGAACACAAACACAGACAGAAATCTGACATCTTGAACACAACCACCCCCCATTTCCCCAATTATTTGACATCTTGAACACAACCACCCTCCATTTCCCCAATTATTAGGTACAACTGAGAATGATAGGAACAATTTGCCACAGATTGCCACAGTGAAGACCACTTGACAAGGTTCATTTGAGTGAGTTTAACTAAAAAGTTAAACACTCAGGATGCGTGCTGGCGGCTGTACCGAAACTAAAAGTCACTAAACCAAAATAACATCTTAAATGAAAATACACTCACAAGCACCCGTCTCTTCTCCTCTGCTTTATCGTAGGACCAAAATTAGCACCCTGGAGGAACATGAGCCAGTCTGTCCCTGAATTACCCCAGTTTACACTGGTGTGTCATTCTCGTGGAATTTTAAACACACTGGCAACGACCTGCCCAATTAAATATACAGGCAGAAAGAGACGCACGCAAACAAATACCCACATGCCACATTGCCACATCCACCATTGGTTTAATGGCTGACCAAAGCGCCCGTCTCTCTTCTGGCATAATAACAGTTAAATGTTCCACAAGAACAACACATCACACCCCTGTTATTTCCCCATTATTCTTCTTATATTAAGTACCTGGCATCCATATTTCGGCTATGTCATTATATATAATAGATATATAAAATGTCGAAAGATTTAATAAAAATCTAAAATAGCGGATCAGATCTACAAGCTCACAACAGACAATGCTCACATCGTGACCGTGACTTCTGTCGCTCAACACAAACTATTATATAAAATAGTGCTTAAGTGGTTAACCCATTCTGACCTGAGATCAGATTCATACGAGGTTTCCACTGGACACACACTGGTCTGATTAACCCATTCTGACCTGAGATCAGATTCTAAAAAATGTCAGTCGTTCTTCGATTTTTCAAAAATAGCAGACCTACAAGCTCGTAGCGCGCCACTCGGTGGCGCGCTATGAGCTTGTAGATCTGCTATTTTTCAATAGCTAAAGCATAACATGATGCTAACACCAAAACGGGTTCCCGGTCAGAATGGGTTAAGCATATTGTAGCCTAATTCAATGAAAAGCAATAACAATCATTGACCACATAAGTCAGGTATGTTAGCTGAAAACAACTCAGGATACATTGGTAGTAAATTGGAGAATGAGGCTTGTTTGCCATCAGGATGCCTGTTGATGTATTTGGGAGAAGGGACTTTTGTCAGGATAGCAACAAATATTTGATCATTTTGTACAAAATAATGAATTTAAAACCCTCGACTTGTGGGCAATATTACCATGTAATAGGTATAATAATAGAAAGACTCACTGCCTCTGGGAAACTGTTACTTGATTTTTTTTAGTTTAGGCAATTAGGCAATTTCTTTTTCCTTTCTTTTTTTCTTTTTTACAGAAATCTCCATTTTGACAATCCTGGCTAAAGGGCTCCTACAAAACGTCAGGCCAAAAACACCATAGTTTACTTTGCATATGCCCAAAACACCATGGATCCTAATAATTAATCACAAATCATGCACACTATGGCATTACGATGACTTGGACTGAACAAGTCTTATCATTTCCACTGGCAAACTACAAACACTGCAACCAAAGCCGTGGTATGGTCACACCACTCACACCCCACGGAAAGGTATGAAGGGACATGGGCTATTGTTGAAATAAACTGTCTTGTAAATAGCAAAACTATTTCAAATACAAACCAGGTCCTTTGACTTGAGTTGCATCATGTGGTAGAGTGAAGCGCAAAATGTGAATCCCCACCTGTTGCTCTCTGCCAAGAATCATTTGGCAAAAAAACTAAAGAAAACATTGAACAGGTTAAGTTCATCACAACACAAATTAAGTGAGCCAAATCACACCTAAAACAAGTCTTTGGGACGGATACCGGAGAACTAGCCAGTTTACCAAGTCGCTGCAGCGAAGATTCTTCATCAATGTCTTCATCGTTATGCTAACGTGCTGTCTTCATCAGTGTAGTATGTCAAACTCACAGATGTTATAGTTCATTTCCAAAGTGATCAAAAATTATTTTGTGCAATTAAATGATCAGCTAGATGATAAAAAGGTGAGTATGTAATTCAATGCAATTTAAATGAAGGTGAAGTAAAACAAAAATGCACTAAATCACAAGTTGGTAAACTGGCGAGTTCTCCGGGTACCTTTGGGACATAGTCTGACCCTTAAGGGTCAATTCTTTCACTCTCAGAAGTTCAATTATCACCAATGATTTTACTATGCAACCTCTAGACATTGTGGCAAAACAGTGCATTATAGTAGGCTAACGGTTAGGTGCTGGCTAGAAAGGTCATGAGCTTGGTTGGTGACTTTAACATGGCCAGTTGAGGTGACTCAGGTCAACGTAGCCTGTGGGTTCCAGAAGGAGAGCGGACCCATTTGAAAGGACCCGTTTCAGGCCAGCAGGAGCAGTCCGCCTCTTCCAAAACTGTCAATCATATTGTAGTAACATGAAAGATGAGTGACAGGTAGTGGTACGCTCTAACTCAGCCAGACACATCCACAGCCAGGCACAAGCCCACCCACTCACTGCTCACTCGCAAATACAAAACCTCCACACACACCAAGACACGCCACTAATCCCAAGAACAACGGGATGTTTAACAATGCTGTTTGATTGCCTTCATTTTGCAGTCAAACGACGTGGTCTGCAGACTGGCTACAGAATGTCTGAGGTTTTAAGGGGAACCCCAGGCTTTTGTATGATTCATGTGAAAGACAAGAGCTGCCCATCTCCACCACTAGAGGTGGAAATATGCAGTATCACTACTCAATAAATCCAGTGGCAGCTATACGTTGTTTATTGAATTCTACCACCTTTCGGCCATGACAGCTTCAAACTCATATTCCCTGATTAGGTATTGAGGGGTTTAAATGTCATTGTACAAATGGTGAAAAGCTGTAGGTTGTCTTCTGTCAAGACCAACCAGGTCCTAATGAAATGCCCTGTAAATTTGTACGTTTTGTAAAATTGATAAATGATTTACTTTTTAAATCTTGTTTTAGAAAGTTGATTTACTGTTGCATTAACTAATTCATTGGCAGTGAGTTTACAATTTGGGAAGACAATGATTCTAGATGCTTCTAGAAGACAATGCTTCTAGATGCTTCTAGAAGACAATGCTTCTAGATGCTTCTAGAAGACAATGATTCTAGACGGCAAACAAGAAGTCTGGGAGTAACTTAGAAACTTCACTCTTTGCTTTAGTGGCAGGTTTCTTATCCGCAGTAATTAGTATTTGACCATTGTTGCAGATGTTGCACATTTGACAATGTTTAGCCAGGCAGTCATTTAAGAAAACTACAGATTCAAGTATATACAAAATTATCATTGGGACTATAAGCACTGAAACCAAATGACCCCCAACTTCCCAACAACCTGCATGACACTTTGAAGGCTGTACACTTGGCACATAAAGTCTAAATAATTTCACAATACACATTCAACAATGAATTGCTCTTAACTTAACAATTGAAATGTAGGCGTTGACTGGATGTTTTAGTAAGAAACATCGTAGGTGGGAATTTGAACCAGTCTCTCTACCCATCTGTTATTATCAAAAGCTTACAATTTACAAACCTACACTTTATACTTTTAAAGATAAAGTCACAGAAGTAATACTTTATAGTTGTCAAACAACTCAGCCAATGTATTATAAACTGGAGAAAAAAATTGTTGATATATTTTTGCCATGCGAAATTGACATGGTCGTTTGACAAAGTACAATTTTCTCTTCAGCATCTCTGTCAACTGCAAGATAGACACACATGGTGTCATCTGTGTCTGGGGAGGCGGGTCCCCCCTGTCTCCCCACATTGAGGCAAAGGGACACACACCACTCCTCAAATTCATCCTACCATGTCACACACAACGTAAGCCGCGCGATTTTAATTAGAAAACCCATGAAGCAAACAAATGCAAGGAAACAAGGGAGGCCAATCCACGGAGAAGAAAATAAATCCCCTGCCGCTTCACATCAATATCCACTTCCCCTCCATGCTTCACCTCACTGTGGTTTTTGGTTAACACTCTTTGGATTAGATAGCAGACAAATAAACACTGTGGATAGTGTTCTCAGGCAGTTCACCCTGACCGGGTTGATGTCCTCAGCATGTACAAATCTAAGGATGAGACCAAACATGGCCCTGATGGGCCAAAGTAACGCAGCCTCGTCATGAGACGCTTCCATAAGCATCAACTGGGGTCATGTTACAGGGCAACCCCTGTACCATTCAGGGCTTCCCTCTCATAAGAATGCAGCTCTATATATATATTAAAGTCAAAGATATAGAGATAGATATTAAGTACGGACAGTGACTTATTTATTTCCCCAGTATTATCAAGTTGTGGCAAGGCTACGTCTATGAGGCCAGGGCAGAAGGTCTTCCTGCCATGGTCAATATTGTAAAACTAAACGTAGTTGGCCATTAGGAAAATAAACAAAAGATGGTTCAACGCAAAATAAGACTACATGGACTATGGAACATCTTGACAATGAAATAACAATAACAGTGTATGGCCATTTAAGACATGTGGGAAGAATAAACTGCAATAAACATGTTGTTGCACTGTACTTTGGACTAAAAATGACATAGTAGTGTAACAGTGTAAATACTCCAGCAATTTTGGGAATTTCTGCAATGATGCTTGCAGTGCAGATAATTAAAGCAAGTGACTTGCTTTATTTATCTGGGGGTGTAGAACTCTCGTGTGTGTGTGTGTGTGTGTGTGTGTGTGTGTGTGTGAGAGAGAGAGAGAGCGAGAAGACAAGAGAGGGGGGTATGAAACAGTGTGAGAAAGTGTAAGACAGTGAGCCGGGTTACCTCAGAAGCCCCCCTGCCCTTTCAGCAGGGCCTCATATGGAGAACCAGGCCTCAGGTCCCCTGGGCACTGATGTCTGCTCTCCTCTCGACTCCTCCCAGTCAGCCACGGAGGCTGCGCACTGAACCTGGTCAACTCACGACACCCTACAGCCACAAATCATTCACACCTGGAAGAGGGAAAGAGAGAGAGAGAACTGTGTTCAACCGGTGATTCGCAAACAAGCAAGAGGCAGGGAAAAGCACTCACTGCCTCATGTTGACAAGGCCAGCATGTAGCAAACACATAACCAGCGTATTTAGCCGGTGCAAAGCTCAGATCCTTTGGGGCTGCAGTAACAGCATAGTCATTTTTTTCCTTTACCCCAACATCGATTTATGCCTCAGTTATCAACACGTGTACACACAAGGGACTATGGGACAGGGTATGATATAATATCTAGGGTTTTCGTGATTCCTCATGTCCTGCACAGCTTCCACTAAACACCAACTTGCTGGCATACAGCAGTGGGGTCAGTAAACAGACCTTTTCAGTGCATTTCACAGACTTGACTGTCATTTTAGAATGTTGAGATGAATGATAAATTGTTAAGATAATGTCAACACAAACATGTTAAATTACAAAAACTTCATAGGTCTATTGACTTAACGAAGCACAAGCTACATCAAATTCATAGAGGGGAGGGGGACAGTTGAAATGTATAGTGTATGGGCTAATTTTGACACAAGATAAATATTTATTGGATTTTTAATCAGAGTCCTTGTAAAGCCTTGTCTCAAGAAAACAAATTGCTTAGGCCTCATGGTTAATTAAACCAGTTGGAAGTTGGAAGTAAAGGGGCTCTGATAACTTCTGAATAACATTTTACACTGCAATTTAAGACCTTTAAACCAGTTTCTCATTGAGAACTTTAAGTTTAACTTCAATGGCAAAGCCTTGGGCTGGACATGTTCAATGCTCTCTTTATATGGCCTTGGTAGGGCAACTCAGCACAAAACTGAACAAGATACGCAAGCAGGGCTCCACAAGAAGACAGCAGAAAAAATGTTTTCATACGTGTATTTACAAAGCTAAACCGTTGTAGATAAACACAACAAGCAATGCACAGAATCCCCCTCAAATCTCAGCGCCTCACTGGACAACGCTTGGCGGACAAAGTATTCCATGGCGCTTCAAACTCCAGGAACTTTTTTTCCTAAAAGAAGTTGTTCCTGTTTCGCCAGAGAGCTGGGGGGAAGGGAGGACTTCAGCACTTGCATTCATGGAGCCTCGGCCAGCGCAAACAAAGTCTTCCCCGAGAGGGAGGCACTCACGGCGGCTGAGACCCAAGAACGACGACGTTGGACCAGCGCAAAGCACACAAATAGAACATAATGAGATACAATTTTTAGGCTTTGTCTAATAAAAATGGCCCCTCCCACGCCAAATGCTGTGCATTTTCAAGTTCTGTTGGCTCCGGTAACAATGTAACAATTAAATCGCCACCGAATTCGCTCGGTAGATGAGAGGCTGGCCGACACAATCAGCAGCCTAGGCCTATAATCTGCCTGCGCGTTTAGAAATAATATTAAATGCGTTTCTGGTGAAAAGAAATACAATACCAATGGCCCGATTATCTTGAAGAATGTAGAACATGCATGCTGCATTGTATCCCTTTTCCATTTTCACGAAGCACGGGCGGTCCTCTGGTATAATGGGTTAAAACCCCAATATTGCTCCGCGCGTTTTACACCATTCCGCAAACATTCTGAATAATAATCCACTGTTGTAGCGCGGAAAAAATCGGCATTGTGGTGAAACGGGCTCGGTTGTCTGCCAGGCCAGACACGATGGGGTTGGTAGCCAGCCTTCGGGGACAGAGGCAGAGAAGAACGGATACCGGAGTGAGATGTCCCCGGGAGGAGGACCCGCGTGTACCGCTGCCAGGAGGGGAGCCGTGCCAGCGACACTTTCTCCCGAAAACTTACCTGGAATGTTTTTCGTAAATGCCCGTTTTTCTCAATGGCGGAGGATCTGTGCGGTGCACTTATCAGATCACAACATTATCACGGCTAACATTATAAAATAGAAATATGTCTCCCCCCTTCGCCCGAGCTTTCCAGTGGTCCTACTCCATTACATCCAGTCAAGATTTCCTGTCGTCTCCCCCGCCCGTTCCAGCGTGTTGGTTTAGCCCGAATTCTAAGTAGCAATTCTAGGTCAGGTCTGTGTGCCAGTGAGAATGTTACTGTCGGACAGGAGAGAGACACAGAGCCACTAATGTTCCCCAGTGAAATGGTAAACACGATAAAGGGGAGAGGTAAAAGAAAACAATCAAAATAAACTAGATACATGAAAATGGCAAACTTGGACCTGTGTAGGACGGGGTGCATGCCACACGCGCACGCACGCACAAACACGCGCATCATGCACGAACGAACGCGCAAACAGGTGAGATCTTACGAAGTTTCCCACCCAATTCTGCTTTATTATGTTATGTGCAAGACGTTTGTGCAATTACATTCACGGTGAGGTGAGGATAAACAACAGAACTAATAAGATTGGCAGGTTGCTGCACATTAATTCAATCCCCAGTTCGCCATTATTAGTCTACACATTTGAGTTGGATTTGAAATGTATCTTAATAAATTATTGAGAAGGACCACTCTGGCATTGCATGTTCTTAATGTCTCACTCTTCCTCTGAGGCTCTTGTCACTCTGATAAGCTTGTAGATAAGTGTCTGTGTGGCGTGTGTGCATGTTTGTGTGCATGTACAGATGTGCATATGTGTGTTTATATATGTGGGAGTGGGAGCCATTAGTTTCTTGCTGAAATTATTCATGAATAATTGCTAAATCAGCGTGAACCCATAACTACACAGAGCTATTATTGCCAATACACTGTCAGGTTTGTGTGTGTGTGTGTGTGTGTGTGTGTGTGTGTGTGTGCGAGTGCGAGAGAGAGCACGCTTCATATTGAGACATTTATATTTATATATGTGTCACATGCGTGTCACATGTATGCATGAAAAGTGCTGCATGTTAAGAAAAAAACCTTTTCTTTCCGTATGTGTTTTTTGCATATAGCACATGGAATTTTCTTCCCATTACTTCACATATGGGTTTGTTCATTTGCATGCTTCTCCCCTGCATCAAACTCTCCATGGCCCGAGGCCTCTCATCTGTTGCATCGGAGCCTTTAAATGACATAAACACAAAATATCTGCATGGGTGCTGCATATTTGTGACTTTTGACAAGCAGACCAGGGTAATGTTGGACATGTTTGTGCATGCTAGCACAGATCAGTGACAGACCACATCTCTCTCTCTCTCTCTCTCTCTCTCTCTCTCTCTCTCTCTCTCTCTCTCTCTGCGTGCACGTGCGTGTGTGTGTGTGTGTGTGTGTGTGTGTGTGTGTGTGTGTGTGTGTGTGATAAAGCCCACTGTTGGACTGGCACTATTCCCAGATTGGGTTGCACTAGACATGCACACTAGCAGAGTTCTTCAGGACAACGTTCCACCTCTCCAGCATTGAGACTCTCTCTGGCATCATGACTATAGCTGGCTGACACATTGGAAATGGCAAAAACGACGAACCATTCCCCTTATACATTATATCGGCATTTGGAAAACCCTATAATGAAATGTCAATGTGAAAATGAGAGCATTTTCGTGAATGTGCGCAAGTGCATCTGAGTTGGTTGTTTGGAGCAAATGTTCGTGTGTGCATTGCCATCTGTCTATCTTTTCTAGTTCTCTGTGTCTATAGGTCTGTCTGCCCGTCTGTTTGTCTATATCTTCTGCCATCCTGCCCGTCCATCCATCTGTCTGTTTGTGTCTGCCTGTTGCTCTGTTCACACGTCTGTCTGTGTGTGTGTGTGTGTGTGTGTGTGTGTGTGTGTGTGTGTGGGTGTGTGGGTGGGTGGGTGTGTGCGTCCGTTTGTGTGTGCACGTGTGCTTAAATTGGGACACGACCATGGACTGTCCGCTTATCATTAATACCATCTGCCTTATTTAAAATTAAATAAGCACACTTATGCTGCTCTGCTGGGGAGATACACTGTAGACACAGGAGAAGGCGGAACAGTGCACTCTTAACACTCAGTATTTTACATTGACGTTTTTAATTAGGGAGGGCTGGGGCCAGGGGAACGTATCGCTGCTGTGCTGTGTTCCTGTATAATCATCTGGCAATTTAGTCATCTATGTCATGACATGTCATCTGTACTGTAGAAAAGAATGAAATCTAAATAAAGATTTACTCACACTCTGGATGTTTCTGTGTAGTTTCTGTCTCTAAGTCTAAGGTCTTTCCATCTGCATGTCGTGGACTAGTTGGAATGATTTGTGCTTCAGCTACTATGTGACTTCCTTGTTCCTTGCTCTCCCAGCAGCTGAATTCCTTGATTGCTTGTTATGGCACTTCTTTCCTTTGTAAGGCACTGTGGATAAGTGTCTGCTAGTTCAGTATTCAACATTTCAGTATACTGTGTGTGCGTAGACTAAATTAAGCATATTCACTGTCACAAGTGCACAGCAAGTCTCAGACCGGCAGAGGTGGTGGGTGCGTAGGGGTGGGGGTGATGTTGAGAGTTCCCTTTGGCCTACAGTAGGGAGGCAAGTGATTGGACTTGTTTAGTGAGTTCATCAACAGGTTGTGTGACCGTGCCGAGAAGCAGGCCCGGCTTGGCAGGGTTATCAAAATACTGAGACAGTGAGCTCACTCACGCAGCGATGAGGTCACTTACCGGCGCTCGGCAGTCTGACCAATCATCAGTCAGCCCATTATCATGGTATGCACTATGCAGTGTTGCTATGAGTAACAGAGACAAGCACTGCCTCACAGATCATCAGTGATGGCTCATGCGATGGATGCTATGCCACCTGCGGTAGTCTATTCTATTCAATATCTGCCTGTTGCTGCATGCTCCTGTGTCCAGGCATTACAAGCATTGCTAGACGTTCCCCTCACATTCAAACTCTGTCTTGTTACCTTAAGGATGCCGTGGTTGTCATGACAACCTAGTGGACCTGCAGCACAAAGTGACCATGAGTAAACATTACCGTATTCATCTCAACTGTATAGGGAGGACATCATATTTCCCACAAGCAGAGATGCTAGTTTCATTTTGCATCTCAATTTCCTTTCTCATGCCTCTGCCTCACCTTGTTTGCCCAACACACGCACGCATCCCCCCCAGCAGTGTTTTCTGCCTCCTCCCAATGGCAGGTGAGTGTAAACACGCTGGAGGAATGAAACAATGTTAATTAACTGATCATTAACGAGTGGAGGCAGGCCCCTGAGATCCAAGCAGCCGCGCCCACCCACCAGTGTTTCACCATTCCACTAACTGGACCGTTAATGGCTAATCAGAGACGGGCGTGATTAGATCACCTCTAACGAGCGGGATTTATGATTGCGCGAGTCTATTATGTTTATAAAGTGGCAAGGCACGGCGGCGGCGGGGATGGGAAGCGAGCTCGGGGTCTCTGCCGAGCCGAGGTGCATGAAGCCACCGTGGCTGTCGTGAGTCAAGTGTGTGGCCTGCCGCACCTGCCTGGGAATGCTGCCTAATGAGACCAGATTTAAAACGCCTCGTCTCATTGAGAGCACATTCTTCACCCCAACACATACATACACACACACACACACACACACACACACACAGACAGACATGCACGCAAACACACACACATGCGCACACACACACACACACACACACACACACACACACACACACACAGACAGACAGACAGACAGACAGACAGACAGACAGACAGACAGACAGACAGACAGACATGCATGCAAACACACACACATGCACACACACACACACACACACACAGACATGCACACACACACACACACACACAGACACGCGCACACACATATACACACACACACACACATACACACAAACATGAACACACTCACGTACACGCACACACACACACATACACACAAACACACACACACAAACATACACACAAACATGAACACACGCACACACGCTTGGTGCCACCACCATCAACAACAATCCCTTCCTCGTTCCCTCTCCTCCTTCAGTCCATTGCAGAAAACGGTACGATCTGCAAGCTCACAGCGCGCCATGTCCGCAACACGCTGTGAGCTTGTAGATCTGCTATTTTTCGGCGCACGACACCGTCCTACAGTAGAGCGTAAACGTGGCTTATGAATCCACACAGAGGAAACGACAGATGCACACATTCCACAGCCCATATTCCCCCTCACTCTATCTTGTTGCCATGGAAACCAAAGCAGACGGGAGACAGGTTCATATCGTCCTCCCTCAGGTCTCCAGTCACTGCCTCCTCCTCCTCCTTCTTCTACTTCTTCTTCTACTTCTTCTTTTTCTTCTCCTCTAACCCCCCCGTCACGCGTCTGTCTGTCTGTCTGTGTCTGTCTGTCTGTCTGTCTGTCTGTCTGTCTGTCTGTCTGTCTGTCTGTCTGTCTGTCTGTCTGTCTGTCTCTCTCTCTCTCTCTCTCTCTCTCGCTCTCTTACTGTCTGTGTCAGAGCTGGCTGCTCCTGTGTGGGCCACTGATACTCGCTGATTAAAGGAAGTTATAATTTGATTTTCTCAGCAGGCGCCGTTTAATAGAGCAGTTTAACTAAAGCTGTGCCATCCCCAGGGCTTACAGAAGGAGAGAGAGAGAGAGAGAGAGAGAGAGAGGGATGTAGAGACAGAGAGAGGGAGGTAGAGCGGGTGAGGGAGTCATACTAATCCCAAACACTGAGCAATCACCCACCACTAAATTCTCCTACTCGCTCTCTCTTGTTCTAATTCTGTTTGCCTATTTCACCATCTCTCTCTATCACTCTCTCTCTTGCTCTCTATAGCCATACCCTCTCTCTCTTTTTCTCACTCCCTACCGCCCTCAATCTCTCTCTCTCTCTCTCTCTCTCTCTCTCTCTCTCTCTCTCTCTCTCTCTCTCTCTCTCTCTCTCTCTCTCTCTCTCTCACTTGCTCTTCCTCCGCCTGTTAATCTGTACTCCCCCTTCCCGCCTCCCTCATTCCTTGCTCCCTCCCTCCTTCGGTAAGGCAAACATGGGAGGGCTGGCTTCTCTGCGTACAGGCTGGCTGTATTACTGGCCCATTGTGATAATAGCGTTTAATTATCCTCTCAGCTAAAATCAGCTCCATCGCTCTGCTTCTCTTTCCCTACACGCACACGCGCACGCACACACACACACCACCCTCCCCCTTCTGTCTGTGGTGTGTCTAATACCTCTCTCCTCTCCACCCCCTGCACCCACTACCCCTCCTGTTCTCCAGCTATTTCAGACCCATTTAGTGGGATAAGCATCTTGAGACAGACAGAGGGTTTTTTTTGCTCTCTTTCAGAAGAGAAGCAGGGAGAGGATATGGAGACTGGCATCGCTGGTGCCCGCCCCAGAATACCAAACAGGGGCCTGGGCATCTTAATATGCAGTGTGGGACAGAGCTGGAGATCAAAGAGAGGCAGACAGACAGAGAGATGAGGGTGGGGCGGGGATGTGGTGGGGTTAGGGAAGGTGAGACAGAGAGAGAGAGAGTGGGAGGGACAGAGGGAGGGAGGCATTGTGTTCTCTCATCTCTCCCCTCATCTAAGCATCTCTTTCCTTCATTTCATCATTTCTGTTCGTCTCTGCTGCGTTACTCCCATGACCCCGTGGAGAATCGACAACTTAATTACTGCAGCGCACATGCGTGTCCACACTTGCACACATGAGAATTTTAGAGCAGACCTTTCTGCGTTTGTGTGTGCATGCGTTTGTGCGTGTGCGCGCGTGTGTTAATTTTCCCCATTGGTGTTGGTGATGGTGGTGGTCGGGGGGCGGCTGCACCTCAGACACCTATTCAACCCCTCGGTATCTCCTCTGTCAATTAAGACGGCGAGGAGCGAGCTGTCCCTGAAGCAGCGTGCTGGCAGGCCGGGTGAAAAGGCAGCACATGTGAAATATGAATCATTAGAATACGGCAAGGACAGACTGGGTGAAAAGCGAAAAGGGGGAGGGAGGGAGGGAGGGAGGGTCGGTCTGGGAGGACGATAAGGAGGAAAAGGGGATGGGGGGAGAGGGGGAGAGGAAGAATGAGAAAGCAGATAATAAAAGATTAACGTCACGCCTCTCAGAGTGGTGGAATTTCAAAACCCCTCCAGATCAAATTATTTATCCCTGTCTATGAAGATGGAAGGAGGGAGACGGAGAGAGTAAGTGTTAGTGTGTGTGTGCGACTCAGTGCGAGTGTGCGTTTGAGAGGGAGACAGAGAGAGAGAGAGAGAGAGTAAGAGACACCAGGAATGTGTGTATGGAGTGTGGGGTGGGGGGGGGGGGGGGCAGAACAGAAAACAGAGTGAGGAGAGGGAAATGGAGAAGAATGGAAGAATAGGCCTCTCTCACTCTCTTTGATGACAGTGCTGACAGCCAAAATGTGTATGTGTGCGCGTGTGTGTGTGTGTGTGTGTGTGTGTGTGTCGGCATTGAGAGAGAATGAGAAAGAGAGCGAGAAACACAGAAAGTGAGAAAGTGTAAGCAGGTGTGTGTGCATTCACTCTGGTAGTGTTTACTGAGGACAAGCCAGAGGGGGCGGGGCTAAAGAGCAGAGAAACCCGTGTCTCTGATTCATCACTAATTTGCGAGATTAAGCACAGTGAAGACACCAACTATATACCTACACACAACACAGCACAGCAACTCAATATACAATCACCGGTGCATTGGAATTCATGAGTAGATGAGTACTGCACACTCATGAAATGCACACACACACATACACATTTAAGCCTGATTTATGCTTCGACGCATCTGCACACCTAAAACAATATCACAAGCTTACAAACAATGCATCGCATCTGCAATGCTTTGTGAGCTTATAGATCAGGTATTTTGCATGCGCGACACAGTCAAGCGACAAAGTATATATGAATGGGACTTTGCGTGGATGGAGGACACTGTATTCCAATGACATTGCCATTCCTCCATATGTGGACTTCATCATCTATATCAGGGATACTCAAATAGATTTACCTGTGGGCCACATTACAAAAAGGGCAAGGGGCCAGGGGCCAGTAGATAAAATTACGACATTAATGATACTTGATAACTTCTCTCTTTCAATTGCTTTATTTTCACAAAATGTATCAAAGTACAATGTGCATGCACACAATATGTAAATAAATAAATGTGTTACATTTTCTTGCATAAACACAAAGAGCTGTTTCCATAACTGCACAAATTATTGCACATAACATGAGTAGCTGTTATAATAACATAATAACATAACATGAGTAGCTCTTTGCCTGCCTGCCTGCCTGTCTGTCTGTCTGTCCATGAGTAGTTATTTGTCTGTCTGTCAATGAGTAGCTGTCTTACTGTCTGCCTGTCTATGAGTAGCTGTCTGCCTGCCTGTCTATGAGTAGCAGTCTGCCTGCCTGCCAGCCAGCAAGTTGGTTAACAGAAAATAAATTGTTATGGCTGAGTAAAATAAAATACAATAAACACAATTTGCCTGAAAATAGATTACCCAGCTATGACCTTTTTCATGAAAAAAAATGAGTAGTGATATGGCT
>NC_137877.1:33394636-33674636 GCF_963924005.1 Protomyctophum bolini | reverse complement strand
TCTTTGTACAGATGTCAAGGGAAATTATTAAATAGAGTAAGGAAGAGAAATCCCTTGTGTTAAAAACAATGAAAATAATAATTATATATCTCATTGAAACATCCTTAACTGATTACTACTTATGCAGATTCACATTCAAATAGGACGCTTTTCCCTTTAGTAAATAGGTGGTCTTATAAAAGACATGTGGAATATAATGTATCTGTAATTACACATGCAGTGGTGCCGTACAAACATTGTCAAATCTCCCCTCCGTAACCCTATGATGACGAAAACAACAAAAGTTGAACTTTATCTGAACACCACAAAGTACAAAGACTTAAAACACCCTTAGGACAGTCTAGTCAACAACTCCCCGGTTCAAGTATTCCCTCCAGACTCCACGCCTCTTCAAGTATTCCTGTCATGACTTCCGACCTTCCATTTCATAACCATTTCTTAGGTTTACAACAAAAGCTATGATATAAGTGCACTGGAAATTCATCTATACATTACAAAATAATAACAATAGCCATAATTAGGTAGTAATAATTAATCACAATCATTTTCTGCTTTCATTATGTACAAACTGTGACATTCTCACATCACAGTCCCCCACCCCCTGAGCGTTCAAGTTTAACCCCTCTAGCTACCAAAATGCAAAGTTTGGTTACATAAAGTAAACACCATTACCGATCTTGGATGACCACAATGACCAGAATCGGAGTGATTAAACCTTTCCACAGAATCATGTGCTTGCGTGTAAAAACCCAAGCAATGACAACCTACGCCCCGGAGAAAAAGAAACAGCACGTGTAACAAACATTCTCACATACAATTGGACAAATCAACAGTGGTGATTAAACAGTCTACAAAACATATCCCAAGCTTGTGGGAAATATGGCTCACACCTGCAGACATGTGCTCACACCCGTGCATTCGCTCTGTTCACACTTCCACACATGTAACAAGAGCGTGGCACGTATCTTGAGGGATCAAACCCCCTCACCTCAGTCCCTTCTTACAGGCCTGTAAGTTCTTCTCAGGGGGCAGCAGCAATACAGCCACGGCACTTGTACAACTTCTGATCATGGTTACGGATGTGATTCCTCACATTCCGCAGCCGAAAGAACGTCTTGCTGCACAGCTACATCACGCCATGCGAGAGAAAGGAAGCATTAATGAGAAAAGGGATGTTTTGCAGTGACAATATGAATGGGAAAAGACAAAAAATATGGGAGCTCTCCTGCAATGTTTTGATGTTTTTGTAAGTATGATTCAAATGAATTGCTTACCGGACAGGGCCAGTGCTTGCCCTCAATGTGCTTGAGGGAATGCAAGATGAGGGCATCACAGTCCTTGTAGGACGCATGACACTCCACACAGTTGTGGGCTCCCTTCAGAACCTTGGGAGCTTGACTGCGAGGACCTCGTAGCTGCTTCAGCCGCGCCCGACGGATTGACTCCAATAAGACAAACTTTTTATTACTCGTAGGCAGTACATTACCTTTCTTCTGCACCTACAAAGAAAAGAAACACGTTGTGTGAGTGCAAACTGCCAAGACATGTCCAGAAACATCAGCCTATCAGATACATACAGTACGTACAAAATAAATGGCAGCATTATTATGAACCAGTAAAATGAGGAAAAAAGACAACCTAATAGCCCATTAATAGAAAATAACTGTACAGCTATCGTTCCCACTGAAAGATGGCTTTCTACTTGTCACTTGAATCGCTTCACTTCCGTCGCTGTGTGTTGCTTGCGATGGGACAAAAGTGTTTAAAAAGCACGTATTGAATAGATAAGATTGTACTGGCATAGCGAGACAGGATGGGATGAGTAGGTTGTTTTGGTGTATCATTCAGATTGTGTTGTTATCTTTTTTTAATGTGTTGACTTAATTGAATTAGAGAAATATAATGCATTATGTTTGCAGTTTAAATTAGCAGACAATAGTTTTTTCTTATCGTCTTACTCTAGAATTTATGAATCTACCCAGATAAGTCTTATAAAGTGTAGCTTTATCCTAATTTGGATGCAGGTACAAAAGTATGAATCACTGCCCTCTCCTACCACCTACTTTTGGTATGTTCCGTGTGGTCTTTGACACTGTGCACTTTGCCAGAATAGGAGTGTTGTTATGGTTGGAGTTTGTCTGGGATCTGTGGACCATTCTTTGACTCACACTTCTCTCATCCCTCTCCCTTCTTGTGTGAGGTGGGGTGGGCGGTCCACTCCTGGCCCTCAGCACCCTGGGCTGAGCACCCTGAGCTCTGAATGTCTCCCCCTGCGACACAGAGCGCATCAAACAGATATCCACACTCTCTTCCTCCCTCTTCCCTGCCACCATTGCCCCCCCTGCTGGGCGATAAAAGCTGAAGAGGAAGCCTGGGTCTAGTAGCTTGACGGGGGGCTTGCTCTGGCGTTTTCCCCGGTCTGGGGAAGGAGGGTCTGGGAATGGTACCGTCACTGGCAGGGGGTCTGCTGGCTCCTCTTTAATGACCTTATATAAAGGATTGTTATAAAGGGATGAAGGAGTTGACAGGTCAGGTATTTGAAGTCCTGTGGATTTGTTATCCTGAGCGCTGGGATTACAGTCCATCAAACCAGTCAGTACTTTCCTTTCCTCTCCTCTGTTCTTAGACTGCGACTTCTTTGCTCCTCTCACAGCGCTCTGCTTCAGTTTAGTCTTCGCTGCTGGCCGACCACTGTTGTAGCGTAGCATTCTGACGGTGTCCAGGGTGATCTTGGTCCTAGTCCGCGTCCTCGGCGGAGGAGGCGGTTTGTAAGAACGAGCAGGGTTGTGGCGGTCATGGGATGGAAGCAGCTGACCTGAGATTGTGTAGTCAACTGGCTCTGGTTTGATCCTGACCATGTTCCGCGCCAGAGCTCTGGAGCTGCCACCGCAAGGAGGCAGCCTGGCAGCGGCAGCATCTCTCCTTGCCAAGTGTCTGAGTTCCCTCCCACCGAAAGCGGGCCAGGACGCAGGTTGCAGAAGATCCTGAAAAGTGACTTTACTTCTCATGCTTCTGTCGCTGGGAGGGACTTGCCGGGGGGTTGGTTTTGACCTTTTCAGCCTAATTTCATTCACACTGACTGGATCTTCAGGCTCCGTCTTGATGATTTTCTTGAGGAAGCGAGTATTAACCGGGTTACACAGGGGGATTGACAGGGGCAGATCCTCAAACGCCATTCCTGGAGCCGGGGGTTGAGTTTTCCTCCGTTTAGTCAGCGAGTAGTTGTTTGCCTTCAGTTTCCTCAGACGTTTCTTCTGTCTCCAGCCAATCAGATCTTCTGGTCGCGGCAACAAGGCAGTCCTCTGCAGCCCCAAAACGTTCATGAGCCGGTACTTCTCCTGTGCCCGTGCGTAGTCCTGCTCATCCTCTCCGATGTTTTCTGCCTCCTGCTTCACCCTCAACGGACTCCCCATGGTACTGGGTCTTTGTCTGGACATGGGGGAAGGCCTAGGAACAGAGTGAGATTTCCGGTTCCGCCGTGGACTTTCTGGCCGGGGAAGCAACTTCAGAACCTCTTCGGCAGCCCCGGGACTGGAACGGAGGAGACGGGCGGTTGGCGGGGATGACGCGGGGCGATTCCGTGACTGCGGGGTGAGTGATGCATTCCGGGTGGCTTGAGGCCTCTTGCAGGAGGGTGATTTGAAGTCCATGAGCTTCATCCTGTGTGTGGGACTGAGGGGGTGTTCGTTGTGTCCCTGGACTCCTTGTCTGAGGGGTCTGCGCAAGGAACGCCTGGGACTCTCTGCCAAAGACTCATCTGATGCGTCCAGTGTCAGAGAGAAGCCATCGCCCACTCTGTTCTTATCAGGTGAGACCTTCTTTCTTTTTCTCTCCCTCAGTTGGTGGTGGAGCTCTGAATGAGACCCAGCGTTACCCAATGGGTGCCCTGTCCTAGGACAGTGAGAGGGTGGCTGCTCCTGTTCCCTCTGGAGGGCAGAGCAGGCTTCCACAGCGGGCCACATGCCGAGGTGTCGGGCCAAGGTGCCGACTTCAGGCAGGTCCTCCTGGCGCACACACAGTGTGGAGGAGTACGAGAAATCCAGCAGAGACAGCAAACTCTCCTCACTGAAACCTAAAATAGAGCAAGACAGAGGGCCGTTAATCAGACGTGTTAAACTTTGGACTGTGAGTGAGATAAGCAAGATGCAAGTGAGTGACTGTAAATAGCGGATTAGAGAGTTGCGAGAAAGACTACCACCAAAGTGTAAACATGAGTGAGGTGATTGGATCTGCTTTAATCAGAGCAGCTTCTGTCTTGATCAGACAACTTGCATCAAATGTAAACAGTGTGAAAAAAACAAGCAACCCAGAATGCTGTAAGATTTATCAAAGGCGTGGATATTCAGGCATCTGATGGCACTTTACACCTAACAAACAGAGCCTAGCCTTAAATAAAAATGAATATTAAATAAAATGTGCATTACATTCAGCCATTTACACACATTCATACTCCCGACAGACAGCAAAAGAAGACCATTGTGTAACTGTAAGGCCAAGGGCCAACCCGCTGATCGGGAACAGTTAAATGTCTCTTGCTCAAGGACACTTTGGCGCTATGTCAGGAGCCAGGGATCGAACCGGGCAGGAAACTTCTGATTCTCAAGTGGCCACTGCAAGAAAATTAGCGAGAAGTGGCACATACGTATAAACCACACTGTAACGGTGCCTATCCGGAACCAGCAGCAAACTATGGCCCTCATGGCCATTGCCACAATACAAGTTTTACTGATGAGGTGGCTAAATTTCCAATATCGTTATCAAAACCAGTTGGTCTCAATGTGTTATATACTCACCGGTGAGGTCTATGTCAGCCTTGGCGCTCAATTCCGTCTCTGTGAATATTTCCTGGAAGTACTCGCTGACGGCAGCCAGAACGGCCCTATGAGCCGAGTAGGATTGTCCGTTGGTCTGCAGGGTGATGTCACAGAACAAGCCCGCCTCCCGCTGACTCCTCAACTTACTCAGCACGTCACAGCTGTGTGACAACATTGTCTTTGACACACGTCCTTCAGTGCCCCCGTCCTGAGATACACACACAATAATACAAATGAGGTATAGGTGTAAGTCAGACACAGGAGGAGTGCAGAAAAACAATGGACGGAAAGAAATAAGGGTAAAAATGGGTAATAGAATAATTATATGATATGTTCGGACACTGATTTGTATGTATAATTAGGGGAAGTTAGCGAAATGTGTGGCAAATCTGCAAAAAATGCTTATTAGCTTTCTTCACAAAAGGTGTCACCTATCAGTTTGTTCCAAACCAACTCCCTGGTGACAGCTAGCTGCTGAAATTTGGGGTACCATTAACAACCTATATAAGGCAAAAATTTCCCAAATTTCATTATGCTTTATATAGCATGTGACGTGTCAAACTAGGCCGATTTTCATGATTCTGAATCCATTGCAAGCATTCGTTTTTCACTCCTTGGGCTAAATTCAGCCATCAGCAGCTAGCAAAGTTTCCAAAGGTTGGGTTGGAACAAATTGAGCCACATTTTATGAACACATTTGCGAAGAAGCCTAGTGGTAAGCACTTTTTTGGAGAATTGCCACACATTTCGATACACCTTTCCTAATTAGTAGTCATTTATACAGCAACTGTGCGGTGCTAGCCCTTACCTCTGATGTCTTGTTGTGCTGCCCCAGGCATTCTGGACAGCCCAGGACATGTTCTCGAATCTGGAAGTACATCCCTGAAAAGAGAACAATGGCACATACATTACAGTCCCAGACAAAGAAGAGCCAGGGCCATGATTAACATCTCCATTCACAGACTTGTGGTTTAATCTTTAATTTAAACATGTCAATATGACAGTAACCGAACTTCCCTCAAAATAGAATGAATGACCAATGATGAATGTCTGCTCAGATAAATAAAACTACAAACTAAAATGCAAAACAAAACTACACAAAACTAAATTTAAAAGGGGAACTAGGTCATAAACTCGTATGATGATATCCTGTCTTCCCATCCTGCCTATGCAACAATGTGTAAACAGAAGTAGTGGGTCAGAACACAGGACACATGCTGTTAAGTCGAATACATTATAGGCCTACATGATGGCTAGCTCTGGTCCATATAGCTCTATGCCAGGGCATTAGAGCTATGGACAGAGCTACATGATGACAGACATTTAGCCGACATACCGTCCCACCAGTAGTTCTCAGCCACGCATTTGTAGGTCTCCTCCAGGGAGAGGTGGCGTGTGCCGCCGGCGGGCCGCCTCCGGTGGAATGCGGAGATCGCCTCGTGTCTCCGGTCTTTAGCCAAAACCTCACGGTAGTGGATGAAGCCCCGCTCCAACTTCTTGCGGTACAGCAGCCCGTCGATCTCCTCAAAGTTGGACGAGCGCGGCATCGGCCCACGCCCTTTCAAGTTTCCGTCTGAATCAACCTCTCCGTCTGATGGTTTGGACGGACAAAAGGTTTCTGCCCTCCCGTAGTGTGTGTTGAATGTGCAATCGCCGGCCATTTTAACGGGGTTTAATTGTCTTATGTGTGTAACTTTGTCTTTACCAACGCCAGATGCATAGGCTGCCTTTTGGCCTCACCGGGGCGGCGGAACAAACACAAACTCAATTCTCCTTTTGCACCGAAGCCAGTCGCCACTTATGTATCACAGCAGGGAGCCCCAGTCACAACTGGAGTCTGTCTGGACCACTGTCCCGACATCAACTCCACGTGAAGACGATGGCAGTAGACCAACAACAAATAATGTAGCTATGTCTCCAGAAGACAAGTGCAACTCCGACACCTTAATTTAAAATGGGCATAATCCATTGCAAGGCAATCATTTCCTTTAACCATTTATCGGCAATTCAATTAATGTTTACAAATAATGGCTTATGAATAGCGTTTTTGAACAAAAAGGAAAACGTTTATTTATATTATAAAATACAAATATGACCGTCCTCACGAGTCAAGCAGCATCCTCTTGGATCATTTCCATACATTCCAGGGTCGTAGGCTACAATTTGCCAAGTCGAGGTCATCCCATAGTCATCTAAATAGTTGCAGAAATAAAAGCTACGCGCATTAAATCATTCTTTCATTGGTAAAGTTGTATGTAAAGCACTCAGTTGTGCCTCGAGGATCTTGCCGTCAATAGGCTATAGTGCATATCAATGACAATAACAATGTTGACTGATGCAAATGGTTATCGCGCCAATCTCAGGCTTCAAGCTAAATGATACAAATTAACCAGTTTTAGAACGGGTCACGTTCAACGGCAGTCAGTCTGGTTTATCGATAGATGCCAGTCCATTGTTTGCCTGCCTTTAATGGATCTGAGTGTGATCTTTGTAGCTTTACCTCTGGTGTAACTTGTGATTTGTTTCGGTAAGTCGAGTCGGAAGCAACATGATGATGCAGCTCTATCTATCCAGCATCGCGGTTTGAACGACCTAAAAGCGGCGTCACCCCGAATGTTGCAATTCACACCCTGATCCTATCCAAAGCGAGCCAACACTCTGTGGTTTGATAGCCGACATATTCCATATATCTCCCATTTGCGTAAAGCGAGTCAGATGATCAAATAATCCAATGTTTTAACTCGTAACCTTCTGGGTTGTTACTAAATAATATCAGCCAAACTAAGACATCTCAACCCCGCCTTCAGACAAAGACCATTAGTGGATGCTTTAAGGAGCCACAAAAAGAAGAAATGCGATTGGCTACTACAACAGCCATTCCGAAGCCCCCCCACCATCACCACCACCACACACACACTCACGAATCAAGATAGGCTGTTAGCACAGTAGAATATTGCCAACGCTATTGCTTGCCTCACTGTGAAGTGTGAAGTAAAACTTAAATACTAATATTGATTCTTCATTCAGGAGAATAGTCTGATTTTGTATCCAAGCCCAAAATGTGATCCAACCGCAGTATTAAAAATAATCATATGGACTGATGATCTTAATCTTTTGGAAGTTTACATTATCAAAATAAAGAGGTTTATCATCTTTATGCGTCAACAATATTGCAAAATGGCATAATGCTGATGGCTAATAGAAAACTATGTAAGATTTGACTGAATGTCAACAACCTAATATATCCATATAGCCAAAATGTCAGTGATCTGTTACCTTTTCCTCTTGATACAATGGCTACCCATAACTGATTCTACAACCTAAACTGTCTAGCCTAACCTGGGCAAATACATATTTTTTTGTTGATATATGATAAAGTGACAGACTTTAATATACAAAGGGCTATATTTTCGTCCATGCTAAACCCCTTCTCCCTAAACTACCTTGCATTTTTTACCATTTTGAAAATGTTAGTATAGAATAGTTCAACTAGCCGATCTATAAGCTTGTAATGTAGATTGTTTTTTCAAAATAGTAAAAAAAGGCAAAGTAGTTTAGGGATAAGGGGTTTAGCATGGATGAAAATAGAGCCCTTAGTCTTTCCATTAGGTTAGTGAGCCTTATTGCATTTGGCTCAATGACAAATATTTGCAGTGGAGTTTCAGTTTCACATTCAAGTTCTTGATGAGATGTATCCTTTTATACACTGACACGGAGCAAGACAGGAACGCCCAAAAACGTCACATCCGGTTTTTTACCCTGGGCAGAATTTTCTATGGCTGCCAATGCAACTTTCTCCAATTCTTAATCACATACGGACAAACATCTATGCCGATAATATCTAACTTGCGGAGCCTAGGTAACGTGCCTTGTCCACGGGCAACAGATCTTTCAACGTATGGCATTGCAAATACGTTTGATAATGGCTACTCTGCGCAATATTGTTTTGGAAATGCCGCAAATTGCATTGCAGTGAACGAGAGCAAATCACAACTTCCCCTGGGGGTGGTGACTCCGCCCTGAATACGCGTTGTTGTGTCAGTGTATAGATAACTTTATTCTTCTAAATGTTACCAACTTTGTCAGTATATAATACAATTATCAGTTCAGTGAAACGCAAAAGAGAAGGATAATAAGACCAGGTCATTTTCTTTCACAGACAGCACATACACTGATATTAAACCTTTATCTAGGTAGATAAAAACAGACATACATCAACCAAACCATGATGACACTGCACTGTGAAATGACATCCATGTAGAACCCAATGGGTGCAGTTGTACAGAGGCGATGTGTGAGGATCTAGCCGAGGACAGAAGCTCTCGAAACAGTCCATAAGACCACTGAGCATCCTGCATTTAGCACTAAGGCTGAGTGACATTGCTCTTGGCTGGTGGGTCACTGGTCTTGGGACGCTTGGGCTCAGGGGGCTGGCATACTGGATCAGAAGGAGGAGATGGGCGCTCTGGAGGAATACAAATAAAGGGATCAACGAAAGAAGGGTTACAAGTACAACCATAGACATAATATATACGTAGATGCCGCATTTACCACTGGATCATTTGTGGCATGAACCCTGGTCAAAATATTTAGTAGAGTGCAAAAACAATGTAGCCTAGTGCTTTATTTTTTTTAATTTTTATTCCACGATTTTGTAACCCATTTTTCACCCCCGTGTCAATTATCTAATGTGATCCTGGGCTCTACACACCCTCCGCCAACCTAGTCCCCATATATGAGGGACATGGGGAGAGCAACGGACTTGAACTCATGCTTCCTTCATGCCCGAGTGTCCAAGTTGCTCCTTTACACCTGACAGGGGGGAGTTTCCCTGGTTGGACGTAGCGCGTGGCCTAGTGCTTTAAAGGAACAAGGACACCAGGGGCTGTATTTTGCGTGTCTTAAGTACCAGGTCTTATTCCCTAACTTGAGTAAACTAAAGACCTGGAGGCGTGATCAATGCTCTTTGGCCACTCAGAATAGCCAAATGGCATTGATCACGCCTCCAGGTCTTTAGTTTACTCAAGTTAGGGAATAAGACCTGGTACTTAAGACACGCAAAATACAGCCCCATGTGTCTAAACAATGTGTAATGTACATTAAATAACACTGGTCAAGCAAAACAAATCTAAAAAAATAAAAAATAACCACCATAGTATAGCATAGAAAAATAACTTATCATACATCACATTCCGTGCTCAGCCAATCAAATACTTTCGGTGGTACAAACACACAAAGCTGGGCATAGGAGGGGCTAGCGCCAAAAAGGACAAAGGGATACAAGGAGAGAGGGGGAGAGTCTGAAGGGGTCCGTTTTCAGACTTTTGGGAAGGTTACAATCAGAATAGGAAAATGAACAGTGGCACTGTTCAGCTGATTTCACACGCCTTTAATTAGAACTACTTCGCCAAAAACCGGACAATGACCAGAGGCTCAAATCTCTCTGCCACCTGGCTCGATAAAATACAACTGCTAGGGCTCAAGTGCTTTCCCACACTTAAGGTAGGTTTGATATATGTTCATGCTCATAGTATGGTCATTTCCCTAAACTGAGATGTCAGGAGGAACTATTATCACACATCAACAGGAAGTGTTTTAATAGTATTTGAATGTTGAACCGTGAATTCACAAAAGCGGTGACGGAACTGAATGACCTGTATATAATTCAAAAGGGGACCAGAAATGATGGAGGTTGAGTGCCAACGTTCCTTTTTTTATAGGGATGCACAGATATGGAAATTCTTAGCCGATGTTTAAAATAACAATTTAGCCGATAAGGATACCGATATGTTTATTTTGTTTTTGTTTCCCCCTTTTTTGACAGGGAAACAAATACATCTTCAATACAAGAAATAAATGTTCAGAATCTACAGCTTGGTTGGCTGCAGATAACCAACATACCGACATGGCCAATGCAAAATGTATGCATACATCCGAGCATCGCTATTTTTTTTTTACCTTGACCGTGGGTGCAGAATGTTTAAATGTATCCAGAACCCATGTTATGTAGTTTCATTCAAACCCAAACGAAGACAGTAGAGGTGACAAGAAAATGCAAACTATAGTCTACTAGAGTAATAATGACCTTGAGCATAGATTACTGAAACATGAGCTTGCTGAAGCCATTTTGAGTGATACTGAACACCTGTATGAAGCTTTACTGAAATCAGACCCTAAATAAAAGGTGGTAGAGTGAATGGACAGTTGAACGGCGTATTGTATTACAACCCGTCGTTGACACTTGACAGCCATATCATAAAAATGACTTAACCTAAAGGTTCCCTTTATAAGGTATACTGACCGTGTTTGGCCTTCTCAGTGGAGGAGGGAGTGGTAAAGAAGGGGCAAACAGCTGGAGATCGTACCCCGACAGGAGTCAAAGATATCCGCCTAGAATCAAGTGGAAGAGAAATCAATAGTAGTATTGCATACATACATACATAGTACACACATATGCATGTGTGTGTGTGTGTGTGTGTGTGTATGTGTATATTCTGCACCTTCTCCTGTACCTATCTCTCTGGATCTTGCATCTCCACTGTGTGGAACAAGCTGTATGTTTGTATTGGTGCTAGCTTAGCGTTAACACCTATACATCTAGCTATCTATAATTGCACCATCTCTCTGGTAACTCGAGAACCGTTCGGCCCACCGACTTCACACCACCACAGGGAGTGCAGTGCCTGGTGTAGAGTCGGTCGGACCCACAGTTGTCCAGAACCGCCCCCAAAAGGCCTCTGCCCGGGCTCTGGACAGGGCCCCTGCCCAGTGTCCATATATGGAGCTGGTCTGTTCGGACATCATTCTGACGTCTGCATAGACTCCATATATGGGCATAAAAGGGACACAGGCATAAAGGGTCACAGACATAATATCTGGGTGGGGCATCCATTTCCAAATTGCATCGTAGTAGGCGTAGAGGCTCCAACGGGCACCACTCTAGTTGTTCAACGCCTCAATGTCATTTTAGGTGTTAATAGATAGATATAACATTGGTTCCTCGGTGTGTGGATGGGTGAATACTGTACATTACATTGCTAAGCGTTTTTGGGGAAAAGGCGCCATATAAATGCAGTACATTTATCATTTGATTGATGTAAACGATATGTCCTAAAGTAACTTTAGAAAGGTGACTAAACAAATCCCCAGAAGACCGGTACAGAGGGACCTTCTCTACAATGTACAAACTACAAAGTAAACAATACATCACTGTTCCATTGCCTACTTGATCAATTATTGGCTACTACTAGCCCAGTGACAACTGCCAGGCAGACCGTTGTCTGAGCAGTCTGTTAGAGACATTGTATAATAATCAGCAGGAGGTCCAACGAATCCTCATACCAGACAGGGCTTTGTTCTCTCAGTTCCAGTATTGAGCAGCACACTCAGAAAAACATATTTTTAACTGAAACAGGCATTTAGAGATTATTCACTTCTTGAATTAAATGTAACAAAAAGACTTTGGACTACCACTACACTTCTGAGCACGATGCTTCGTCAATCTCACTGAAGAGAATCAACTGTGTTGACATACTTTCTCTGTATAGTTACGCAAGTCACCAAAGACAGAGCAGGAGTTGAAGAATTACATATGCGGTGTGGGTACGTACACGCCGGTTTGCCCCTACATGCTAATCTACATGGTATTGCTTGAGGAAAGGTACAGTTTATTATATCTAACATGAATACTTTGGGAGATATATTGATGATTGACAACATATTTTTCTTGTGTAGGTAACTCAAAGCATTTACAGGCTTTTACATATCTTAACTCTTGTTTTGAATACTTCAATACTAAGTGAATACTTCACGTCATTCACTTAGTTTGGACTTTCAATCAATCATCAAAAACACTGAATAGAGCTTTACAAAAAACGACGGCATGGGATACATTTTTGAGAGACGATTCCTGTCATTCTCGAAAGACCACCTGACCTCACCCTCGGTTTTGTGCATTAAAACATTTGCATGCATTAAACAAGATTATCTGTAATCAGTTTATGCTTTATGGGTATAACATTGGCTTATAACAAATTCAAATAACCAAACTTTAAAAGAGCTCCCTGTTCGTTTTATTATTATTAATCTTTATCCCATGATTTTGCAACCCATTTTGTCATTTTGCCCAGTGTCAATTATCTAATGTAATCCTGGGCGCTACACTTCCTCTGCCAACGTGAGGGGGCAGCAGACTGACCTCATGCTTCCTCCTATGCATGAGGAGTCCAAGCTGCTTCTTTTCATCTGACAGGGGGGAGTTTCCCCGGCCGGATGTAGCACATGGAAGCGTTATTCCGACCAGTTCCTTTCCCCTCCATCAGGCGCCCCGGCTGCTCAGGGAGAGGTAGTTTAGAGACCAGGATTACTGCATGTTTTTTGTGAGGGTACCTACCCTAGGGGACACGGGGAGAACATGCAAACTCCACACAGAAAGGCCCTTTTACCAACCCCACCTCGGGTATGGGCACTGATGACGCGGAGGAGAACAAGCCCACAGCAGGAATCGAACCTCAACTCAGGACCTTCTAGCTGTGAGGCGACAGCACTACTGACTGTGCCAGCGTGCTACCCGTTAGCTTTTAAACATAGAAAAACCATAAATGATTATATGGTCAAATCACATTTACCTAATCATTCTACCTCCATTATCTACAGATGCAGTACCTATTCTCACACCATACATATGGGAAAGAGTATCCCAATTAAACTGCAGTAAGTATTTTATCACCAAATAAATAAATGTGTTCATTCAGTCAAAGTTGATGTGGGAGGCTGGGAGCTACACCAGCTAAATCTACACACCTCTGAACACCATAGCACTATCCAATGTAGTAGCACCTAATTTTGTTAAAGAAAACCTTCCCATCTCTTTAGATTTCATCGGTAAAAACGAAAGCGGGCCTCTTTGCCCAGAAGAGGTGGCGGCTTAAAAGCTGATGTAATCAATGTATAACACAGGCAGTGAGTGCACACAGGGAACACCAGCACAATTCCCTTCATATCAGGTGCCTTGAGAGTCGTCCATGCCAACAAGCAAAGTCCCACCTGTGTGAACTGAGCGGTGCAACGATACGTACTGTTCTGGCCCTCCTCCCTGGCCTGTGTGCTCAGACATACAGACAGAGACATACATACACACATAGCTGCATAATGGAGCGGTTAGGCACCGCTCAAAAATGCTAGTATTTACCTTGGAGTGGGACCCTTTGGGGTGGTGGTAGCTTTAGGAGTACTGGGCCCAGGAGTGTTGGTGTTGTTGAGCTGTTTAGGAGTGGCAGGAGTGAGGGGTGTAAGTTTAGGTTGAGCTGTGGAGGAACGGGTGGGGGTAAGAGGGGTGGCATGTGGCTGGGGTGTGCATAGAGCGCTGGTGCTCTCAGAGGATGGGGTCTGGGGAGCAGAGGGTGTGGACTTAGGGGTAGAGGGTTTACCCCAGCCCTCCAGGGTGTTAAGTGTGATCCTACGGGACTGAGGTTTGGTTTTGCCACCAGGGAGGTTCTTCTTGTCCTCTGGTAGAGCCGGGTTCTGAGGGGAAGCGAGGCGTGCAGAAGGGTTCTGAGGGGACGCGAGGGGCGCAGAAGGGGAATCTTTACTCAGGTTAGCTTGGGATGTGGTGGTCAATGTTTGAGGCTGGGGTACTGGTGACATGGTCCTGGGCAAAGACTTTTTGCCCCTTTTCTCAGGGCCGATATTTGGGGTGAATATTTCCAGGATAGGGGGCTCCTTCAGAGGAGTACCCAGTTCCCCAGCAGAGAAGGCCAGGAAAGAGCAATAGCCATCAGTGGAGGACACTGCCAGTAAGGAACCATCCCGAGACCTAAACAGGATAAGTTAATGTTAGTGGCAATAGCTAAAATCCTGTGATATGGTATAATAATTATGGTTCTTCTACAGAAACAAATGGGAATAGAGGGATTTGAGCTGGCCTACCAAGTGAGGTCGCTGAGTGTGTGGTAATGGATGTTGGACACAAATGCAAAAGGAAGGGCTTGCTGTGTATCATATAAAAAGACGGAATCTTCGGATGCCACAGCAAACACCATGCGATACGGCAACTGGAACACATTGGGCACTGCCTCCACTGTACCATCTGTTGAACAGAATGGGAAATAAAGAGAAGAAAAGTGTTGACATCATCATCATGTGTAATAATAGTGTAATTATAGATAGTGTTATATACACGCTGTTACCTTGCGCTTTCTTTGTCCTCAATTCAAAATAGACAGGACAGCAGCGCACAGCCACGGTAGCCTTGGCCGGACAGGGGAAGTGAGCGATCGGCCTAAAACACACAGATTTACAGGTCTATTAGTTACTATGCCCACCACTGCAATTCTAGATAATGTCACGGTCATAGTCATAGTAGAGGTCACCTCTTGAGGCCCTTCCTGGAGAACATATAGGTGGTGTTCGTAATGTTTTCTCCTGCCTCCACGCAACCAGCTGGTAAACAAGACAGTGAAAGCAGAATCAGAATGAGAAATATGTATCTTGATTAAGTATGGTCACGATACGAGGCATAAATGGGGAATTTGTCTTTGTGCATCTGACAGGAAAAGTATATGATAATCGGAGGCAGGTAAGGGCTGGTCTTGCCCAAATGAGGGTATGATAACACTTCACAGGATATAACAACACATGGTATTTTCTGTTCCCAAATAAATATTAGACAATAAGAGCTGCATCTGTTCACATACCTGGTACGAGCAGGAAGGATCCATCCGGTGTGAAGGTAAGGCGTCTAAAGAATGACCTCATGCTGTCATCGTGGAACATTCTATACTGTTTGACCTGCAGAAACACAAGAGATGACAAGGTAAGTTAACCAAGTGCGTGTATGTTGCAATATGTGCCACATTCACATTTTGACATATTAATATACCAAAGAGCATGCCCAACACTGACCTCTCCATCTCCTGGTGACCCAGAGGTCATCTTACTGACACAGTAGGCCTTCTTCTTGGTGTGAGTGTTGAACACACGCATCACTCTGAGTATGTGGGGAGCAAAATACACGCATGTTTAACAGGAGACATGTTTAACATTTAACATGTTTAATCGTTATTTTCTTTTCTTTTAAGAGTTCCAAAAAAATCACACCTGTGTGAAGTGAGGCTCTCTTATCATGACGTAAAATAGACACTATGCCCATTTGCTCAGACACCGACAGAAAATTGTCCATTCATTGTCAAAGGGAATTTAACTTAATTTTTTTACTATGTGTCTGACACAAATAGACACTAAGCCGATTTGCTCTGATACTATGACGTAAAATTCTCCATTCATTGTCAATGGGAATTTAATGTTTGTGTAGGATGGAAATGTACACAAATAGCTGAATATAGGAGAGGCTAGTGCCCCTCAAAAACAGGAGGTTTCAATAGGATTTCTCTACCTATCACAGCTGAGAGTGGCAATGTATTGTCCCAGAGGATCCCAGGTCACCCCCTGCACATAGCTCTTATGGTCATTGAAGATGAACAGTTTCTGACCTAAAGACAGAAAATGTTCAGAATAGTAGTCTACATAAATGTATCACACATGACAAAATATGAAATGTTGATGCACTGAACACAACACAAAAGCTTAAATGCTCATCAAACCTTTGTTGACATCCCACATGATAGCAGTGTTGTCCACAGATCCCGACACCATGGAATTTCCATCATGGGTCCAGGAGATGTCATAAACATCTTCTATGTGTCCCCTACAAACATTACCACGGTTAATTATGATCTTTGTTGTTTGTCCGTTTATAATATGTAAACAACACATTATTCGCATTACAGCATCCTCAATAACCAAGAACAGCATCAGAGCCTTGATATCCGAGCACCACCATGAAATAAAATGAAAAACTAAAACAATGCTCCTGTTGGGTTTAAAAAAATCAAAATGCTTGTCATACAAAAAGTAGAATACAAGACCACAATCAACCTCTTTTAGTGACTAGGTAAACGGTAGGTAAACTGCAGCATTAACACCTTGAGGGCCCTCATTAATTAATTGCGCCCGATGTCCAACACGGAGATTAGTCAAAAGACGGAACATTAGCACCATAGAAAAATCACTTTGTGGATCTGTACTGTAAGACTACAGTGAGGTAGCTGTTCATAGTTCATCACCTTAGCGTCTTCACCACAGTCCAGCTCTCCTTGTTGAGCTGAGCATCTTCTTCCTCTTGGAATGCGGTAGTTTGCTCTGGCTCTTTGCTGTCATTCAACTTCCACAGCAGGATGGCAGCATCTACGCCATATCAAATCACATTAATTTATGCCTCGAAAGTTGGTGGTGTTACTTTACTAAGACATAATAGTTGATATAAATTATCAAAGCACAATTTCATTCGCAAAATATTCAGATTCTATGTAAAATGCATTTAACACAAAAGAATAATGTCCACCAATGTGCAATTTGTAACACACACGTTTTGAGATATCTTGTTTTGGCCAAGAGTGTTGGACAGACCAGCTAACATTGCCATCTTTGGAGTCACGCCACTAGGAGGGCTAAAAAGAAACCCCAGACATGACCATAACCCAGTAGGTAATGTGTAGATGTGACATACCATCTCCACCTGAGGCAAGCAGCTCGCCGCTGGGGCAGAAGCGCACCACGTTTACAGCCTTTGTATGTCTGCTCAGGTTAGATAGGAAGCCCACTACAGCTTTCCCATCTGCGGCTGTATCAACCTGCCACAGCTGCACCAGAGTATAGATTGAAATGATCAAAATGCATGACAGCCAGGCATATTTGGATACATCAAAAACCAGTATGGCTGCATATCTGAATTATGTATGATGATGGTAAAATTAGCTACCGTTGCAACATTCATTGATACAGTCTGGATATAAGCAGGCTATAGACACAGCTGTTTTCATCATGGGCTCCAGGATTACTATCCAAACTAAATGTAACATTTTACAAGATATGTAGATACAAAAAAAAGTTCTTGAAGAAATACAGCAAGCTAGGTGTTTGTGTTCAATTGTTACAGAGTCCAGAATCCAGAGAGAAGCACACACATCCTAAAAAACGTCACATGTGGCAAACTAAAATACTTACGTAGAGCTGTACCCGCTTTAAATCAAATTATATGAGCTGATATACAGTGTCAGTCTGCGGACTTCCTTCTTCAAATGTTTACTTACAATGGCTCAGTTATTGCCATCACGTTTCTTTTTAAGGTTGATATTATTAAATGTATTGTCAAAAATACATATAACACACGAGTTTTAACAGTCTTCTGGTGGTTAGCCAGAAAATACACAGTGATTATAATGTACTTACTCTGACAGTGGATTCATTTCCAGCTGTAGCCAGACGATGTATGCGACCATCAGAATTGTGTTGGAAGTCCAAACTATAGACAGGTTCCTTGTTGTGCCATGCAATCTCACACGTTACCACCTTCATGTTTCTGTCTGAAACCGACTTCTGTATAAGGGGGACGTGGGTGACATTATATAGTTGATAACGAGTACACAATACAATAATATGCAACCATTTGGGTATTTTGTTTTTTTGTCTAGGTCATACTAATGGTTAACTAATGCTGTATGTTACCATTAAAGTTAGCTACTGGGTTTAGCTTTCATGTTGATTTGGCATTATTAAACACGATTCCGTGTTCAGTGTAGTAAATCAAAATCATAGCAGGACCGTCACCTTGGACGTGAACGTCATTAACACGCCGTGCTAACATATTAAATAATATACACATCACACAATTCATACCTTTTTCCTTTGTTTACTATTATTGCTGTCCTTCGTAACGTCTCCCTGAGCTCCACGGGTACTGAAAACAACACTGCAAACATAAATCTAGAGTTCCCGCGTAGAGGCGCGTACGATTCTCTGACAACGTCCGGTGTAGGAAACGGCAGGGATTGGTGGGGAACAGTAGGGTAGGCTCCAGAGAACACTACTACATTTCATTAAATAAACCATGATGGTTTATGATAAATGTTGTGTAAACATAACCCGAGAACTGTAAGTGTCTGATTCAGAGTGTATTTTACTTTACCACCCCGACTCGAGCACTCCGTCTCCCTGTCCACAGAGCACAGAACTGTGTTTGTGTTCTCAGTTGAGTAATGAGTATACTGCCTCTGGCGGTTCACACAGGACGGCACGCTACCATTCAATTCAAGACCAGAAAATGTTACCTGTGAGATCTGAGAAGTCAAAAATTGAATTAACTTTTATTCTGCTTCTGTCATACAGTACATAGGCTGTTTCACTCTCTGCAGAATGCCCTGATTTGTTTTCTGTGTCGGATGACTGTAGGCTACAAAGTACAGTGTTTCACTTATAGGCATATCTCAATGTCATGATTGTCATCATACAGTTTGCGTAATGTTCAAACTCACAGCACACACTGAAGTTGCAGTCATCTGCCATTTTTGCCATCCAAAATTCCAAATGCGCATTATATGGTTAAATGGGCCCTAAGACTAAGAGATGCAGGAATTAACTAGAAAAAGTGCCCTTCTGGGCACAGGTCTCCACCAGGAGGATAGGAGAGGAGAGTGTGTGTGATGTTTGGCAAATGTTTGTGTGTGTGTGTGAGATGCAACTTGGCCTGTTGTAGCGCCACCATGAGGCTTTATAATACAGTACATTACAATAGAATATTCAGTAAATACTAGCGTAAATCTTGAGATTATTTCTGTTTCAAAGTGTATAAAGGGGAATGTGTTATAAAAGGTGTTAAGACAAGGTGTTGTGGAATGTACTAGAATGTATGAGATCACTACACTGAAATCATGCCATATGAAGAGCCTATCTGAAGCACACACACACACACACACACACACACACACACACACACACACACACACACACACACACACACAGAGAGAGCTCTGGAAGAATTCATTTTTAATTACACTGTGTGGTGGTCCATCATCATATTTAAATATAACATAAAACCCACAATCAAGCATGGACATCGCTCTGGAATAAGTGTCATTCTCATAGAATAATAGGAAACAGAAAAAACGGATCAGATATCAAACATGGCAAAATGTGTCAAATATATACGATATATATACATGACATATAGAAAATAACAGTGGGACGAGGTAGTAAAACAACAGTAGTAATAGTGATAACATATGACATGTGCATAAGGTGTCAGGGGGACAAATCTACCCAAACCATGGCAGGAAAATGGCCCCAGAGGCCAGAGCATAACAGAGCTGCCAGATCCCCTCATCGAAGGGGGAACATTCGATTTGACCAAATCCCTTCTTTCCACATCTCCCTACAACAGTGCCTATGGTTCTTAACTTAGCGCACCACTGAACCCTTAAATGTGCAATTCACTTTATGAGGGTTTTACTGCAACGTGTAATTCTAGACAGACTGTACTTGCTGATAGATAGTATGATCATGTCCTGCACCTGACCCCATTTACTGTGACTGAAGCTCCTGCCTTCCATGAATCCATGCCACAGTAACAGATCAGATTTGAATTGCTTAATTGTATCATGCAGTGCATATGTATGGAAGCATTTATACTTGTTGTTTCTCCACTCATTATTCAGGGCTTACCTTTAATTTGTCAACTGTCTGTATCCACTATATAAAACCGTTTATAAGATAATTATAAAAATCTAAAACCAAATGATAATTGACATTTATTCAAAATGCTTCATAAAATAACAAGACAAGTTTGGAACAGAACAATTGTGCTAGCAAAAAGTAAAGTCTTTATATTTACAATGTAAATTAATCTGTCATAAAAAGTATGGGTTCATGAGCAATTATTGCTCTACGTATAAGACTTAACAGTAGAGAAAAGTATTGTATGTATCGGTAGGCTATATGATTTACTCCATTTACAGTCAAAGTATTGTATCGGAATATGATTTACTGCATTTACAGTAATATGCAAAACAAAATTGAATATTTGAAATCCTTCATAAATGAGTTAAGTCTGATAAGTTGTCAATGTTTGTCTTTTTTTCCATAGTCATATGGATCATTATCAAATGTATACATTCAGAATGTGGTAAAGGTGCCCATACCCTGGATGGGGTTTGCAAAATCATGATTTAATATTTAAATTAAACACGTGAGTGGTGCTGTACTATACTTGTGCTGTACGTACTGTATTGTACTGCACAAGCCCTCCTCCCTGGCCTGTGTGTTAGGCTGTGCAACAGTGACACTTGGTGGTAAACAAACGCTATAACGCTATTTTCGTGTTCGGACACAGGGACACAGCCACACATATAGCTGTCTATACTAGTGGTTGTACTGTACCACTCACAAAATAATAATAAATACAAAAAAAGAAAAGAAAAAAAGAATGTGGCAAAGTAACAATAGAAACTTCAGATCTGCTTCTCTGACCCCATTTATACCTTTCAATTTAATTTCACCTGGATAACAAAAAGCATCATTTCTCCGTCTCTTGCAGAAACTTGTCCAGCAATCCATCAATGACATCAGTCTCATAATCAATCTGGCTGAAATCAGTATGTGGATGGAAAGGCACCAGAAGGCGTCCAATATTGTGACGTAGCTTGACCATCCTGAAGTCCGAGAGAGAAAGAGAGAGAGAAAGAAGGAGGGATGGAGGGAGAGAGAGAGAGAAAGAGAGAGATGAGCGATTGGAGAACATCTAATCATCAGAAGTGGACAATAATTGAATACTCCGACCCACCTCCTGATCTGATCTGAACCCGAGGCTGTGCTGGAGTGTTCTGCATCTCCAGAACGCTCTGCCTCTCTTGATGTTCCCGGGACACAGGCTGTGCTCTGCTCAGTGGAGGGTCCCTCTTCTGGGTTTGCCTCCTTCTGCTCAACCTTCAATTCCAGCAGTTGAGATTGGACCACCAGGTTCACACACTGCTCCTCCACAACCACCAACTTTAGTCGACCACAGATATCAAAAGAGGAAAAGGGAGCATAGTAGCATGAGGAGATAATATTCTCATATTTGCCTTTGTCAAACATTTTCATGCCTGCGAGGCTGCGACTCTACATAACTGACAATGTTGAAACAATACATCTTTGGTGTGATATGAAATAACAATTCAACGCCTGTTTTTCTTCCAAGTCAGCTTATTCTGTGCATTGCAAAAACCTAAAAAATAAAAATACAAAAACAAATCTAATATTTTAATCATCTGGCTTGATTCTGTGGCTAGGTCACAGCTCAAACCAATTTCAACTACCGGTAATGGAACTGGGAAAGCCTGATGGCTGCCATCGGCCATATACCAAGGAAGCTCACATTAGGAAGAGACGCCGCTGAGGTCATGGTACATGCCATGACACTTTCATTGGAGACAAACTTCGCAGTGAATGGAGCCGGCTGGACCAGCTTATAACAAACATTATTTCTGAACAGTTGTGACCTTTGTCATATAATGCACAGTACATAATTTTATTTGAGGATCTAAACAGCAGCAGGTATCGTTTGTCTCAGAGGTATCACGAGATTTGGCTGCCAGACAGTAAACGGTGGACAGTCTCGCGATACTTGGCACATTCAGAAAGGTACCATGTGCTCTTTAGATACCTCTATAAAATTACACAGTGTACACATGGAAAAGCAACACAGCAGACAATAATGTATGATGTCTTCTGTTATTTTCCAGAAGCGATTGCTTTACAAAGGTCGCAGTTATTCAGAAATAGTTTGTTCATGAGCTGGTCACTGAGCTCTCGCTGACTCCAGTGCATTCCACCGAACTACCGGGTGTAATTAGGCTCCCATGATGCGACGAATCTGCCGTCTGGAATTGCATGATAGCGAAAATGAAACTTGCAATAAACGTGACCCACACACCTTTGAGTTCAAATCGTCCCTTTCCCTCGTCCTTTCCTCTACTTCCTGCATGAGAGCTTTAATCTGTGCCAGGGTCTCCTCACTGGGCTTACGCTCAGCTTGTTGGTCGGCACTGGAGTTGGCCAGACTAGCAGCCAATAAAGTCTCGTTCTCCCTTCTTAATTCAGCCACTTCCCGTTTGACCTGCTCATGCTGACTTCTGTAGTCCTCTGTTGGCTCCGACTGGCTGGCCTGATCCTTGCACTCTTTGTTCACAGTGGTCTTAGAAAGCTGCAGTCTTTGCTTCATGTCACTGAGCTGTTGCGTGAGCTGTTGGACCTGATCTCTTAAGGAGTCTCTCTCCTGGGCCGTGGCCTGCATGAGCTCCATGAGCTCATCTTGCTGTCTTTGCGCATCGCTTATGTTGTGGATGTCAAACGCTGGAGATTCAACAGCTGGGAGATCTGGGCGAGAACAACTGGCTGCTTCCTCTGTGTCCTGCTGATTTGCTGGAGGTGGTCTCTGCTCAGATCCCTCTACATCACCTTTTTTCACATCTTCCTCTGGCTTTGTCTCCTCCTCTTCTTCGACCTTTACTCCGGGTGGTTGGGTCTGAGTGGTGGTGCTCGCATGACCTGGAAGGGGCGGCGAAGAGGGCCCGGCCCCCACTGCTGCAGTCTCTGTGGAGATCATCCCTGTATCGCTGCATTGCTCCGTCTTCACTTTAGACACGTCAAAGCCGGACTTTCCCGGTACAGAGGTACGGGCAATGGCACCATCATAGACGATGATGACATCATCATCGTCGTCGTCATCTGAGATATCAACACAATCCTCATCCTTAACTGTCGTTGATGCGGAGGCCGGTGAACTCTCCTCTGCTGATGAAGTCTGAGAGATGCTTCTATTGAACCTGGGTCTTTTGGATTCATGTGTTGGAGTGAGATGTTGTGTTCTCTTCGCCCTGCTGTGCACAAAGGGTCTAGTGGTTATCTGATCCCTCATGTACAATCCCCCCCTCCCATTAAAACACAAGTATTCAGAGAGAGAGAAAGAGAGGGAGAGCAAGATTTCTACCTTGACCTTGATGGATGGATTGTTTCCATTGTTGCCAGAGAGCGTACACCAGAAATCACAGGAAGACTGCCACTAGTGGAAGGACTGCAGGCTAGAGAAACAAGTGAACATACAGTTTTAATTCCCGGCCTAAGCCATCAAAAACACAAATAAAGCAAGCTACAACTATCAAATATTACTTTAACCTGGATGATAACAAATCAACAATTACAATATTTGACCAATTTCTTTCATGATTCTTGCAAAATCTTGCAGTGATACATGGTGGCAGTTAATCCGTCTTCAAAATGGTTGAAGGAGATGGCATTTTAAATATACCAATAGTTGTATTAGCAGACAAGTACAACAAAACAGTTGTGCTTCTATGTGAGCTGTGAAATGTTCAAGTTCATGATGAACTTCCTAACCTGACTCCGCCAGATGTGGGCAGTATTGATTCACTAGTTCACAATTCAGCATCTATCTGGGCTAGCTCAGGGATTGGCGTTGAACCGGGTGTGACGCCATTGAGAAGCGCCTGTTGCAATTGTATTTCCTAGCATCTTAAAATTGGAAAATCGTCTATTCTAGAAAGCAAGCAAACACTTTTATATATTAGAAAGGGACGGCTTTCTTCCGCGATTGGGCTACAGCGATCCCAGATGGAAGTATGCTGTGAAACAAATGTGACTCCATCTGGCGGAGTCAGGTTATGAACCTCCTGCCTTATTTCCAGGTACCTCCAGTGATAACCACTGCCTTTGAAGGACTGTGGCTAGTCAGGCAGCTTCTGTTTAAGACAACCACTGAGTTAAAACAACGATCTTACCAGCTTGAGACAGTTTAGATGAGCAGCGCGGAGAGGATGCAGCCCCCCCATAGCGTGTCGCAGGAGTAGAGGGAGTATGGACAAGAACTGAAGAATCAGACTGTGTCAAAATAGCAAAAATAAAAAACATATGTTATATGTAATTATACTCTTAAATACACTAGCTAATTGAATATCATGTAGTAGCAATCTAGTTTGTAATTAGCAACACCTGGGTGACAGAAGCACAAGACGTTTCAAATTTAACCAGTTACAGTGGAAATTATACAGACTTCACAATTTTGCCATGGTACAAGCAGGAGAATGCACATGAGGAAGTCAAGTTAACAAAAACATTACATACGAACATTATATTCGTGTGACCGTCTTGCTTAGAGTGGATAATCCCTTACATATACTCACTCACCTGTTCTTGCAACAGCTTTCTTCTCAGCTGCTCGTCTTTCTTTTCTTTCTGTTTCTTTTTGTCCTCCCTCTCCCTGTAGCAAATACATCGCAGGAATAATGACCACCATGACAATGACAATGTGTCACAGTGGATTGTTACATGTATACCTTTATGTAATGCTACAGCTATAAAGTTACCTGGCTTATCTTGCATGCTGTCTAATGTGTGCACGACTTAGGGCTAATATCAGGGCCAACATGGCCATGTTGACTTACTGTTTTCTGAAGGTCTTTTGATATGGCTGTTCATCGTCCGAGTCCTCTGGCTCCTCCTGCGCCTCGCAGGTCCTGGAAGGACACATTACAACATACATCAACGTGATTGTAGATTAATTAGCACAAATAAGGCGTGGGTTGTTAGTATATTCTCCACCATGACATATCTTAATGCTAACATGTGTACGTGTATGTTTTTGCATTGCAAATATTTTTGTCAAAACGCCACCTAAATATATGTTTATGAATTGAATACACTAGAATTTCGCCCCCCTTCGGGGGGCTCAATCCTAGTGTCGTTGCAGCGCAATATGGGAAGAAGGAAATTGCGGGAATTGACAGACTCCACTTCATGTTTCAGCTGTGGTTTTAAACTCAGTAGTGTGACAGCGCACACTCGCAATTGCAGCTGGAGGGCGACGCGACACACACACACACACACACACACACACACACACACACACACACACACACACACACACTGTCAGGGATGTCGTCACGCCTACCTAGTTGTGACGTCATCCCCTCCTTATATAAGGCATCCACGCCAGCACCAGTCTCGGTCCGATCATTAATTGCCATCCTAGTCTGTATAGAGATTCTAAAACTAACCTTGCAATTTAAGCATTCTTAATTTGCTCCCAAAACTGAAGAACATCCAAGACCTAAGGTCAGCACTTTCCGCGCTTGTGACCAAGAACCCTCTCCATCCTTACACACACACACACACACAGAGCGATGTGTGGATAAATCACTGAGATTTGGGAAATGTGTTCAGAAGTACAACGATTAAGCACGCACAGGCAAATGTCAGAAGCATCTGTTTGGGTTTCCAAACAGGAAGTTGTAAATGTGCTTATTAGACGGAGGCAGCGTGATGCTGGCATCTATTGTGATGCCAGCATCACCACATTTCACATAGAAATATAAGCACCCATTTACTCGCTTAGCGGAGACTGTGGGGTGGTAGAGGACATCTCCCCGGACGCGTGGGTATGTCCAGATAGTTGCCTCGCGGAGGCCTCTTTGTCCAGTGTCCATTCTGGGTCTGGAAACGGCACTTTTTTGAGTGTTGACCCCAATAGAAGGTCTGCTGCTCTGAATTTTACACCTCTCCCGCTTAGCAGAGACTGTGGGGTGGTAGAGGACATCTCCCCGGACGCGTGGGTATGTCCAGATAGTTGCCTCGCGGAGCCGTCTTTTGTCCAGTGTCCAGTCTGGGTCCGGAAACGGTAATTTCTTTTGCATTGACCCCAGTAGAAGCTCTGCTGCTCTGAATTTTACACCTCTCTCGCTTAGCGGAGACTGTGGGGTGGTAGAGGACATCTCCCCGGACGCGTGGGTATGTCCAGATAGTTGCCTCGCAGAGGCCTCTTTGTCCAGTGTCCATTCTGGGTCTGGAAACGGCACTTTTTTGAGCGTTGACCCCAATAGAAGGTCTGCTGCTCTGAATTTTACACCTCTCCCGCTTAGCGGAGACTGTGGGGTGGTAGAGGACATCTCCCCGGACGCGTGGGTATGTCCAGATAGTTGCCTCGCGGAGGCCTCTTTGTCCAGTGTCCATTCTGGGTCCGGAAACGGTACATTTTTTTGCATTGACCCCAGTAGAAGCTCTGCTGCTGTGAATTTTACACCTCTCCCGCTTAGCGGAGACTGTGGGGTGGTAGAGGACATCTTCCCAAACGCGTGGGTATGTCCAGATAGTTGCCTGGCGGAGCCGTCTTTTGTCCAGTGTCCACTTTATAAAGTCCATGCACTCCAGTGAATAGCATTTATCCATTTAGATAACTTTTTTATGTTATTTAATTACTTATTTTTACACAGAAACATAATGTGTGTCTTTACAATAACTGTAATGTAATAATAATACTAATAATGTAAAGTAAAAATTATTTAATAAACGAATTAAATAACCTTATTTTATTCTGAAAGCAACCGGATGTCTTAAATCTGCTAGCTCTCAGACCGGAAGTTCTAAATTTGCTCATAAGACGGAGCCTTAGACGGAGCCAACTCGCAGGCAGTGCGACTGTGCGAGAGGCTGGTTACAGGTTTCTATAGGTCACCCGTTTTGGTGTGACACACACGGCTTCCACATTTAGCTTGATACTGGGTGAAAGTGTCCTTCCAAAAATTATTTTTTCGCTCGAAATTCTTATTCATAATGACATCGAGTTGAGGTGTTTGTGTTTTAGGGTAATTGTTGCATAAGCGCTATTTCGCACTATTTCTCCCTCCCCTCCCCTGTGTCTGAAGCAGCTAGCATGGAAGCTATATGGATTATGGAAGCTTTCCCTCCGATTGCACAGAACCATGCCGTTATCCACGCGTCCATCCGATTGCTTTTAATGTAAATGTCCCATCCACTGAGCAAAAGCGATATAAGCATTCATTCGATTCATTTGGGTGTGGGGCTGTGCAGTGCTGTGGGCAGCCTTTCTGACGGAGGCTCGGAGCTGCTGCTGCTGACGCTGTTCGAGTCGCATGGAGCAGTATAGAGTAGGCGTGGCGCAGCATTAGAAGGGCGCAGCAAATGCACGACATTGAGGGGTAGAAACCATCCCGGTCGCGTGGTTCATCTAACGCGTGTGTCACTGTGAAGGACTGGCCCCATTAAGTGAACGTAGTTGGCGTAGTAGACGCCAACATGACGATTCTGACGTAGGCTGTTGATGTTGAGCAACAATGGCGTGGTTGACAAAAGTAATATTTATTCAGTAATTAAGACATTTCTTTCAATGAAATGTAGCCTATATGTATTCTGGGAGTGTGCCGAATTTATTTTGCATATAGAGATGTGTGGTGAAAGTGTGGTTGGGTCGGAGAAAGCTGTTGGATAAACGGCCATGTGCTCATGTACCCCTGTCTATTAGGGTAGCAGGATAGGACCGGAATGGAAACATTCCATTCCAACATTTTGGTGGTATCATTTTAGACCAAGTCTTAGTAATACTAATACAAATATATATGGGGAGGCATCATTGGCAACAGTTACCTGAATTGAGGGTCAGGGTTCTTATTGCAGAACCATTTCTCTGGGAGCTTGTTGTAGTCAATCCCATCTGGAAGTTTCCGCCAGCGCAGACAATCATCACACTGAACCCAGTTCTGATCTGGTCGTTTCCTATGAGACACAGAGGCAGACAAAAAGAAAATTAAGGACTAAAACACATTGGACCTCTGCTTGTTTATCAATCGAATGTAGGAATCTGCTCAGATCTGACCGCAGGAATCTCCCGCCAGGGTTCACGTGTGATTTAGGAAATGGCCGTATCCCATCAAAATCACAGCTATTGGTTGTGTGTTGATAAAGGTAGTGGCTGCAAAGGATCATCTAAAAATATCGTGCCTAAAATCCCTTGACTTTGCAACATGAAATAGAGGAACATGCAGACGTTGTACGTTTCCTGCAATGAACGGCCAACTTGCTAATATAAAGCAAATTTAAATTTAAATATAAATTTAATATAAATTAAATTTATAAATATAAATTTAAAAGCGAAGCATGAGGTCTCCTCTGTTAGGACACCTCTATGGCTGCAACGGAACATCTAATGGACCATTATAGCAATATTATGCAGAACGCCAAAGGTCAGAATGTCAATTATCAACTTACTTTCGCAAAAAAAAGGTTTAGGGAGAAATTCCCCTTTAAGCCAATTCTAATGTAGAATGTAGGCCATTGCGTGAAAAAAAAAAGAAGAAAAAACTCAATACTCAAGTCAGACAAATGCATAGTTCATTGTACGAGTGATGTTGTACGTACTTGGTATCCTCCACTGGTAGGCTGCCTGGGTGCTCTGTGCGTCTCTTATAGCTGATTTCCTTCCAGTACTCCTCCAGTTTTATCCCTAAATTGTTCATCGTTTTCCTGCAACAACAAGCATAACCAACACCACATTTATGCCACATCACACTAGTATAATATCCCAAATCACAGACAATATATCCAGTCTAATATCATGATATGGATATATTGATACTAGGGATGTCCCGATCATGTGCTTTGGCTCCGATCAGATTCCGATCATTTGAAAATTACGTGACAGGCCCCCGATTTCCGATCACCCGATCTGATCGGGACAACCCCATCAACGACCTTACATGTGTATGCAAAGGCTCAACCTATGTAATTTAGATAGCATTTTAGGTAGACCCCTATAGAGTATACGCATCGCATAGTTTCATTATATAGATATTACACTGTTAGACGGATCATGTTAGGTTCTTAGCTTGCTTACGTTTCTTGATGACTATTTCTGTGTATTTGATGTATTACCATGTGTTGTTCTTGCTTACCGAAAATTGCTCTGGATTAAGAGCGTCTGCCAAATGCCTAAATTGTATTCATTATTTAACAGTGCCCACAATGGGAACGGTGTGCTCAAAATTGAGCAAATATATCTGCTAGTAGGCACGGCCAAATAATAACACCTACACATGAGACATGCATGCACGCAGCATGCACATGCATAGTACGCATCATGTGTGAATTGCAGTGTGGTGTTGGATTATGGTACGCACTAACGTACATCGTTTTTCCTCTCTCTTTCTCTATGCGTGTGCGTGAGTGTGAGAGCCGTATGGAAGAAACAGACCTGATGTAGCGACCTTTATAAACGTCAGTGAGATGAACACTACTTCACCACAATAATGTTAGTGTAACTAAAAGATTGACTGGAAAATATAAACTTTTAGACACACTACTGACTCCCACGGGTTGGTCAGGGTGCCTGTTCAGTGGGATGAGGAACTAGGAGGGAGTGTGTGTTCTTCCGAGTGCATTAAGTACTTAAGGTGAAACTCTTCACTGTCAGGTTAAAAGAAGTGGCCTTCCTAGGAGCTGTTGTAGGAGTAAGCAGTGACAAGAGAGTAGAATACACAGGGATGTGGCATGAAGAGTCATTTGGGAGACAAAAGGGGGAAAATATTAATATAGCTGTGGGTTCATGGAAAATATTCTGGGAAGGAGTTCCTTGGCCTGCTGGCAGAGTGCAGAAAGACATTTTAGAGTAGACTAGACACTGATCATTGTAGTATTTTGGGAGATTAGCCGCGGACAGACACAGATGGGGTGAACACAAAACTCTCTGCCCTACCATTTCTGGCCTGGTGGAGCCAATTACCGTGACAGTAGCGCTCCTACCTGTAGTTATCAGTATTGAGAAAATCCTGCTTGTTGTGGGTAGGATCCAGAAAGTTGCATTCGACAACTCCAATGACTCCGACACCTTTGTTGTTGGCCTGTAGGAAACAAAGATGGATGAGACCTAGCCTAATTACTGTGGGAGAATGGAATGAAGAATACATGCGTGTTCATTCAAAAACATGCTTTTACCACAAACTGACCTTGAGCTGGCATCCCACGCGTTCATAAGGTTTGATGAGGCGGTTTTTGTGATACATCATTATGCCGTATTGGTCTTTACTCTTGGTGTTGTACCCAAACGTGATAGGGACTATCACTGTATTGAGACCATTGTTCTGAACATTGACTTAAGGAAGATCAGAAAACGTTAAAAGGAGATATACATATCCCAAATCAACATGAAAATGCTGCTACCACGCCCATAGAGGCTGTGAAAAGGATACTAGAAAGTTGGGCCTGTAGTGGTCCTTGGCAATAAAAGCCAGACTCTTAGAGATGAGCTGAGTCTTCACTTTCTGGCCACGAATGATGATCTGCATCCGAGGCTTCAGGTACAGAATGCTGCAGTAGGCCTAGAACCATTAACACAACTGTTATTAGATATTATAAATTAAAAGCTTAACCACATACTATTACAACTAGCTACACACAATGTACATCACAAGTTCCAATTGAAATAGTTATAAACTGAATAGCAAATATTGAATCAAGCAACTTAAAAACTGTCTGGGGTGCACAAAATCCAAAGCAAACGTTAAAATGATCCCAGAAGTGTTTGAAAGTGAAATACCCCCTTCAGTTAAATATGTTTTGATGGACAAAGCAAACAAAAGAATACCAGTAAAGATTTACTCTTTCAAGCCCCAACTTGAAAGAGTATGTCACATACGGTTTCCAAATCAGGAAACGAACAATACATTCATTAATGTATTATGTAACTTTATTCCTTACACGCAGCGAAAATTCAGTTTCCGGGATGGATGAGGCGATGCTGTCTTGTCTCTCTTTCTCACTGAGGGTCTCATAGTACACGTCAGTTGGAATTCTGATATTGTACCGGTCTCTCCCAAAATCAAACTCTGACTTTCCACTGGTTGTCCTGTAAAAAAAGAAATGAACATAATAATGTTATTCTACTAGTCTAGTCTCTATGGCAAATCAAGTGTGTTTATGCTTATGGGTGTTTATTAGGGCTGTTGGAACAGTATCCGGAGAACTCGCCAGTTTATCAACTCGCCGCAGCGAAAATTCTTCATCAATGTCTACATCGTTATGCTAACATGCTGTCTTCATCAGTATAGTATGTCAAACCCACAGATGTTCCAAAAGCGATCAAATTATCTCTCTCTCTCTCTCTCTCTCCAATGCAATTTAAATGAAGGTGAAGTAAAACAAAAATTCACTAAACCGTGGCGAGTTAGTAAACTGGTGAGTTCCAGAAGTTGAATATAATTATAACGTGTTTAAAAATTGACATTCGAATGTAGTAGGTTTTTTTTGTTTGGTTTAGTTTTTCCCTAAATATATAGAGCACCGAAGTCTGACGTCAATATAGAGGTAGAGGGTGCCAAGTCCACGGGTTCATGTACTTTAATATTTGCATTGTAACGCCTCATATATATATATATATATATATAATTGACTGACTGTCGTAAAATGTAAAATAAAATCATTCAAATTCTAATGAGATTAAAGAGGAAGATTGACAGCCGTTTCTAAGTGTGTGAACTGAAAGGACATACTTGCGGAGGTTCCAGATGATGATCCGGGTCCCTGTGCTGCCCATGGGGGTGGAGGAGATGGCAAGGATTTCAGTGATCAGTTCAAGTTCTGTCTTGAATGGGGAGTAGCGCAAAATGTCCTGTAGACTGGCTTCATGTTCGTCTTCTACACTGAGTTGGTCCGAGGTCAAGGACAAACCAACAGCAACATCAGTGTTCCACAGCACTACATTGATAAAGACAACCTAAAAAGACTGTGGCCTTTTTTAAAGTCTTTACATTTTTAGACAAATAATGGCAGTAATCTTCATTTTTAGGTGAAATATATGTGTATATATTTTAAGCATTGTATTACTATTAATCAGTCTTCTTGATTTTGCTATTATCGTCTAAAATCAGAACATTACAATAAAGGATACACATAATTTGGGCCGACCTTGTTAAAACTAACAATCGGTACAATGATCTGCTTAGCCTTAATCTCCGTCAGGTAGCTCTGGGAGAGCATCCCGACGCACATGGCATCTCCTGACTTGGAGAAGACGATGGCATCACTCCCCAGGCGCATGGAGCCAGACTTGAAGCCATTACCATAGATACCAATAGGAAGTACACCATTTACTGTCTGCTTGTCACTGTATCCAAAGCTTGAAGGAAAAAAAGAGACATTAGTAACGTAACATGTTTAAAACATAACAACTTTAACCCATTTAGGCCTGAGATCAGATTCTAAAAATGTTTTCTACATCCTGACAGTTTTCTCGATTTTTCCCATTTAACCCATGGTTTAACCCATTTAGGCCTAGCGTCGAAATTAAAAAGAATATCTTCTAAATAATTAGAATCAACCAACTGTTTGATGGGAGTATATTTAAATCTTTCTCACAACTCCAAGAGAGGTATGCTCTGCCACCAACATATTTATATAGATATTTACAAATTAGAAACTATATTATAAGAAATAAAGACTGGGACAAAATTAAAAGATTACCGAACAATATGGAGCAACATTTCATTGACATCTCTGAACGCCCAACGCCAACAAAAAAACAAGTATCACTTATATATAAAAAATTAAGGTTAGATATGGCGGATAATACTTTTCATATTAAATTAAGGTGAGACACCCCAGGTGAAATCATGATTTTTCTTTTTTTTTGGCTATTTTGCTTCCTAAACATGTTTTCTTTCAAACTAAAGCAAAATACACATTAAAATACAGATTTATATGTTTAGTTGGATAGTTTATTTTAGCCAATGACAGCTCGTTTTTCTGGGTGAAAAGCCACCATCTCTATTTTCATGATTGGTTGTTGGAAGTGACCATATTTGGATCACACCACACTCAGCTCGAGTTCCAGACCTTTCCAATGATATATGCCATTATATGTTGTTGCCAAGGTTTGGATGAGATATTTTGTCTCAAAATAGTGGCTTCAAATAAAACGTTTTGCAATTTTACAATACAAATCTTTAAAGGCCGTTTTCTCAAAATGAGTTTTCCTCATACTTGGGACAAAGAATCTCCACTTCAGTTGAACTCACATACACCAAACGTTCCAGTCTTATTCATAACTATATTCCGCAGACATTTACACATGGATTTGTTGATATATCATTCACAGCCTGATTTACATCACATTTTATACCAAAATAATGCAGAAAATTGGGTTTTTTATGCCTGATAATAATTATTAGAGATATCAAAAATCCCATGTGTAATTTTCTTTGTCTCTAATGTGTCAACAAAATGAAATGATAATTTTGAACCTGGCTTTATCCGATCTTCAGATTTATCGTCCCGAAATGTATGCAAATTAGCGCATATAATGCATAATTTGCATATTTAAACATATAATTTCAGAAAACTTGTAATAAAAAAAATCTTTGTTTTAATATAAGTAATCAACTGGAGAAGTTTCATTGTGATAGCTATTATTTAACCAAAAAAAATCATGACAATTTTCTGAAAGATTTGAGGCACATTTTAACGATTAAAAAAAAATAGCAGACCTGCAAGCTCGCAGCGCACGCTATGAGCTTGTAGATCTGCTATTTTTTATAAATTATAACATAATGTTTAAAACACCAAAAGGGGTTCCCGCCCAAAATGGGTTAAAACACCAAAAGGTTTTTTCAACCAAGGTTCATGTTTTAGAGAAAGTAAAAGTGAGTGTTATTTGATTTTAATTTGCTGATTTCGTTAGTTTTAGCGATTTTAGCTATTTTTTACAGGGGGGCGGGGGCATTCGTTGAAAAAAACTAAAGTTGTCCTTTAAAAATCAGATAATATTAAGACAATATTTGTGATTAGGTAGTTTCTATAGAAGTGTCCATACCTGAGCATCTTATGCATCGATTCATAGTTCAGCCCTGTTCCATTGTCCATGAAGATGAGACAGTCTTCTCCTTTGATCCGGGTCTTATCAATCCAGAATTGTTTGGCATTGACATCAGGGTCATAGCCATTGTCTTGGGAAAAACAGGTTGATCAATTATTCAACTAATAATGAATCAGCATTCTTACTAATAAGAAAGAAGGCAAGCCAATCAAAGATATTTGACAAAAAGAGAGCGAGAGAAGGAGAGAGCGAGATCAGAATTAATCTGTCTGTCTGTCTGTCTGACAGACACACAGACACAGATTCATTCTGATGCAAAACTTTTGGCAGTAGCGTGCATCATTTCTGCAAATGACAGCAACAGGTGACAGCAACAGGTAAATTAAATCCTGTCCATTTTGGAGAAACTGTTCAAGCAATTGTCTAATGACTCACCTATGAGTTCAGCTATGGCACTGAAAGGCCAGGTGTGGCTGGTGGAGTTGGTATGAAGAAACTTGGGGCAAAGCTGCAAGAGGAAGAGCTGATTAAGTGCTAGTGAATTTAAAATGAAACATTAAAAATACCAATACAACGAGGAAGAAGGAGAAATCAACAAATTGTTTCAATTTCAATTTTTTCAATTTGTTCCTGATGTTTTTTTAAACTGGCAAATTACAATTCAATCAATATCATCACTGCCCTGGTCAAATTTCTATCTACTGCCTTGCTTTTAAAACATCTCGTAATATTGTCCCTGCTTTTTAATGCAGATAATTTTGTAAACCACCTGGTCTAGTTGTAAACAATTAACCTATCTTTCATCTTCACCACTGTTAAAGAGTATAATTTCATCATGTTGAGTATTTGTGACGGGTGCAGGGGGTTTTGAGAAGTGTGGGAACTTAGGAAGCGACCTCACCTAAACTTGTATACGAGACAGTTTAGAGTTTATATACCGTATTCCATAATACCAGACCAGTCTCAGCAAAAATCTATCAAAAACAATCAATGTCAGCAATTTGTCAACCAAATTGCTATTGATGAAAGATCAATAGCAAGGTCTAAAATGATTAAAATAATACAGAAACATCACAAGCCTGGTTTGACAAACAACAGCCATGGCTTTGTGGACAGTACTACTGCATGCTTAATTGTTACAAGTAGAAGTAATTTGGTTCTAAGGAGACATGCAGTGAATGTTGATAGGATCATGTAAGAGTGGTGGTCCCTTATTGGCCATTGATGGTGACGTAACTAAGGCACGTTTCAGGGTTGGTATAGGGTCAACAACAGGTCTAAAGGATTTAGAACAGCGGTTGTATAATAGACATTAGTTAGTAGCAGTATTTGCGCACTCTGCTTGCGAGACAAGTAGGCCATGTATGGCCTACTTGTGTGCAAGGCGCAAGTTGGCACCTCAACAGAGTGCATTTCTTTTATAAAATGTTTTGATACATACTTGAAATTGTTCCCGATAAATTGAAGATTTATTGATTGATTGCTGAATACTTTATCAACAGTTTGTAAGGACAGGCACAGGGATGTACAGTACAATGCATGGTCTGCTAAAAAGAGGAAACCAGAAAAGCAGCACTATTTACAAATACTGCAACAGGAAATAAGCTAGCTGATATTTACAAATACTGCAACAGGAAATAAACTAGCTGATATTTACAAATACTGCAACAGGAAATAAACTAGCTGATATTTACAAATACTGCAACAGGAAATAAACTAGCTGATATTTACAAATACTGCAACAGGAAATAAACTAGCTGATATTTACAAATACTGCAACAGGAAATAAACTAGCTGATATTTACAAATACTGCAACAGGAAATAAACTACCGGTAGGACCAAATTAGAATAGGATGCATAGGATAGTATGATGATGATAGTCAAAGAGATGAAAGTTGCATGCTTTGGCTGAGTGTAAATAAAATACTGATGATCTAAATGTTTTAGCCCTTTTTCAGTTTAAGGAAAGTCGTTTACAACTCGTCTCTTGGAGGAGCTTACAGCAATTTGTCTCACAGATTGTATCAACAATGACGTTTATAAGGGGGGAGAGTGTCTCGCGTCGTTGACTCGTTGCTATAATTTCAGAGAACTTGAGAAACATACACTTCTCTAATTGTATAGTCGTGCACGTTCGTTCCACAATAGCATGTTATTTTGGTTGGCTAGCCTAGCCCAGCCCAGAGCCATAGAGTAAGACAGAGTTACGATATTGAGGGGGCAGAAAAGTGAGCGCTCGAGCGCTGTTCATGCAGCCTGGAGTGACAAGCTGGAGTTTGAAATATTGTTTTCAACGAGGGCGGCACAAATATCAGCAATTTTAACTGTTTTAAAGTATTGTACAGTGACAACTAAATCTTCTGTAATGTTTATGTTGTATTATAACACTCAAATAAAGGGATTTAAGTCAAGATCTTTAAAGCTGGGCTGTTGCCTGGTTCCAGGGCTTCTGCCAACTTCCGGTTCAGGACTTTGGACTGGCCCCATGAAGTGAACGGAGATGTCGTAACTCTGTCTTACTCTAAGGCTCTGTCTGACCTCTGACCTAGCCTACTAGCAAACAAGCTAGCTGCTGCCCCTGTATGCAAAAATACAAAAATACTGTACCCCCTTCCAACTGTATATACTCCCCATTTTCAACTATTTTTATTGTATTTTGACGCTTGCTTTGGCAATGTTAACGTATCTTTTCTCATGCCAATAAAGCTCCTTTGAAATGGAATTGTATGCTAAGCTAGGCTAGCTGCCATTTACTTATGATACGATACGGTCGGACGACGAAGAGGTGTATGCAGGCAGCTGCACATGCACAGACCATGTTTATTGACACAGTTGTTTTGTTTACAACTCAAGAGAATAATGCCATGAACTGATGAACATGCTAGAACACAGTATGCCAGATTGTACTCACAGCGCTTAGAGGAACTCCCCTATCTGAAGACATCTTTGAAGGTGGAAAAAAGACAAACGAAACTTAAGGAATTCCATGCATGATGTAGTCAGTGGAGATAGAATAACGCGATTCTGCCAGCCCGCGCTACAGCCTGTGGGCGTGGCCACGATAGATACCAGCCCGGGGAGGGGAGGGGCCCCCCGGGACACGCCCCCGGGAGGACTCTGGATCTCTTTAGGTCTACAGGTGACAGGACTAGGCCAGTCCAGTCATCACAGCCCATATGAGAAGCCGTTACTACTTGGTCCATATGGGGATGATCTTTACGTAATTTCAGGACTACTTCACCAGTTGAAATAATTAATCTTATTCTGGGCCATAAGATCTGACTAGTTATGATATGACAAGAAGATTTGGGCTCGATCAGATTCTCTCTGATCCATCCAGGGTCGTCCGTCTTAGTGGGCAGAATTTATGTTGGTTGAAATCAGGTGATATTCTGGGCCAGACTAGTCTTTACTGTTACTGGCCCCAATCGAGACGCCACCAATTCGTCCAGGTCCCGACCATGCTTGCTGGGAGGATGAGGGAGGAGGGTAGAGGAGAGGAGACCCATGATTGGTGAGGGCCAAGGAGTAGTATAATGAAACAATGGGCAGTACCTTACATCAACAGTGGGATGGCAGCAATATGCTGACAGGTAGGCTATCTAGATGTGCCTCGCCTCAGCTCCCAATGTCAGTTGGCTCCCAGTGTCAGTTTGCTGATGATGTCTCTTTTCTTACAGGGGTTTGTGGATTATTTCCTTATTTTCCTAATGTAGCAGCTTGGTTGAAATTAGTTTGAGATATCCCAGGCAAATTCCTTCTTTCCATTTATTTAAACAAAGTCATCTTCCATAGTTACATCAGGTACAAGCATAACAAAGTAATCTTTCCATAGTATAACACATTAAGGCCTTCGTCCCAGGCAGAGCGCCTGGTGGTCACCAGTTTCTCTCTCAGTTCCAACAACTCTCTAACTCCCAGTTATTCTGTGCTTTATTTCACAAACATCAAACAGCGCATATAGTGTGTGTGTGTGTGTGTGTGTGTGTGTGTGTGTGTGTGTGTGTGTGTGTGTGTGTGTGTGTGTGTGTGTGTGGGTGGAAAGTCAAAGACCCCCAACTATGACAGTCACTGTAGTACTGATACAAATTAATGCATATCTAAATAAATGGAGAATTACAAAGTGAGAGACAGTGTGCCTATCTGAGACCTCTGTCATAAAGATGGCTCTGGTCAACCAAGATAGCCCCAGGTGGTCTATTTTGAAAGCATCCCTGCACAGTAAAACAATAGCTTGTGGTCACAGACCCTAAAGATAATATCAGATCAAAGATCACTTTGGCAAACTGGCTCTCTCCAAGAATTATCAAGTCAAAGAGTAAACTTACAATTTGGAATGACTGTCTCTCAGCCAGAGATTGGCTTCCTGCCTGTGGCACAAAAAGACCTTCAGTTCTAGGCGTTAGTTAAATGAAGTCAGAGGAGAAATACAGAGTTAAAGTTATATGTACAATTATGATTACCGGTAACCATGTAGTTATTAATATGCTATATGATTCATAATACACCACACTGACTTTGCTTGCCATCAGTTCAGGTGCCTAAGGACCGATTCATACTCCTATTTTCGGCTCGTCAGACATTTTCAGTAGCACCGAAGAGACGACTTTAGGACGGTACCCGGTGCCCTGGCCTGTAGAGGTTCACGTTTCTGGTACTATAGGACCACACCAGAAACGTGAACCTCTCAGGGTCCTCCCCCATGTAGAGGTTCACATGCCATTCATTAGCAACAGTGTAGACGCCATCCAGGGCCTTTCCCTGCTGTATTCTGGAGTGTCTCAGCCCTACACAGCAGCACTCATTCTACTGTAGCCACAAACAGCCGCCTCTTGAGGTCATCTCCTATTGCAGATTTCCACTCACCATATTCCGTACGAGGCATTCCAGGCAAGTGCCCTTCTGGCCTTCAGATCCTGTTCCGTTGAGGCAGTCCTGGCGACTTGGAATAAATACGCACAGTAGTTCATAGGCTTTCCGCTTATTTTATTATGTGCTTCTGTTAATCCAAAAAAACTATGAGATCATTAAGCATTCAAAATAAATTACATAAACATTCAACAATTGAGGAATAAAATTGTGGCCAATGGTAAAAGTTATCCATTAACAATTAGAAACAAAGACTGAGTTCCCTTAATTCAAATACCGTACCAATAAATGCCAAGCATGTATTTTATGTATATTACTGTAGATATTTAAACATTTTTTTCCAGTGTACACAAATCACATTCAATAACTTACCCATACAAGTCTCACATCGACTTCAACTACTGGAGCTAAAAGGTCCAGTACCTTCACATTGTCTTTAATTACATTCTAAGAGTCAGACAGATGTGTGCGAAAAGGACAGAGCATGTTTAAGGGAAGGTTACAGCTAGTGGGACATCACTCGTACACTGAATCTGCGGTTAGTGTCAGTGGTGATGTTTGCATCAACACTATTATTACAGTAAGGCAATGTTTTTTAATGTTATAGTCTGAAGAACCAGTTCCTTTGAATAGACCCTGTTCCATCTTCACTGATCAAATTAGAGTATAAACTATGCAAAAAAAAGGGAATGTATGTAATCTGAATGTGGAACATGGAGATGCCACTGAACCTACAGAGAAAACAAAGCATCCCACCAGAAGGTTTACAGCAGTTCCCCAAAACATCACAATATCCAAAAAGTGACACTTGCAAACATATTATCCAGAACAGATTGAGCAGAGGTAAACATGGAGAGATATGACCTGGTAAGACACAACTCCACATTAAAATGGAACTCCAGTGTTTTCCTTTTCTTTTTATACAATACAACATTTCCAGTGGTTGTGTGCCTTTTCTATATTTTCCACTTATATGCCTCCAGTGCAATTTTCCCGGGGGAGCAAAAGCTGAAAAAGAAGGCTTGATTTTTAAAATGAGCCCTAATTCTCGGTGGAGTCTAAGAACTCTTCCTCAGTGATGATCTCCAGCCTCTTCAGGACTGCATCTGTGCTGGCTGCTGGGTAAACTGCTACTGGGAGCTGGGATGAAGGGTAACTTAATAGCAAGGATTTATCCAGGCGAGGGCCCTGGAAGGAAACACAAAGCGTGCAGAGGAAGGGCGCCAGTTGGGTTATGGATGTCAGGGAGCGTTGTGTCAGGAGCGGGAATTCCAAGCAGTCTGTGGATGACTCCTCACTCAACCCATTTAGTGCCTGGGATAGAATGAAATGATATCATCAGTATGGGAAATGGTCATATTATGTTTGTGCCTGATCACCCACACAAGGTGTTAATGTGTGTCTACCTACCCCATATCTTAGCTGTATTTTTTCCAGTACTCTGGCCACATGAGGCTTGCTTTCCTGCTCTCCTTCCAGAAGAGCATTCTCTGGGCCACTGTAGCGATCTACATCCACCTCAGGGACAAATGCCCAGCGATACCTGCACATACACACCCCACCCCGATACATTGCTTGTCAAAGATTCTAGAGGTTGGCGTTCAGAGAAAGTACGCAAAATAAATGAAACACATTTAAGTAGGACACTCAAGCAAGATATTCCAGTGTTGTGATTCTTACATCTGAAAAAGCGGCATCCTTCCTGGAGGAAAAGCCAGGGAAGTATCTAGAAACTTGCAGGCCGACAGATACATATTCAACTCTGGCTGGGAGAAATGCACCGGACCGTTCCTTTCAAGTGCTCCACGCACCACTTTGGCCAGCCTAGGTTGTAAGCAGGAAAATATACATGATCGAATTGTTATTGAAAAAGTTGTGACACAAAATAATGAAGTGGATTTGTGTTCGTCATAAAAGATAGAGTTTTCATGAACAAACTCACTTTGAAACTTCTTTATCTGCCTGCAGGGTTTTCTCTAGCCTTACAAACGTGCGGATCTGGAGAAAAAAGGGGTAGAAAAGTATTTAACTGTTTACTACAGCCTAAGGAACCAAACATTGGCAATTTGACGCTCCTTTTCTGAAAGTGGTACTTCACAAGGTCTAACCTGCCACACTGAAGACCACTAGTTGAGCATACAGGCTTTGCTCATTATTTTGAATCAGGCCATGTCTACAAATTGAACTATTCATGAACAACATAGTTGTTTGAGAAAGTGCTTGAATTGGGGCATTATTCACTGTTACAGAGAAGGGGTTCTGCTGACCTTGCTCAATATCATTTTAAACAGCGGTCCATTGCCAAATACATATTATTTTGGGGGTCCTGGACATGAAAGTATTTGAGAACCACTGGTATACACATTCGTTTAGTACTAGATGTGACAAATCTGTAGCCTAAGAGTGTTATAACTTATGTTAGCCTTTCAATATTGGGAGTGAGTACGCATGCACGCGCAGACAAAAAGTAATCTGGACCGATGGCCAAGGAGATGCTCTAGTCTACATCCAGAATGTCATTGTGAATATAAGGGCATACCAGTTCAGTAACCATGATAGGCCAGAGGGAGGTGAGGTGCTGAGGTGAGATACGCAGCAGCAGGACACGGAACATCAGGAAAATCTGAGCTGACACCGCAGGAGTCTGGCTGGTACGCAAGGCCTCAGTCAGACGCTCTGGGGAGAAAGTCCATTTGAAATATACAGTATGTCTTATTTAACCGGTTCAATCTGAAACTGCATTCACATACCTTGGATGAGGGGAAGATAGAGATGATACTGGTCTAGTTCTCCGCTGAACATGGCAAAAGCCTGGCGCTTCAGCAGCATGGGCCTCTGTTCTGCACTAGCAAACAGTTTCAGGGAGCTGCTCTGCATGCCTAGAAGGCACACAAGACAAAAATATAATAGCAAACACATATTCAAGCATATCCCTGGATTTGACATTTGAATCGGAGATGGATCTATACTATTGACTTATTGGCTTCAATTCTGCTCCATCATAGTTTTGCACTTCCTTCTATTTCTATGTAAGCAGGGGTGTAGTGGAGGGAGGTTGGGGGAGTGGGTGAGCAGATCCACTGAGGACAACTGCCCCACACATGCACGTGCACGTTTATGTGATTGTGTGGGGCTAGGGTTAGGGCTTTTGATAAAAAATAAGCATGCATGCTACCAAACAACCAAACAACAATTGCACAAAACAATCACACTCAGACTTGTGGTATTAATTAAGTTATGTAATTAGTTAAGAATGTGGAGTGTGGAGTAATTGGGTTTGTAATATCAGGTTGGAATAATGATTGTAATGTAATAACTAAATGATAATAACTACAAGGTAAGGTCACATATGTGTGTGACCTTACCTATGGTGACTCATTATTGTTTACCAGTTTAACATTGGGAAACATGGCAGTTATAGAGAAATACCATTGAAAAGACAAGTAAAAACCTCAAACATGGGAATGTATGCCAGTAACTACTAACTAGCCTGGGCAGGCAGTTACAATGCATGTTATGATGTAGTATGACTTTATGAAGGTTTTTGGGTGAAATCTTAATTATTATGATATGATTTTATGGTGTTGTGTTTTATAACAACTTTATTATGCTTTTACTTAATCATGATTTTTATTATGAGACGTTGGTTAAGGAAAATAGTGGCAAATGAAGATAATTGTAAAGTATTATAACAAATTAACAATAGGAGTAATGAGGATGTGGGCATACTGATGCTAGGAAAAGGCAAATCTAGCAAAGTTTAAAGCAATGCAATTGTACCAAGAGTCGATCATTAATGGCTGAACCCATTTCTTCAAGTCATACAGTATGTACCGATAGAATATTGCAGGTGGCTGGAGGTACAGTTAGTTAGTGGGATCATATGACTAGTGGTAGCTATGTCTGTAAGAATAAATCTATCTATAAATTTCAGAAACCTGTGTGTACATTTTCTTCTACTGAATAGGCTACCCATTTCTGGAGGCCGTACTTACTCATGAGGTCTTTGAACATGGTCTTCTCATGGGTCAGAAGGTGGTCAATGATAGATCTCCAGCTATAGAGTCAAACACCGGCCATTCGATTAATTCATTCAGTTTATTATGTAACACAAAAACCTATTCTATATTTGTTGTGTTAAAAGAAAGCACACATATGTCCTTACTGGGGTGTGCAGGAAGCATCCATGATGAAAAAGAGTGGATCCATAAAGAGTTCAAATGCCTCTTTCTTCCAGGCTCTTTTGGTGTAAGCGTACCCGCTCAGGTTGCTCAGGAGCCGAGCACCTGCTCCAAAACTGGGCATGTTGTAGGCACTAAAAGATAGGAATGAAAAGCCATTGGGGAAAATAATAATTTGCACTTTGACTTACAATGAGACAAGTATAGAGTTGAGAGTCATGTTGTGGCCAGTGTTTGACCTGCTGTGTAATCAATGAAAAGCAAGCAGGCAAAGCTACAATGCCTAAATGTTATGTCCGTTGTCCCTCTCTAGAAGGAGAAAGGTAATTGCAATGATGTCAGAACTACAATAATGTCCTAGCCTGGGTAAACCCCTCCCCCCTCGCCAGATTTGCCAGAATGAAATGTTGTCCAGCAGGGGGAGTGGGTTTACCCAGGCTAATAATGTCCTACTTCAAATAACTTTAACAATCTACCTGGCACCTGGGTAGAAGTGGGGAAATCACTTCCAATCACTGCAGATGTGCCAGTTATATTGTGTTATTGTAGATTGTTTTTTTTTTAATCAATGATAACGTTTTATTCCATTTTGTGTCCATTTATTAATTATGAATGGTAACTGGTGAGCAGGTCTTTGTTGAAAAATAAACGCCTTTAGAGGGATAAAGACCATGCCGCAAATCACCCTGTCTGGGTTTAGTCTGTGAAGAGTTGCGGTAGAATTATATTATAATATTGTTATTATTGTTGCATACTGTATATCTAACCCACACTCTATCTTGATATGACACGATAATGTTGTGGCTCATAGGAGCCAAGCTGACCCCACGAGGCCTGGCTGATAGCTATTATTTTGGTACATCCTGTGTTGTTATGGTTCAGTATGTCCTTGTACAATCTAGACTCTAGAGTATAACAATAGGCTGATCCTTGTGTTCGTCACCACCGACCTGATTGTTATTGCACTTCCCTCTCCATGATATTGTGTATATTAAACTAAATCATATCCATCAAAGTCATACGATTTGTCACACACATTACCGGAGTGAAATTTGTTCTCCGCATTTGACCCATCTCTTGGAGCAGTGAGCCGCAGCCAAGGAGCGGTGAGCTGCAGCCGTGCCACGCTCGGGAATCATTTGATTAGTTGATTTGACCCCCCAAACCAGCCCTTTGATGCTGAGTGCCAAGCAGGGTCCCATTTTTTTGGTCTTTGGTATGACCTGGCCGGGGATCGAACCCCGACCTCCCAGTTTCAGGGCGGACACTCTAACCACAAGGCCACTGTCTATGGTCACATAGAATATTGTCTACGGCTCCTCTTGCCTCAACAATTACCGGTCGATCAAGAATTTCACGACACCTGCTTAACATTATAGTGGAGCAAATGTATTACTGATTATTGAGTGGTGGCTCATGAGCAGTGCATCGACACGCATTCCAGTATATGTCAATATGCATCCATTCCAACAGCTTTATAAAAGCACTTGGAAGATGCCAGATTTAACTTGTGGTAGGTCAGGGAACCTGAAGTAATGCTTACCTGTGGTTCTTCAGGTAAGGGAAAACATAATACATGAGCCGAGAGATGAGAGGAACCGCTCTCTCCTTTTCATCACTGCGATACACCATGTCCAGTAGCGGGGCCAGAATCTACAAAAATATAAAGCACATTAAATTCACTTGCACAAAATGCTGAATGCCTCACAAAATGCTAGCGTGAGGGCCTACCCTCACACACTAAATATAATTCAATATACAGACATATAATTCAATATACAGACAAACAGAAACAGAAAAAAATCACAGTGCTCTCTTGTCATCATACATCATCACATTCCGGCATCACAACTGGCGTTCTCACTTTTCTGTTCTCGCCTTTTATCCTCAAATCTGTGCGCTACACACAGACACAGACAGCTGGCTATTGACCCTATGCAGACCACGGTCATCTTGCCAGCAAGGTGCTGACTAGATGCAACTTCCCATTGACACAGCCCATTCATCCAAACAGAACAGTCCTATACGATTGTATTAAACAACGTCAAACTCACAGCTTTCTAACGGCAAAGTCTTTGTTTCATAAAAATCCACTGTAGACATGTTATGAGCTATTTCCTGTCAAGACACACGCGCGGTGTATCTTACCTCAGCCAAGAGTGCCAGGGCCTGCACGCTGTAAACAGAGGGGGCAGAAGAGGAAACCATGGTGCTGCCCAGAGCCACTGATTCTACAGAAGACACAGGAACAGATAGAATCGATTGTGGTGGTACAACTGTGGAATAACGACCTGTACTACACTACACTAATATGTCTGTGTGCAGTAACATAAAATATTGTGCTGTAAGCAGTAGTCTTAATGCATACATACTGTAAGTAAGTATGAGTGAGTGTCTGTATCTGTTTCTGTCTTCATTGGTGTATGTTGTGTTTGACATCCATAGTTACCATATAGTTCACCTTCGGCCTCTGCCTCATCAGGCTCTTCCGTCTCAGGGCACACCTGTGATTGAACTTTGACCTCCAGGTTGCGGCTGAGCCAGCTGGTCTGCTCCAGAGACGATCCAGCCACGCCCCCCACTGCTTCCAGGATGCGCTGAGTCACTTCCTGCATGGTCATTGCCAATATCGTTATCATAAACAATCATTTCAGAAATACTGCTGGAGGAAGTACAATACCACAAAATAATTAGCACTACCACAATGCAATTCTGTAAAAGTACTAAACTACTAAAGTAGCAAATCTAAATATATTTACAATAGTAAAATGTGTGGTCTTTCCTGCCTTTATTTGATAGTACAGTGGAGATTATCAGGAAACAAGGAGAGAGCCCAGGAGTAACAGGCAGCAGGGGTCCACCCTGCGTGGGAATCGAACCCAGGCCCGGGACTGCACCAGAGCCTGTGGGCCCTATTTTGCTTGTCTTAAGTACCAGGTCTTATGAGTTAACTTGAGACCCGGAGGCGTGCGTGGTCAATGCTATTTGGCTGTTTTGAGTTTTGACAGCATTGACCACGGCTGCAGGTCTTAAGTCATAAGACCTGGCTGGTACTCATTTAGGGGATAGTAAAAAGAAGAAAGAAATCTGCCTGTTTTGCCATTGGATCAAGCTGAAGAGGTGGATGCAGTCTTTTCCATAATCCAAGACTCCAAAATGACTATCCCCAAATCCCTCATATTCTTTTATGAGTTTGCCGTCCTTATTTTAGTCTTCTTACTGCTTTTGTTATTGTATAGTGCATTGTGATGCATTTATTTTGTTTTATGAAAGTGCTATGTAAATAAAGGTAAACCAGGGTTTTATCAGGGTGCATCATACCTGCAGATCTCTAGTGTCCTTCTTATTGTTGTCCAGGTTAGGGAGCCGGTTAACCACGTTGTTGAGAATTCTGTGAGACAGAAGCCAATACATAATAATAATACATTAATTACTGTAGGTGTTAGTATTTATTTTCTCTCTCTCCTTTGTATTGGTCTGACCATTAAAAAGGACAAACATTTACTAGGAGCAGTACAGGTTTAACATGCCGTTTATGGTTCATAGCACTGTGCAAAGTCAAGTGTAGCGTGCACTGTGTAAGAGTAAATAATATAAAGTAAAACAGACCCCAGCAGTAAGAAGAACCCCGGAGGGGCCAGGTTAAGCTGGATAGACTCGCGCAGCAGGCTGAGAAGAGGAACAATGTTCTCCTGCAGTGCCTGAGTGGAGATACTGCGTACAGAAAGGCAAAGTGATCAGATACAGTTTGCACATTAACGTGTGCACATTTTGAGTCACATTATTTAGTTGACTGTGGCTAGAAATGGGGATCTGAGTGGTAGATTTGTATGTACCTCTGGATGTAGGCGTAGCTGAACTGTAACATGGGGATGTCTACCAGGGTGGACTTCTGGTTGATATCATGGACGCAAGAAAGAAAGAAAAAGGGTACAACATTAAGTGATATGAATCAGCTCATATTAAGAGAAGTACCGGTAGTGTGAGTTATTAAAGAGTATAAGACTGAGTTTGTGTCCGTTTTTACCTGGTCGCCCTTGATCTGATGTGGTTTCTTCACCACCTCCTTGACTAAGTGTAGTATGTTGTCTGTATGCAGGGTGTTCAGTGATTTGACCAGATCCACTATGGTCAGGCGGGACTCACTGGCCACAGGCAAAATCTGAGAAGAGAGAGACATACATGCAAGCATGTAACCAACGCATCGCTTAATGCAAAGGGTTCCCAAACTTCATCTGCTTGAAACCCAAGAGAGAACTTTTGTGTCTTCCCAGTACCCAAACTTACAAAAATACATTATGAATTCTTATGAACGTATTCCTTATTTATTTATTTTTGAAAATAACCAAACCACAAGCTCACAATGCGAGTAGAGTGCTTACCTCTTTTTTGTGCCTCCTCTTATTTTTCCTGCTGTTCCACACCGCTCCCACTGAGGCCATCAGTTGAACCCCATACTGACCTGTTAGAGGGATTAGGAACTCCAGGATTCGCTGCCGTAGTATCTACACAACACAATCATGGGTGTTAGAATGGCTCTTAACCCATTCTGACCTGAGATCAGATTCATACGAGGTTTCCACGGGACACACACTGGTCTGATTAACCCATTCTGACCTGAGATCAGATTCTAAAAATGTCAGTCGTTCTTCGAATTTTTCAAAAATAGCAGACCTACAAGCTCGTATCGCGCCACTCGGTGGCGCGATATGAGCTTGTAGATCTGCTATTTTTCAATAGCTAAAGCATAACATGATGCCAACACCAAAATGGGTGCCCGGTCAGAATGGGTTAAAACAGACTGCTGTGATCTCTCTCCTGCAGGGTTCTAACGCTTAAATGTATGCTCCATTATATGACGGTGTCTGTGAAAAAAGCAGACCTACATGCTCACAACGCAGCATGGATGTGACACGCTATGAGCCAAGAAAGATTTTCTGTCCAATTCTTTTATGAGTTCCTTTATCCTGAACACACATATGTGCGAGCACACGCGCGCGCGCACACACACACACACACACACACACACACACCTTCGTGCTTCGGAAGTAGACAGAGGTAGAGGTGTGCCTGATGTAGTGGGTGGAGTCAGAGCTCCTTTTCAGAGAGTCTTCTTTCCTGACCACGCCCCATAACAGTGCCATGCTACTGAGCATGTGTGGCAGCTCCTCGATCACGGCGTTGCGTGCGTTACGTACATCTGCAGCATCACCGGCAACCAGGGACTGACGCAGCGAGAGGAAGAAAACCAGAATAAAACATTTAAAGTTCACAGCTAAATCAATATTCTTTTGTATTGTGTGATCCGGTGTGTGTGTGTGTGTGTGTGTGTGTGTGTGTGTGTGTGTGTGTGTGTGTGTGTGTGTGTGTGTGTGTGTGTGTGTTTATTGATGCTTGTCCTCACCTTCTTATTGTCCAGTAGACAGTGGTGTGTGATGGTAGTCAGGCCTTCAAGTAGGGTGAGAGGGTAATCAGGGGCAATGTTTTCTTTCCTGCCACCCAGACTGGTCAGAACACAGAAACATGAACATTAAACACACCGAAACTTCAACTTCTAGAGAGCATGCACAAGTAAAAAACAGGCAAAAGGCTAGATAAATATACTGTAAGTTGATTAGCTCAAAGCTCAATTGTTAACCCTGCAAGTCCCCTGCAAAACGTGGAATAAGCTTTTTGTGTTTTATCCTTTTGACAGATCTTGTAATAATATTTAAAGGCATGTCTAAAGGCATGATTTGTTGGGAGTGAGTGAGTGCATATATTATGTTGCATGCTATTGGTTGGGAGTGAGTGAGTGAGTGAGTGCATATATTATGTTGCATGCTATTGGTTGGGAGTGAGAGAGTGCATATAGTATGTTGCATGCTATTGGTTGGGAGTGAGAGAGTGCATATAGTATGTTGCATGCTATTGGTGTACCTCTGATTGGTTTTGCCTCCGTCGTGCTCATACAGCTTCACCTGCTCGTCTAAGTTCCGACAGATCTGAGCGATGAGGGGAGCCACAATAATGCCCAGCGAGCGGCCCAGGTAGGGCAGAGTGGAGCACAGCAGCGCCACCCAGTGGGGGTGCATGGTGTAGCCGTACTGTGGCTGCAGTGCTCTGGCTGCTGCGGACACAAACATGCCCTGGGCTGTGATGGGATGGCTCTGGACATACTGGGCGGCCTTAATGGACTGCTGGAAGAGAACGGCGGTCTGCCACTCCCTGGTGAGGGGCGTGCTGGCTGTGGGGGACTTGCGGAGCTCTTCCTGGTGTCCTGGTGTCCCTGCTGTCCCCGTGGCAGAGACGGCCCCACCAGGCCACACGTGGTGCTCCAGCACTATGAGGGCCCGGAGGAGTTTGAGCAGCTCTATCTGTAAGTTGTACTGATCCTGTCCGCCTCCAGAACCCAGGTTCACCAGGCTCTCCTCGGACAGCCCACCCAGGTCCTCCAGAAGCTCCGCGCCCCTTGGGCCCCCCTTGTCCACCCCCCGCTGGGTGACATACATGGACGCGGAGAGGGTTAGCAGCGCAAACTGCTGCACTTTGCAGCCAGAGAGAAGCTTTCGGATGGGCTCCAGACTGGACGCGTCACCTTCCTGCGCCCTCGCCACGCAGCCCAGCTGGTCCACGAGCCGGGTCAGCACCTCCACGCTCTTCACCTGCACGTCCCTGTTGCCCTGCAGGTCATGTGGACCCAGGCTCAGGTAGGAAGGGTAGTGTGACCGCAGGATCCGCAGGCACACGCACACGAGCAAGTCAATGAGCAGGGACGGGGTCGCGGAGGGGGTGGAGGCGGGCGAGAGCAGAGGGCCGTAGAAGCCCATACCATCCTGGGCCTGTTGGTGGCGCTGCAAGAGGTTGGAGACCAGGTTGAGATGGGCGGCAGAGCTGGTGTCCAGAGAGGTGAAGGACAAGGCGCCCACTAACTGGCGCTGGGCGCTGCTCTTCAGCAGACTGTCCAGCAGGGCCAGGCCTTGGAGCAGGTGGCGCCAGCCGCCAACCGCAGGGTACAGCAGCACATGGCGGAACAGAGAGTCAATGGCCTCCCTCTTCTCCCGCTCCTGTTTCAACAGGCGAGACCGGGCCATGGACTCCAGCTCAAGGTCGTCTTCATCCTCGCTTGTTAACGAATCGGATGCCTGCGTGTGCTCGGACTCCACCCTCTGCAGGCCGTTGGCCACGCCTCCTCCCTCAGTGCTGTCGTGGTATTGGACGGAACCCGAGCTGGAGTTCTCCGTGGACAGCTGGGCGACGCTGCTGTCAGCTGACTCTGTGTGTTCACTCTCTCCGTCCTCCTCCTCCTCCTTTTCTTCTTCCACCGCGTCCTCCTCTTCGGTCTCTTCACTCTCGCTTCTGGACGCCGCTACAGTGTCCAGAGCTCGGGGGATCTCCGGGCTGCTCTCTAATTGTGTCCACAGGCCTTCCCGGTCCACAATGCTCATGTAAGTCACAGTGAAGTCCTCTGGTGCGACGGCATCCACAGAACCTTTATTTGAGCTTCGACTTCTGCTACTCAGAATCTTCAGATTACCTTCAGTGGAAAGAAAATGTTTCTATAATAAGACTTATAGCCTAAGAGATAAGACAATACATGCTTATTTATTAACATACAACACACACACACACACACACACACACACACAACACACACACAACACACACACACACACACACACACACACACACACACACACACACACCTACCAGCAGTGAGGTTCTGCTTGATGCTCTGAATGGAGCAGCGCTGGGTGGAAGGATGAAGCAGTAGTATTAGGATGGGCTCCAGGATGCGAACCACATCATTGAGGGACAGAGCCCTGCCCAGCCAGCACTGAGCTGCAGCGCTCATCGAGGTGTCTGGGCCATTCAGACTATCCAACACAACGCAAAGGCACCTGAGACCCACGTTCACACAAACAGATTGAGATACCAAATTAGCTCTTGGACATTACATGAAAAAAAAACAAAAAAAGGTAGAATTCTAACACACTTTGGCCCCACGTTCTTTCTGCCTACCTCATTTTGAACCAAATTAATTGGTTCCCTAAAAGGAACCAAAAAATACTTCTTCTTGCCTTGAAGTGGGAACCGAAGTGGCCATGTCACTATTCAGGTTGGAAGATGTAGATGTGATATAAAACCATCATAATAAAGACAGAACGGAACCAGTTCTAGTCTAGAATCAAAGTTCTTTTGGGAAATTGGGGGCCAGTGTTTTGTGTTCCCTTGTTTCTTAAACAGGGAATGTGATATGAATGACAATCTTCAGGTAGATGGATTTATGGTTCTCAAATGCGGAAGTAGAGCGTTCTTCCGGGTGCTTCAAAACGCAGATAGGTAAGGCAGGGACCGAGGCTAATCATTTAGTATATTATACTGTCTATCTGTTCACAACCTTTTCTGGATCAGGGCCTACTTGAAAGCCGTCATGGCGGCCCACTGATCCGACCAATAAATCAATTGTGTTCCGTCTTAGATCAATGGAACCAACGGGATCAGGAACTTCAAGTTCCTAGTCATTGTATTTTGATTATTTTGATTATTACTTTTATTTATATTTATATTAATGTATATATATATATATATATTATCATTCAGATCATAGTCTTTTGTGGAGACTCCCCACTTCCATTTTCGTCTTTACAGTCACACAAATGTATTTAGAAATCATCTAAGCAAATATAGCTTGTTGCTTAGCAGAAATGGATTTTTTTTATTTTTATGTAAAGCTTTCTTACTCGGATTTCGGGAGGTGTAGTTCCACTCTATATAGCATTCGGAGATTGTGCAATAGTTGTCTAGCTACATGAGACTACATAATATGTAACATAGTTACATAGTGATTACATTAGCACAAGTTAACCAGCCAGACCCTACTTAAACATACACAGTAAAATCCTCAGTGTTCATTTATCCATTTGTAAGGATGCATTTGCCTTTTTAACACGGCACACACATTGCTGCACTTTCAGAGAACTACGAGGATTTTATTGTGTAGCTGGAGGAAATTAAACGAGCAAAGGATGTCTCCCTGCGTCTCTCACTTCCCTACTAGTATTTCAACTGTATGCCGTACTAACCGGTCAAAGGAGCGGTTGTGGGACATGGTCCTGTTGGTCTGAATCTCCCGGGTCAGATGCCACAGAATTGAAAAGCGGTGGAGCGCCTCCAGCCTCCCAGCCTGGAGCAGACAAACAAGACATAACAGAACGTCCACATCCCTCAGGGTTGTTTGCACATCACATCACATCACATGAGGTACAGCGCACATAGTGAAATACTCAAAAGCAGGTGGGAGATAGGTTGTGTGTGTGTGTGTGTGTGTGTGTGTGTGTGTGTGTGTGTGTGTGTGTGTGTGTGTGTGTGTGTGTGTGTGTGTGCGTGTGTGTGTGTGTGTGTGTGTGTGTGTGTGTGTGTGTGTGTGTGAGCGTATGTGCGAGCGTGTGTGTGTCTGTATACCTTGTCTTTGCGCAGTAAGGCCTGACAGATGATGTCTTCACAGATGGTTGCTGAGGGAGCCAAACAGTGAAGTCTGTAGAAGAGTTCCACACAGGAGATGTGCTGTTCCCTCCTCTCTGTGTCCAACTGGCTCCACAGCACCTGGGACATCCGCTGAGATTGAAGATTGAAGATTTAAAATGTAAGTCTTTGCTCTGAACTAGCCATCATTTAAAAATTAGTTTAAAATAATAATGTTGATAGAAAAAATAATATAATAATAATGATAATGTAATAAAACATTTGAAAATTTGCGAGAGACAACAGTCTGGCCACGTGAGACTACATATAATGTAACATAATGTAATCATGGTGGACTGTGAAAATATTGCAAGTGGGCCCCCAAATCATTGGCAAAAGACTAGGATCTGATAATGATAATAATAGACAGCATAATAAAATGACCACATTATGTCTCAACCAGTGCGACCAGTGAGGCAGCAGTGTTCTGACCTGGTAGAAGTCTGTGTCCTCCTCTATGGCGCTGAGCATCGCAGGGTAAATGGGTGGCACGGTGACCATCTGGAGTCTACCACTCAGGGGATTGGTGTCAGACATCTGGTATCGCATGTGTTTGTCCTCGATCACCAGGGCCAGGGACTGGGAGTGGTTGATGAGCTCCAACAGGGAGGCCACCGCGGTGTGCTGTATCACGTAGTCTCGGGACAGGCAGCACAGAGTCATCAAAGAACTCAGCCACACTGGCAAGCTGCCCACATCACTACCTGTAGGGAAGAAATAGTAAAAAACAAGAATGACTCTCAGTCATAACTGCCAGGTGCAACAAGCTCTGTTTTGTTATGGTTGTCCTCTAGCTACAGTTAGCTCATAACATTAGCTACTGTTGCCACTCACTCCACGTTGCGGAGTTCAGAGTATGGGTTTTTATGCCGTACAGGATATCATTGGCTTAGGAGGCAGACGTGACTAGGTCGCTAATAAGGTCGCTAGGAGGCAGCCAATCATTACTAGGTCGTCACTAAAGTCGCCACTAATGTCGTCTTTATGGTCATCAGTAGTGGTGGGTGTAGATGTCCTTGTGTCATTTAAGAAAGTGCACAATAGGTGGCATGAGCCTGTGCACTGACCTGTGTTACCGAACATGTCCGCGTAGAGAGCCAAGCTCTCGTCTTCACTCAAGTACACTGGGAAGGTGGTGCACTCTAGCAGCAGGTGGCAGGTAGCAGAGAAGGCCTGTCGACAGGCCTCGGAGATCTCCGCCCTGCCGCGGGGCATGTAACCTGCCCCCCAGTCCAGCACCGTTGCACGACAACGCTCCTTCTTCTGCTCCATGGCAATCTCTACGAGGTGGGCATCAGGGTCGGGGTGGAGCTTCGCCTTGTTAGGGGTGAATAATCCAGCCAGTTTGTCTTTTATCTCCCTACCCCCCATGGCTGTGAACGAGGGCTTCCCATCCAGAAGGTCGGCCTGCGGCTCATCCTCATCAGGCCTGGTGTCCTCCACCTGAACCAGCAGGTATCTGAGATGCAGGGCGGAAAATGTGAAAACGTAACTAAACAGCCCATTTACGGTAACTTCAAGTTATTGATGTTGATTTATTTGTCTTTATATTTAATTATATTTATTATCAACAGTAACCTACTTGCAACAAAACCTTTCATTGTTCGGTCTGTGTATACATGAATGTTATGCCTACCGGTATATTGAACTGGTTTTATTTGCTTCACCTTGTATTAATGAAGGCCAGGATGTCCTGCAGGTAGTGGGCCATGGTGTCCACACTGCCTCCCTTCCTCCACATGGCCTCGCCCTCCCTGGTGGGCGCCATTCCCTCGGGCTCCGGTCCCACCGCTGGAAGGAGGTGCTGCGCGGACGGTGAGGCACTGATGCCCAATCCGCTGTCTTCTGATCGGAGCGATGGGAACTCTGCACCGTCCACAGGCTCTGCCTCTTGTCTCCCATCACCGTTCATCTCTCCATTTTCATAGCCACCATTTACCTGGCTGACATCACCGCCGTCTCCCTCTCCCTTCTTCTCCTCAGCCTGGATAGAACACAAAAAAGAATACCTTGATCTAACAAGCAGCTGTTACCAAGCTGTTTGTACAAGCCACTTAACCGTTCAGCCAATCTGTGTGTAATGTATAGATATATTTTGAATTTGACATGTTTTCATTTCCAGTTTTTCTCCTTGCACTCCCTCTCTCTGCCTCCCCTCTCCCCTTTCTTGCCGAAAACAATGAAAATGAATTAGGGTTAGTAACTCAAATTAGAGTTAGTACTGTACATCCTAACTGCATGTAATCTCTATGCAAACCGCTTATTCTTTGTTTGGTTAATGTTCTGTTGATCGCTTAAATATTATTAGATTAAAAACTCTACAGTTAACTATAGAATATGGCCTGATCCAAGTAGACTTCATACAGCTGTTGCTGAAATGGATCCTTTAACCCAGTAAAATGAGTAACATGCAGTTTAAACACTTGAGCCCCATAGATTTGCCTGAATAGCTGTTCAACATGCTCGCGATGCTACGAATTGAGAGCTTGTACAGCAGATCTGCTGTTTTCGAACAATTTTGACAAATCTTCTCTTTTGAGGGTCCCTAGCACAAATTATTTTCAAATGGCGTCCAAGGCCAAATACATATCAATTAGGGGGGCCTTGCCATAAAACATGTTTGAGTTTGAGAATCACTGCTCTAACCTGATCTTGTAAGTCTGTCTCCTCTTGAGCCTCGGCTTCCATGTCTTTGCCGAGCGATCCTGCCTCCACATCGATGTAAGACACGGGCATCTGGATCTTACTCAGCACTTTGAAGCATGCACGCAGTCCCTGTGTGAGCTCAGCCAGGTCCAGAGTGTACATGTGGGCGCACAGGCCCCGTAGCATGCATCCCAGCATCTCAGGGAGGTACTGGGACTGGATGTCCGCATGGAGCTCCTGTTGATGAAGACACAGATCAGTCACATGCAGTTACACACAGAAATGTGGAACGATAACCAGAAACATGGGAACTGAATACACCCCATGACATCGTGTTGGCTCAATCCGTGGATGTTTTTAAAAACGTTAAAAGCATACGTACCTGTATAGTATTGCCTTTTGTGCTAATAAATGTATTATTCATTTTTATATTTTATTAATCAGAAATCGTTTATTGGCAATGTACACCGTGTATACAAACAACATTTAACAATTTAGCACAATCAAAATAGAAAATAAGAAAAATTACATAACTGAGCGATCTGCAGGTTTTGGTGTACAGGCCTGGTGAAGTAATCTTTGCACTCACTGTAGTGCATTTGTCGAATGTTTACATAATGGTGCACTGCATATTGCATGTTGTGCATGCATACCAGAGGAATAATGTCCATCAGGAATATGATGAGCGTGGAGATCTCGGTGACAGAGGGAGCAGGGTGGCTGCGGTCCTGGTGAGGAGGCGTGGGTGGATCAGCCGAGCCACTGCGGAGCAAGGCCACAAGAACAGCAAAGGTATTGTCAGAGTTGACCTGTAATAATAGGCTATATGCACACAGAATAACTCTTCCTACTTCTGGGCCCCTTCCCTACGTCCTTCACAGGTGTTACCGATGATATTCATTGAGGCTCTTTTCCATTTTGTGTAGAGTGGTTCTCAAACTTTTAATTTCAAGGACCCCCATAACTCTGAGAGTGTACAAATGGAACCAAATTAACCCTTAAGGGGTCCAGTTTTATCTATTAGAGCCTCCCCTCACTGGAACAGTCTCCCTACAGAAGTAAGAGAGACATTTTACCTTAAGAGGTGGCTAATCATGAGTAATTATCAGCTCTATTTATCACTGGTGTCACTTCTCACATCACTCTGCAGTTGTTCTGTGACAGTCCCCTGAACCATGTTTATTTGTCCTTGTATTGTATTGTATGCGTTTTTGTATGGATAGTTTTATCATCATTTGTAAGAGCATGCTCAGGGACTACAGATGGAAATTTGCTTCTGGCTAACCCTGGCCCATTTACATCATGGATGATGAGCATTGTCCCTGTCAAATAAATAAACAATCACTGATCGGTAACGCCTTGTGAAGGAAGTAGGGAAGGGGCCCGAATTCTTTCCAAAATGGCGTTGTGTGCACTGTGCATAGAGACCATTGTTTTGTGTAACAGAACTAAAATGTGTTCTGGTGGCAGCTGGCCACAGCGACTCACCTGAGAGAGTTGCAGTAGCGTCGTGTCATGTAGTCCCACAGGTACTCACTGTTCATGGAGCTCACCAGCATGTTTACCGTCTTTATGATCTCCGACGCATTCTTATTCTGCTTTATCTTACTGCTCAAGACAACATAAGACAAATTGCATCCTTTAGTATTCTTTAAACAAACGTCAAAAGCCCAACTAAACTTTTTGCAAAGTACAATCAGATACCGGTGGTCTGGCATATTTAGACCCACTGCTTAATTATTCGCTGTATACTAGACTAGACAGTACTGACAAGAAACGATTTATGAAAATCAAACATCTATTAATTATTAAGCAATCAATTGTGTTCGACCAACATTGATTGAAGTCTAAAAATCACACCTATGTGAAGTGAGGGGCACTCTTATCATTGTACATCATCATGACGTAAAATAGCCACTATGCCTATTTGCTCAGACACTATCACGTAAAATTCCCCATTCATTGTCAATGGGAATTTAATGTTCGTGTAAGACAAAAATAGACACTACGCCGATTTGCTCAGATATTATGACGTAAAATTACCCATTCATTGTCAATGGGAATTTAATGTTTGTGTAAGACGAAAATCTACACAAATAGCTGAATATATGAGGGGCTAGTTAGTGCCCATCCAAAATAAAGCCATTAATGTGTCTAAAGGCCTATTCATACAGCCATTAATGTGTCTAAAGGCCTATTCATACAACAGTTTTAGATAAGGTGACCACATAAAACTACAACATGACGTCACGCTGCGGTGGTAAGAGACTCACCGCTCACCCAAACACATCTCACTGTTTTTAGTAACAGTCGTTTCGGTAATCACCTTATCACCTAAAACTGGAGTATGAATAGGCCTTAAGTTTGAGCACAACATATGGCCAAAGCTATGACTAGTCTATGGCATGTATTAATGGCAGTATGGCCCTTCCCGCATGTACCAATCCCCCCCACACACCTAGCCAGATGGTTTCCGCTGAGCCCAGCACTACTGATCAGGTCTTTTCCCAGCATCTCTCGGCAGTAGTTGTAGAACGCTCTCACCACTTCCAGCAGCACACTGCCCAGAACCACGGGGCCTAAAGGAGAAATATGATAGCAACATGAACCACGGGGCCTAAGGAGAAATATCACAGCAACATGGCTGTGTGAACAGATCACAAAGCATCCGGAAACAAACGAAACTAAAAAAAGAGTAGTTGACAATAAATAACAAGGCCTGAGCCTTGAAATGCAGGATGACTTGCTTTATTGGACAACAACAGTGTGCAGTCCCTTCTTTTGAAGGTTATTTTTTGTATTATTTTGTACGTTTTCTTGCACTGACCCGCACCTCCCACGTCGGGGTCTAGATGTTCACACAATATAGCCGTAACACAGTGTCGTAGAAATGTAGATGTAAACATTTAATAATACCCCTTTATAAAAGAGTCTCTCCTCTTTGTCATTTCCTCTGAGATTATCTCATCTGTCACACCGCTGTGGCCCTGTTTTGTTTCACTCTTGTTACTGTCCAATTTGTTGAACTGGCTCAAGTCTTGAGGCTATGTTGGGGGTTGGCTGTTGTGGGAGTGAAAGCTATAAAGCCTGTGACCCTATGTGACTCTGGGAGTCAGACTGGGGTTTCCATGCATGAACAGGTCTCATGTAAGTCTTGTCTCCTTACTCGAGTAAAATCCTTATACTTCCAAACTCTGAATTGCCTCATTATTATTAATTGTCCTTTACTCCTTTTGAGCATTTGTCCTATACAGACTGCCTAAACAACAGTCAGAAAACACTAAAAACTGTCTATTTTATTGTATTATTGTTATTTGTTAATAAAGCCAGATTCAACAAAAGATTAACAAAAATAGCAATGCTGCAACACATGAGCTTACTATCTTTGGTGCGTGACACGATACGCCACACTACGTTCACACAATATAAAGGAAATAGAATGAGAAACAGCGTAGTTGAGAACATATTAAACCTCGTTTAGCTCATTACCTATCTCTGGCTTATCCAGCAGGCTGATAATAATGCGGAAGGGCCTGAGGTAACTGATCACATTCTCTGGGTCAGCCTCCACATCTTTCATCTTCAAGATGTTGATCAAAGCCTGAGGACACACCGCACGAGAGAGAGAGAGAGAGAGAGAGAGAGTTGCATAAGAACGCCCACACAATGTACACATAGACAGAAACAGGTAGAACACACACACACACACACACACACACACACACACACACACACACACACACACACACACACACACACACACACACACACACACACACACACACACACACACACACACACACACACACACACACACACACGTGAACTGTAACTGTACATTTATATTTTAGGAAAGAAAGATCTTATATTTATGTGTACATTGGAAATTGTGTGTATGTGTGTGTTACCTGCACAAGTAGATCTCTGGAGTATGTTTTGAAATAGAAGGTCATGTGTTCCTCTTTAGTGTTGGAGAGACTCGAGTGTGGAGCCACCATGTCGCCCTTTGTATCCATGCCTAAATGCAAAAAAAGTCAGACACGTTTCATGTTCTATTTGTGTTTTACTTTTTTCATGAATTAATTCCCTATTTTACAGTGTCACTCATAAGCAGCGAAGATTGCCGTTCTATAAGTTCAACAACACGGCGCGCATTGAGCTTATATAAAGTGCGCTCCAAAATACTGGCTGTACAGTAATTATAATGACTTCTGCGATGCAATTAAATGACAACACAGCAATTAACAGGGTCGCTATGATGACATATCCAGACCGCTCACAGTGTGTTGGTGCTGCACCAGCTCTGTGCTCAATCTAGTGTTTAGCACGTTTTACCACTCGTGTGTTGCCAACTTCAGAACATTCCACCACATCGTTTACGGGAATGAGCTCTACCTAGGAGCCAGGCGTAGAGCCGTCTGTTGAGGGACATGTCTCGGCGAAGCAGCGTGAGGGAAGCTGCAGAGACCACGCTGACCATGTCCTCATCGCTCATCGATATTCTGGCCACCTTTGGGTTCTGGGACAACAACAGGATTCCAGAATTGGAGATGGTGAGTTACAAAGACACAGAGAGTAGAGTGAGAATCTGAAAAAGGTTGGATCGTCTCTGTGTGTGTGTGTGTGTGTGTGTGTGTGTGTGTGTGTGTGTGTGTGTGTGTGTGTGTGTGTGTGTGTGTGTGTGTGTGTGTGTGTGTGTGTGTGTGTGCGTGCGTGCGACCGTGCGTGCGTGCATGCGTGTACACTTACCTCACACGTAGCAAAGGCAAAGAAGTACAGGAGGATCTCCAATGTGTTTCTTTGGACCAAGACATTAGTGTCCTGCAGACACAGACAGACCGATTTCACCTGTGGAAAGATGGAGACAAACTGAGGTGAGAGACCTGACCGAGGACACTCTGATTTTAACACATTTTTTTGGCGCTGCCTCGTCTGATCTCTCTTTGGAACGTTAATATTGCAAACAGAACATTGCCGCTCTGATCAAAACCATGACGAGGTAATCCAGGCTGACGGCGTGGCGCAGGTTCGAGTCGCGAGCCCGCCGCATGTCTTCCCAACCCTTTTTTGTCACATTACTGTACCCTATCAAATAAAGGCAAAAAAGCCATAAAAAAAGAAACATGGAGAAAGAGAGACATAGATTCATATATAATAGACAGTTTTGTCGGTGGTAAGCGACTCACCGCTCACCCAAACACATCATGCGCAAAGCATGTCAGAGAGCGCTGCACCAGGCGTTGCCTAGCAACGGCTCTGTCAAAAGATTTATTTTAGCGATCCGGTTTCCTATCATAAAAAATACTTTAAGACATCCCCAGACGTCATGGGCCTCCTACGGGTGTAATTCTAAAGACGTCTGGCCTGGGGCACAAGACCTGTTAAAACTCCTGTGTGGTTTTTTTAGAGCTCGCACACAGAGAGACAAGCACACATACACAGTGTCATACAGATACAGATAGATACTCACCACAAGTTGGTGGTCATAACCCAGCATCTGTGCTTGCTGGTGCGGGAGCGCCATATGGTCAAAGTGTGTGACAATGAAGAGAGAGGCAGGCAACCGGACCAGGGGGCTGACCAGCATGCTGCCCCACAGGGCACCATAGAACACCTGCTGGCCCATCAGCATAGACAGCTTCAGCAACAAGGCATCAGTCCTGAGTTGGGAGGAGAACGCACCAAAGGGTGAGAAGTTGAAACAAGGTATAATCCAAATATTTAATCCACCTGGCTGTCTGGTAGCATATCAACTGTTTTGGTTCTCTGTTGGGTGACAGATTAAGAGTTAAAATTGTGTGTGTGCGCGCGTGCATGCATGTGTGCGTGCGTGCGAACCAACAACACAAACATTTACATAACAAAATGAATGTCATACATGGCAGAATATACAGTAATAGGAGTCTGCCATCAAATCAGACAGACAGACAGACAGACAGACAGACAGACAGACAGACAGACAGACAGACAGGCAGGCAGGCAGACAGACAGACAGACAGACAGACAGACAGACAGACAGACAGACAGACAGACAGACAGACAGACAGACAGACAGACAGACAGACAGACAGACAGACAGACAGACAGACAGACAGACAGACAGACAGACAGACAGACAGAAATGAGAGAAATGAGAGAAAGAGAGAAAGAGAGAAAGAGAGAAAGAGAGAAAGAGAGAAAGATAGAAAGAGAGAGGGAGAGAATGTACCTGTCATAGAACTCCTGGCCCTCCTCCAGTCCTGGCAGTAGTCCTGTTATGAAAGCCTGGAGGCTGGGCAGTAAGGCCTTCTGAATAGGGAGGTAGTAACGCTCGTACAACGTCAATAATACAGGCTTCACGGCCATCGCTGCATGGCCCAGCAATGGGAACAACCCTGAGCTAAAAGGAGGAAATGAAACACACACAACATATTGTTGTAATCAGTCCTTGTATACAGAGACACTGGTGCACAGACACGTCACTAGCCAGTAGCCACACAATGAAATCCCCAGTTAATTTACCTCTGAGAGTGTAAACATCATGGACCCTATTAGACCCATATCCCAGAGTAAAATTACTGCACAGACTCAGTCTCGGATATGTTCCCTCTCTTCTCACCTGTAAATGAACAGATCCTTGGCCAGCCATTTTGTCCCGATGATTTTGAAAATGATTTCATAGGTTTCCAAGGCCTTGAGGTGCACCCCGCTGGGCAGGGCTGGGTGCAAGCACTGGGCCAAACGCTTCCCTATGATCAGCCTCTTGGGCAGGAGGGAGTAGCGAAGGTTACTCTGCAGTGCCTGATATGCAGAGATAGGGAGAGGAATGGGGAGAGAGAGGACAGAAAGAGAGAGAGGGACAGATAGACAGAGAGGAAGGGAGGGAGAAGGAGAGAGAGAGATGAAGAGGGAAAGAGAGACGCAGAGAAATAATTAAAGAAATAGTAACTTTACAATGCCAGCCATTACAGTAAAATCCTCCATTGGAATAAGAAAACACACACACACACACACACACACACACACACACACACACATACACACGACTAAAATGCTATATTATTGACTTATAACTACTCTGGAAATCTACATCAGAATCTCCAAAAAGAAACTAGAGCACACAGTTGTCTGACTAATGTTTCAATGTTTCATTATCTCTTCCTCACATTCTTCATTGTAAGCCATCATTCTTTACAAATCCACACATATGTGATGTGACACTCCAAAACAAACTCTGTGAACATAAAGGTAAACGTATTGTCCAAAGTCCATTCTGACCACTGAACTGCTGTTGAGGGAGAGAATGTACTACAAGGTGGCATACTGTATGAAGTAACAACTACCCTATGCTTTTAGAGAACTTGAGCTAATACGTCAACATATAAAGGTCCTTTCAGACGGGCAGTGATTAATCAACGACAGGTCTGCTCCAGTTCTGCTCAAGAGAGGCGTGACAACACAAGCGTCAAAAATAAATAAAAGCTGAACAGCATCCAGGTCTTCGTACAGAAATAAATGCAGGTTTCATTGTAAATGGACTATAGGCACGTTAAATTGCTGTCCGTTTGAAAGGACCTTAACTTTGATGTTGAAATACTGTATGTCTATCCACAGTCCACACCTCTAAAGTGTTCAACTCAGTGTTCAACTCAGAATGTACAAATTTGGGTATTCTTTTTACACACTCAGCATTACATTTGCACAGGATTTTACTGTGTCATGATAATAAATATACACGAACTTCATTCAAAACAAAATAGATTGTTCAACATAATGAGACAATTCATAGGGAATGTCAGTAACACATAAACAGAACAAAATAATTAATCATGAAACAATAATGTTTTGTTTGACAAAGCCTTCATTGAGTTACAAACCCCAAAAAAGGAAAGATTTCATGAATCATCACATTTGTACTTAAAGCTTGTCTAATTAATCCTTGAAATAAATTGTTTGTAGTCATGAAACATTGGTTTCAATTTGTTGAACTGTTGCAGAATGTTTTGCTTTTGGTACTGTTTTGCTCCTTGGTTGAGCTGCAAGTTGCAACAGTCGTTCTCACAATTGTAAATATGCATTGAAATGATTGCATTTCAGCACTTTCATTCAAGTTTAATGACTTAATAATCCACCTGAAGAATGTCACGAGGAGCTGAAGGTTATGAACTATACCTTGTTGAGCTTGCCCAGGGAGGAGATGAGATCGGCCCACTCAGTGGAGGACTCAAAGTTTCGCAACGCCTTTTCGATGACTGCCCCGTAACTACGGTAACGATAGTCATTCTGCAGCTCTAGCTCCTCAGGATCCATGATGCATCAGTCTCGTCCCAGCATGCTCTAATAATACGTCTGGGGAGGAGCAGGTGAGGCAAAGATCCTGGTTGAGAGAATGGGACAAACGTGAGGAGGGGTTTTTATCAAAGTATCGTCAAGTATCAATTCGCCACCACTGTCTATGTCTGTTGCCTGTTGCATCTGAGGGATGTTTGTGGAAAACAAAATTAGCCAATTTGTACTGTTCACTGACACAAACCCATGGCCAATGGGGACAAAGTTCTCATTCATGGGCCGGGTCAGCCAGGTCTCGTCTGGCTGACCGGTCTCTCATTCAGAGGAAGGAGGAGTCCTTCAAACACACACAAATAGTAGAGCACACTGCATGCACTGCCATAAGGAAAAAACAATCTGTGACTAAGCTAGGATAACACAAACAAGGATTGTTGCATCCTGCATGCAAAACAGGGAGATGCCTTGGGGTTGATGCAAGAACTAAAATCGGACCGACATTAGACTTTATTGTCCCACAAGGGGATATTCCTTAATTGGCACTGTACAGGTATGTGTCACTACTAGGACTGCAACTACTGATTCATTCCTTTGCAATTATTCTATCGATTCCTTTTTTAATTGAATAATCGAAAAAGGCAACAAATAAAAATACAATAAAAATATTTAAAATCAATTAAATCAATTAGCCTGGTGATTAACCACTTAAGCTATGTTATTCTTTGTAATACAGCAGACATGTACAAAACTAGCAATAACAGCTGAAGTTATGTATTTTGAACTTGTATAGATATGCTATTTTCTGTTTTTGATATTTAAAAAAACAACAATTCAAAATGTACCTGCAAAAGTAAATACATTTTTGATAAACTTTTGCACCTGTTTTGCTGTCATACAATAAAACATACAACAACAACAACACAGTGACAGCAATACAAAACAGTAATTACAACAGAAAATATCAGACAGCAGTGCACAGCACACACTCAGACCTGTTTAGTGAGGCTGTAGTAGGCCAACTATAAGGTATCAGGCTTTTCCCAACATAAAGCTCTTTTGCGCCTCAATGTTCTGTACCATCACCTGGAGCGGGGCATTAGGCTAAAGGTGGTGATTAATGTGCATGAGTAATGTTTCACTAGGCTAAAATGCCTAATGGAGACCATTACTAGTATGTACTGTATCTTTCTGAATGCAGTTCGTAATCCAAGTGAAAAACTGTATAGTGAGTATAGAGTTGGAGATTTGAACAATATCCTCCAACTTTTAATGCACGTGGCAGAGGCTGTGATCTGTGGATGAACAGAGAGGATTAGAGCACCAGAACTCTAATCGTTACAGTCATACAGACAGCCTGGACATCTGGACTATAGCTGAGCTGAGAGAGGCTTTGTCATCAACCCTTAAAACCCGTGCTAAGAGAAAGGCTCTGCCTGGGAAAGGGGAGTACATACAGTAAATGGCATATGGGAGAGAGAGACATTGAATATAACATTGAATATATTGCAATCAGGCATGATGTACAGTTAACTATTGATGATTTACAGAGCCTGGAAATGTTACCTAGTAAGGATTGTGATGACACATGGAGCAAAAAAAGAAAACGTTGAGATTATCAATGCAAATCAAACTGTGGTCTAAACAAATGAAGTAGGACAAGAACTAAGAAGAAAGATAAACACTTTCACCTCCTGCTAATGTCAACATGGTTGATACAGATAATGTATGTATGTGTGTGTGTGTGTGTGTGTGTGTGTGTGTGTGTGTGTGTGTGTGTGTGTGTGTGTGTGTGTGTGTGTGTGTGTGTGTGTGTGTGTGTGTGTGTGAGATAAGAGAGAGAGAGAGAGAGAGAGAGAGAGAGAGAGAGACAGACACAGAATATAAATAACATAAAGTTAAACAAATAAAGTTGTTGTGGTACCGTATTTGTACTAATCTAAGTAACAAAAATATTTTTTCTCATTTGGTTGTTTTGTTGATGTGGTGGGGAGCAATGTCTAACATTATGTCAGTACAACATGTCCCATATGGTGATTGCAATGTGAAGACATCATATGCCATTGTCTTCGCATTGCCATATGGGACATGTTGTACTGTTCACATCATTTTCATACTCATCATCAAATCTTTCAGTGACTGAGTGAACCCTCGTGCCCTGTGGACAGGGTCACTGCTATGCTGGAAGCAATAACTCCCATCAGGACCGAAATGTCATCACAGGATAAATGTGAAAAAGGCCCTCACTCACAACATAAGAGACAAGCATTCAGAATCAGGCCTGTACCATTGTCTCGGTGTGCAAAACATGCACCTGCCAACTAGTGAATATTGTGAGGGATGACTCATCTGACCATTTCCCTTTTTTTACACTCATGTTTTTGCTCTACTGAACTTAAAATGTGAATTAAGCTTCGGCATGTGCCATAACACCCTAATATCACTCACTTGGATCTTTCTCTTTTGATCCACAATCGAGGTCAACTGTTCATGATCAGAATTCTTTACATGCCACAATACATACAGTAACATAAAGATAATGTCTTAATGTATCATCAGTACACCTGTTATAAGCATCTGTATTCATTGTGTTTTTCTAGACTCAATTATTCAAGGTTTCCCTATTAAACTTGTCACCCGCCTCTGTGGTATACAGTACAGTAATTTTAAACTACATCACTGAAGACTGCCAAATCATGACACTGTATCTTGGCTTTGGCCTCCATGAGTAGCCTGCAATCCAGGGCTTTATTATGTGCCAGTACCAGTAAGTAGTATAGCGCACATACTGTACAGGAGAAAATCTATGTCGACCTCAGTTTATGCCAGTATTTATTGACCACCACAGCAAGTGCACTATGTACATGGCTAAACACAAATAACACTTCACCATATTGAAACATGCGTTGCATTATAGTGGACACACTCGCGGTATTCTGATAGCTCGATCACCATTCAAATGGTATATGAGTAAATTTGTAATTTCTATGAATGATGAAACAAATCTACGCATCAAAAATCACAATTCCTGCGGACAAAGTATAATGGCGTGGTGGTCAACAACAGTTTAGCTATAGATGATGCATCATCAACATGACTCACCGAAGGCGAGCACTTCAGTCAGAACTGTCAGATAATCCCATTCAAATATCCGATGGTCATTTATTATGGACAAAGTTGCATAAAAACGAGCAACCAACTCGTTATTCGTCAGGTGAAGAACAGCTGTACATCCTCGGTATGTATCCGAGAGACAGTCATAATAGCGCAACGGGGTGGGAGCCTCCGACTCAGCTGATTTCACAGTACTGAATACGAAGAGTGCACTTCCTGATATGAAGGGGGTGGGGACGTCTCCATGTTAACACTAATGTGTCTGCGAAGCCCTCCTCTACAAAGTCAACAAAGCTTGCAGCTACTACCCTACCTGTTTATAAGAAAATGACAGGCTCATTCGAAGCTTGAAGCCAAAAAATTAAACCTGTCTCTCCACAAACACCACAAAATTAGAGGTGTTGTTTTTCTTCTAAACCCACTTGCTTTTGGTACAGTCCAGGATGTGCAATGTTTACAAACCTCTCACTTCGCTGTCAGATATTTGGGGGCAGAATTCTGCGCAGCGCAACTGCGCTTTGAATTTATAAAGACACACACAACATAGCCCAATTGTTCTGATCACATTATGATTTATGAAGCTATTATATTATATTATTATATATTATATTTTTTATATTATATTATTAATGCTATTATAGCATTATATTAACACAAATAATTTGTTGTCGGTGCAACCTTCCCCAGAAGTGCACCTTTCTAGTTTAACTTTTGATAACATATTATATGGAGCTTAAACAAACAGTTAACCCGAATAATGTATAGTTAAATTGCAATTTATTTTTTAAGAAATTCACGTTGTAATCTATGTTTATTGTTTAATCAATGTAAAGCGTAGCCTATAGTAAATAAAAATCACACCCGTGTGAAGTGAGTGGTGCAACTCCGTGTGGGGGTCCCCGGAAGTTTCAGACCCAGGATGCCAGCCCAGGGTGCGGGCCCGTTCCGGCGAGCCTCCCCACGTCCAAAACAGTAGAGAAATGAGAGTTACCATGCATCCCCGGGGGTCCTCGGAACATCCAGACCTGCAGGAACGCGTCCAGGCAGGCCGATTCCAGCGAGCTGCCCCGTGTCCGAAACGGTTGAGAAATGACAGAGGTGTGGGGGTCCCCCAGGGTCCCTCTACTGTACTGTCACTGTAGGGCTACTGCTGTCACACCTGAAATCATCATAGATAGGCCTACAGTTAATATGTGTGTGTGTGTGTGTGTGTGTGTGTGTGTGTGTGTGTGTGTGTGTGTGTGTGTGTGTGTGTGTGTGTGTGAGGCTGCGCAACAGTGACAACCAACCAAACGCAATTTTGGTGCTCGAACCCAGCCAGGGACCCAGGGACACAGCCAGGGACAGACACACATAGCTACTTAATGGAGTGATTGCACCACTCAAAAATTAAACCATTTCCATGAGATATGTCTTTACACCTGAGAAGTCAGGCCTTTTCAGAGTCGCCATGAAAAGTGTGGACATCTCACACCGAGAGTTGGCAGTACATGTCGCCCAAAAGTCGGAAGAGTTGTGTGAGAGAGGATTCCATGAACCCAGAAATGGTGATTAATGTAAATTTGTATGATAGAAATGTTAATGGTTGAAATTCAGGTTGGTTGCTAAAAGTTGCACGTTGAGCAATTTGAGTATTTAGCATAATGTGTGATCAACATCCTATAATGTGTGATTAACATCCTAAAAAAAAAAATCAAAGTTTCATCATTCTTTAAGTAGCATTTGACATATGAAACTAGGGGGTTTTCATTATTCTGAATCCATTCTAAGCATTAGGCTAAAAACGGCCATAGCTACTTTTTTGTGCAAAGCCAATGCTTGGAATGGATCCAAAATCATGAAAACCCCCTAGTTTCATCATGTGACTCACATGCTACTTAAAGAATGATGACATTTAGATTGTTTTGCCTTATATAGGATGTTAATGGTATGGTCACATATTTTAACCTGACTCTGCCAGATTGCGGCAGTGGTTTTACCAGGCTACACATATTATGCTAATTACTCAAATTGCTCAATGTGCAATCTTTTGCAACCAAACTTAATCTCATCTGCTAAACCTAGATGACATTTGAATCATACAAGTTTACATTGAACAACATTTCTGTGTCTAAAATGTGACCTACTGGCTTCTATAGTAGACTGACAGAGAGAGAGAGAGAGAGAGAGAGAGAGAGAGAGAGAGAGAGAGAGGGGGGGGGGGGAGAGAGAGAGAGAGAGGGAGAGAGACTGGGATTGAACACTAGATGGCAGTAGAATAACAGTTTTGTCATTTCTGAAAGATAGTTTTAGTGAATATTTCTAGTTTTACTCAAAGTGTTAATGTAACACAGCTCTGTTTACACCTTTAGTGGTTTTATTCCAAGTCTGCCTAGGTGACAGCAGACTATGGGCGAGCTCTGGCTCTTTGTTATGGGGGTCAGATCAACATATCCACCTGGGTGACAGCAGACTGCTGGGCGAGCGCTGGCGCTTTGGCATGGGGGGTCAGATCAACATATGGAATGAATTCTGTACTGGCCACATATGGAGCGTGTCTTGAGTGTACAGGGTTTGATGAGGTCAGATCAACATATGGAATGTCAGAACAGATCAGCTCCATATATGGAGATCTAAGGGTGACGGTGGCAGTGTCTTGTGTGTACAGGGTTTGATGAGCATAAATATTGATTGACGAAGATTTACAATTCTGTCCCTATCAGAATATAACTCGGACGGCGCTGAGTCGGCTCAAGCAAACGTTCAGCATGGCGACTCGCTCACTTTAGGTTGCTCGACGGTGCCTATTGGGGCTCTGCATGTTCGCTTGAGACGTGGCTCCTCCATCGCGGTGAAAACAAGTGCTTTCTAACATCTCACCTCTAATATATAAAGAAAAATAGCGTCCAGGCCATGCGCTTTAGACTGGATCAGGTGTGTTTAACCTCAACCTCAGAAAAGAAACCACAGAAGGTCATTTCAGCCAGGCATGATTTTTTTTCTTCTCTAGTAATCACAAGCCTATTGTATTGTTTTCAGTTTTAAAATAGGGGTATAACGTATAAGACATATTTTTATGTTAAGTCCTAAAGATGAATGTATCTTTCTCAGAGTAGCTTGAGCAGGGAATCCAGGGATCCATTATATGTTGTCTTGAATCTTGATTGAAAGTTATAAATATAGGATCTCCTCAAGGCTGTGAGGTCCTCCATGATAATGCATTACCATAACAAGCTTGGTTGCAGGCCGGATGACAGACGTGCTGAACTGCCGCACCTGTAGAGAACAAAAAAGAAAATGCTAAACAATTATATTTTGCTAAGCAAAGCAGATCTATTGCTATGAGGTCACTATACTGTAGGCCTACTTGGCTAGCTTCAACACTTTGTACCGTATGGAAATCTCTCTCCGGCATATGACAGTCAGGCATGTGCGAGGGGGGAGCTTTTGGTGCTTGGACACCTACTAGGACTTGGACAACTCTAGATACAACATAATTTTAAAAATCTACTGTTGCAAATTGCGGCTATAGCCTGTCAATGGCTAGTGTGTCAATGGCTAGTTGTTTTAATATGTGACCTTGAGTAAGGAATGTCTAATTCATTCATATAACATTTAAAAAAAAATATAATAAAAAAATTGTAATATTATATAATTTGGCATCCTACAAAATTCACAGTTAACAGTAAAGTGTAGGCTTTAGGAAACCAAACTAAACAAGTGTTTGCCAAAAGTAAGGAACTGTGGTGAAATCTGGTAATAACACACTGCTCTGCATAAAACACATGCAATGCCCAATTTGCCCATAATAACTCTGCAAATGAAAATACATTTAATAATCATACTTTCAGACTATAAGGTCTGAATGCTGCCATTGTATTTTCCTCCTGTGCTCGCGCCGTGTAGCGAAGTCAATACGTCACAAAGATGTGAGGCTTTCTGGGAGATGTAGGTTTTCATGAAGTGGAAATTTCCAAGCTAGACCTCACTGGGGGAGTGAATGGAAATTTACTATATTGCCATAACGATTCCCTTTGTAACCAGCTGCGCAGGCAGCGCAGTGCATACGTGAGGTGAGGATGTTTTGCAGAAAATCGCCCATGCAGTTTGTCTGAAAACATTAAATCTATATTAGAATAAACTATTGACTGATTTATAATTGCTGCTTTCATGCTCCAGTGAAGTCTAATAATTATTTTGAAGCATTGAATCACCAAATGCAGAGCCAAGTAAAGGTGATCAATGTAATTAATCAGAATATGAATATGAATGAATAATTTATTGATTGATTGATTGATTGATTGATTGATGGATGATTGATTTTTACAGATTGGAGAATTACAGTAGCCTAAAAGCAAAGCTCAGTACAAAACTGTTAACTGTGGACGACACCATAAAGCATTACACTTGTTTGTTTACAATAGGGTTCATCACTAACACAATCCGCAATTTGTGTTTGTGTACATAGGCATAGCCTACAAACTGTGAGGTTGTGACATGATGCAAACCAGCATGTATGCATATACTGTAGCCCGCAGTTACAAATGCACTGCAGGTCTTTCTCAGTAAAGGTTTTGTCTGCTATTAAGGCTCCAGATTCCTCTCATATTTAATAAATCATGTGATTCCTGTGCGTTTTAATAGAGAAGGAATTTTAAGCCTTAGTTGCAGTAGCCTAAGTAGCATTCTGAATCACAGCCAACATAGCTGGCCCAGCTATTATTATTCATATCTTCATAGGCATAGCCTATATCGTTAGTAAAATATGATCTTGATCATCACCATATCATCACACTCATGATAACGTACGTGTTTCCACAGCAAAATAATTACATCACAAACTATGGTCTGTGTCATTCCGCCTTTAAGTTGCATTCTAGAAAAGCCTATAGGCCTACTGTCAAATACAAAACAGTGTCAGAAATGTAGTTAGGAATAATGTCCATGGGAATGCAGGGCAAAAACAATGATTTCCAATATAATTAGAACAATTCCCAGTGGGCGTCATTTGGGGTGTAGACTTGTCTTGAATGATGCCACTGCCTACTTAACGTGTACTCCATCGTACTACGGGGTCACGCGCAGCAGACAGCAGACGTACAAGCTCACATGTGTCCCATTGTGTCGCATCGCGACTTCGTTGTGAGCTTGTTGATTCTCTCTTTTCGGCGATCGACGACTCGTACGACGAGGTACAAATCGAGACATATTAGGACAAGAGGCAGGTTTAAAGGGACGGGTGCCGTTTGACACTGACATTCAGAGGTGTGAAGAAGAGGATCAACGCACTACTGGAACTGAGACATAATCCTTCATCCACATCCTCCTTTTGGGCGTGCGAATTACACCTCGTTAGCATATTATAAGAACCGGTGAGTGATTTTATTCCAGTCAGTGACAGGCTGATTTAAGTGAGATCGCATGGTTTTATAGCGAAAGAGTCGATTCCCTGAACATATTTTGTTAGATTAAAATAAACGAATGTGGCAGAGGTCGCTGAGCATCCATCCTGACTTTAGAGCATTTTAAAATGTTACATTGTTAGTCACGGTACCTTAAATTAACGTTATTTGCGAGTGCAACTGATGAAGAGAAATGCACACCAGTGGAAGATGCGGAAGGAAGGAAGGAAGGAAGATGCGTAGCCCACTGAATGAACCGCTAGAATAGTAGCCTAGAGAATCTTGTAGAATTGCACCACCAGGAGGTGCGTACATGTCCCATTGTCTCTCTCATGCGTAATACTCTAAGGTGCGTATAGGTGCTCAGCTCTACGCCAGATGTTGGACGCACAATTATTATGCTCCGTAGTACGACGGTGTGTCACAACTTCATCTGTTGCCATGGCCTTTCCTTGGGATGCTGATCATTGATATTATTATGAAAATATTGTTTTGATTGTTTAATTAAAGACAGCAATTACTCATACGGGTTTAATAGGCCTATACCGTCGGGCATCGGTTGATTTATCTTTTCATATATTATGCGCAATTGTGTTTTTTTAATTAATATTCCAAGTGTATTTTGAGTGCATGATGTGCATCAGTGCCTGGCTGTCCCTGACTGTACACTGTGTATAGGACGCAATGGTGGTGGTAATCATGTTTGAATAGCCTAGCTATTCTACAGTAGGCTATACATATATGAATAATTAGTTGAATCATGAATGAATGGCGTATTCTTGTGTTGAGGCTGTTTTCTGTTTTGCGAGAGCACATGGAAGACAGGAAAACAAACAGACCTGGGGATGGAATTGAATAGACTTGTATAGCACATTTAAGCAAAATCTGTTTAAAAGATAGTCCATGTGAATTTTCAATTTCATAACATATAGCAATTACAGGCTACTTTAACCTGCTTAACATGCAGGCAGTATACAGTATAGTGTATGCCTTTATTTGGGGGGTGGGTATTTCACTTTTAAACACTAGGGGTCATTTGAAAGTCTGCTGCTCTGGCTTTTGTGTAGGAATATCAACGAAGTCTGGAGCCTATACACCCCAGACCGTTTTAATGTTGCTTGATTCAATATTTTGATATTATGCCTAATAATCAGACCCCTCCCTCCTATATGAACCAAATCTTCAAACTACATTTTAACCATGTTAATATATTGAACATAGCCGAAGTTAATATCGCCGAGCACTATAGCTGGCAGCTATAGTGTTCGCTATATGCCTTTATTCTTTAGATTAATAGGCCTATTGAAAACACACCCCTGGCTGGTGACTGATATTGTCCTAATGCATGCAGGGTCCGTGTTTTTTTCCTTTTCTTTAAATGAAAAAGATAATATCACATATGTTATAGAATTTTATTTGAAAATAAATACATTAAAATAATATCAAATATGTATACGCTTTCTTTCCCAGCCTCATAGCCCAAATCAAAATAACATTGATGATGGCTTTAGTTACTTATCTTTTAATGTTTTGAGTGTGTTCAGTGAATGATGTGACCTGTAATCATCATGTTCCTTGAGTCTCCATTTTTTGCCTTGTTTTGTCTTTTACCCTCCCCATAAAAGGCCTTTAGTATAGGTACTATAGTAAGTGCAGGGGAAAACCTGTTAGTTGGATTAGGCCTATATGTGGTGATTGGTGAAAGATGTTTTTGAAAATGTAAGATTTGTGTCATGGAGAATAACAGACTGCATACTGCAGTCTATGTCAGGGCCATTAGACCAGTGGGGCCAGGACCCATAGGCCCTTGCTCTCAGGGGACCTTCGGGGAAACTGGACCGCACAGTACTTGTTTTGAGGCCCAGACAAGGGCTCCTGGGGCCCTCCATTGGCCGTTGATTGTGTTAAATTTAGGTCAAAAAGATTAAAACAGGCATGTAGTCAGGGAATATTATCAGTATAAGCGTCAAATCTGGGAATACATTTCTCACCAAGAATTTTCTTCACCAATGTGTTTGTAAAGGTGTCTACTAACATATCCCACATATTTTCATGTTTTCATCATTCTGAATCCATTCCATGCATATGTTTTGCACGAAAAACACTCCTTGGGCTAAAAACGGCCAGACGTTAATGTGCCCTAATGTGCCCAAATGTGCTGACTTCATCACATTTGTGATGACGGCTATGGCCATTTTTAGCCCAAGGAGTGTTTTTCGTGCAAAACTAATGCTTGGAATGGATTCAGAATCATGAAAACCCCCTAGTTTGACACGTCACATTCTACTTAAAACATAATGAAATTTAGAACATTTTGCCTTTATAATGGTTGTATGGTACCCCAACTTAAAAAATAAAATCCCCTAGGGTGGTTGAATATAAACCAATGTGGGATATGTTAGTAGACACCTTTACAAACACATTGTTGAAGAAAATTCTAGGTAAGAAATGTATTCCCAGATTTGATTAATATCCCCTGACTAATGGCTTTAATCTGTTTGAAGAGATTTAAAAGCTTATAAAGTACAGACTAAAACAGAGTAATTGCCACAGAGTAAACATTATATGACTAATCTTGTTATTGATCTGCTGTTCAGATACAAGACTCCTAGGTAAAATAATTTCAATTAAATTTCAATTTATAATTAAATTAATTAAATATGGTACAAAAGCCCTGCAATAACTCTGTGGGGTTATTGTTCTCTCTCTCTCTCTCTCTCTCTCTCTCTCTCTCTCTCTCTCTCTCTCTCTCTCTCTCTCTCTCTCTCTCGCTGAACAAGCTCTACTGTTGCCTACCAATGTAAAGGCCTTTCCAGTCCATATGGGCATGTCATAACTTAAGCATGCCTACATGACATGAATATGACATAAGACATATGACGTGCATTGCATTATATATGCTAATTTGCACTGACATCAGGCATGTCCAGTCAGTCACTGTATATGGACATATTTGCACCACACAAACACAGACACCTACCTGCCCACCACAAATTCAACTTTACATATCCATACAGCTTTTGACGCTGTGTTTCTGTCATGTTGGCCATATTGTCCCTACAGTATCTGCCATATTGAGACATTAAGGTTATAATTTATTAACATTTGTGTAGATGGGTGTCGATCATGTCAAATTCAACTCAAATTATCTAATGAGGTATTTTCTTTGTCTTTGCTGTTTTGCAGGAATTTTCTGAATCTAGAGTTTACTAGACCAGAGGCCTGCAGCATCCTCCGCTAAAAGTAGAACATCCTCAGTGCCGGTGGATAACCTCCCGAAGCACACCCTAGTGAATTTGACCTGACGGTGGATACTACAGCTTCCATCCCTGCAGACAGCAAACCAAAGGAGAGCGTTTCCCTTTGCTCTTTTATAAAACCACAAACTTTTGTTTTGCACGACTTTAGGCGGTTGTGAACCTTTATTTAATTTTTCCCTTAACGTTAATCTGTAACAATGGCTCCTGGAATGGAGGCAGCTGACATTGCTGTTGTAGCACTTTATTTTGTCCTGGTGCTAAGCATTGGGTTTTTTGTCATGTGGAAGGCCAATCACAGCACGGTAAGTGGCTACTTTCTGGCTGGGCGCTCTATGACATGGATGGTGGTTGGAGCATCACTTTTCGTCAGCAACATCGGCAGTGAACATTTCATAGGTTTGGCTGGATCAGGAGCTGCAAGTGGCTTTGCTGTGGGAGCATGGGAGTTCAACGCTCTTCTGCTACTGCAGCTACTAGGCTGGGTTTTTATCCCTGTATACATCCACTCAGGGGTCTACACCATGCCGGAGTATCTGTCGAAACGATATGGAGGCAACAGGCTGAAGGTTTACTTTGCTCTCTTGTCTATATTGCTCTACATTTTTACCAAACTCTCTGTAGACTTGTATGCTGGAGCTTTGTTCATTCAAGAGTCACTGGGGTGGAACCTTTATCTGTCCATTATCTTACTGATTAGTATGACTGCACTGCTCACTGTAACCGGCGGACTGGTCGCAGTAATGTACACAGACGCTCTTCAGGCAGTGTTGATGATTGGTGGAGCGCTCAGCTTGACAGTGATCAGCCTTGTTAAGGTGGGTGGGCTGGAGGGTGTTCGGACAAAATACATGCAGGCTGTCCCTAATGTTTCCGCTATCTTGGCCAGTGGCAACTTCACCTATTCTAACTCCTGCCGCATCGAGCCCAAGCCCAATTCTCTGCGCATCCTTCGTGGACCTTTAGACGAAGACATACCTTGGCCAGGGTTCCTCCTTGGCCAAACCCCGGCTTCCATCTGGTACTGGTGTGCTGACCAGGTCATTGTTCAGAGAGTACTCGCCGCAAAGAACATTGCTCATGCCAAGGGTTCCACACTCATGGCTGGGTTTCTTAAAGTCCTGCCCATGTTCATAATTGTCATTCCAGGTATGATCTCCCGGATCCTATTTGTTGATGAGATTGCCTGCATTGGGCCAGAGCACTGCCTGGCAGTTTGTGGCTCTCGAGCTGGCTGCTCTAACATCGCTTATCCACGTCTGGTCATGTCTGTGATGCCTGTGGGCCTGAGGGGTCTGATGATGGCAGTCATGATTGCTGCCCTGATGAGTGATTTAGACTCCATCTTCAACAGCGCCAGCACCATCTTCACCCTGGACATCTACCAGAGTGCTCGAAAAGTTGCATCCCAGAGGGAACTACTGGTTGTGGGCCGACTGTTTGTGGTGTTCATGGTGGTCATTAGCATTGCCTGGGTCCCTGTCATCATTGAAATGCAAGGCGGGCAGATGTACCTGTACATACAGGAAGTAGCTGGCTACCTAACTCCACCTATTGCTGCTCTCTTCCTTCTGGGCGTGTTCTGGAAACGCTGTAACGAAACAGGTGCATTCTGGGGAGGCATGACAGGCTTCACAATAGGTACTCTGCGTCTGATCCTGGCATTTATCTACCGTGAGCCTCTCTGTGATCAACCAGATGATAGGCCTTTCTTCATCACACATATCCATTACATGTATGTGGCAGCAGGCTTGTTTTGGGTGTCAGGGATTGTCGCTGTGGTAGTCAGTCTCTGCACCGCCCCACCAGATAAGGAGCGGGTTCGCACCACTACTTTGTGGGGGCTCCGCAACATTAAAAAGATTCTCCTCAAGGATCGAGACAACATAGACAAGAGCAACCATAATGGAAACCTCCATAAAGATCTTCCCCTGGATGTCAAGAATGAAAGGTGTCTAGATGGGGCAGATGTCAAACTCCTGTTCCCATCCACTGATCATGACCCAGCAACACCTAGCACAGAGACAACTCCAGCGACCACCCCTGGAGAACAGATTGGGAAGGCAGAGCTGGTCAGGGATGAGGAAAGCTGCCTCTGTCAAGGAAAGTGTGGCATGGGTCTGAGTCTGCTCAATTTGTTTTGTGGATACAAGGAGGAAGCACAAACCACCACACCAAAGGGAAGCAAGGAGAACGAGAGGGTTATTATGGAGATGCTATATGAGCCTCCCAGAATTAAACTGGTGCTTAATCTGGGCCTGGTACTTGTCTGCTCATTGGGCATCTTCATGTTTGTTTATTTCTCACTATAGTTTTAGCCAACACTGAGGGCATATTAGTTTGGTACAGTACAGGGATAGGAGTTGAGGAGGGGTGTTATTGTCGATAAACAGTTGCATTAGCAAAGATTTGCCAAGCTGTAATATTTACAGTTGATTATTGTAGTTCTCTAATGGGAATTTGACCTTATTCGACTGCATTTTTTAAAAATGACTGAAGCTTCCTGTGTGACTATAAAGCTTCATTGGGACTGACATACCAATATTGGTTGTGTGCTAATTGGTACTGTGATCCTGCACAAAGAGTATACTGGGATGTTTTTAATAGTGTTGTACTTTAAGTGAATTAAATATATGCCTTATTGGACATTTTTCCAATTTTGTATGGTAAATAAATGTTTTCTGTTCAGAGCTCGATCCCTCCCCTCACATTGCATTTTGCAGGTGTAACAATTAATTGTCCGGGTCAATTTAATTTCCATATTGGCCATGTTATATGATTCTTTGCTGATCTGTCAATTCCAAGTTGTAAACTAAGTTAAGTGTTCACACCTGTGTGAAGTGAGGGGTGCTCTTGTCATCGTACACATTTACGTCATATTTGGCGGACATTTGACCCAATTTCTCCTTCCATTGTCAATGGCAAATATTGACCCTAAGTTCTCCTTTCGCAAATATTGAGACGTGTGGGGACAAAAGCTGTATATAGCCGGAGGGGCTAGCGCCCCTCAGAAATAACTGAATTATTTATTAACATTAATAATCAACTTAGCCAACCACACAAACCACGGACATGAGCCATCCACTATGCCAGAATCCAGAACGCCCCCACCCCAGACACAAGAGACTTGCATACCATTAAAGGTGCAGTAAGTGATTTTCTTTTGGTAAAATAAGCTCTATATTCCCGTAGCAATCATTGGTATAGACTCGACTGTTTGTTCAGTAGCGGGGGTCTGCCTGTCTCGTCTCTTTAGTAAACACAAAATGCATTTTCAAGCCCTGAGGCCCCTGACCAAATGTATCCAATCAGGAGAGTGAAGTGGTACAGGATAAACGGGTCAATTGGAAGTGATGACACAAAGAAATGAAGAGACATAATTTAAACTGGATCACTATAAAATGTCAACCCACCTGAATGTATTTTATGTTTAATAAAGAGATGGAGAGACGGGGAGAGCCCTGTTATTTGAACAAACTAAACACAATAGCAATGATTATGAACTGAATAATAGTGCTTTAATCTTTTCACTTTTTCAACTAACAAAGTACAAATAATAATGTTACTATAATCTGTGTCAACAGTCATCCCACAACCAGTCAATAACCAACAATCACCAGTAAACGGTGCTCTTGAATGTGCTAAAATGCTGTCTCCAGTCTACGTGTTTTTTCACAAGGTGTTTTTGCCTACAGTAAGAGGCATTGCATCAGCAGCAGTACATCATTGGACTTATTTGTATCAGCTTTATTGAAAATAGAAGCACAAAAAACTAAACAAACAACTTAATATTGCTGTTAATATACATTTCCCTCCCCCCATTCATAAAGAAGAAACCGCATAACGGTACATTGTTACCCGCTTTTTGATTGCCCATTTTGTGAGTATATGTAGTGAGTTTTGTTGACCAAAATTCAAGAATGTAGTGTTGTTTCTGTTTACAAATATAATTTTTAGCTAATGTTAATTATGATTGTATAATATATTGCATTTTACAGCTAGTGAATGCTTTAATGCTTTGCTATCACAGCTTAACAAAAAGCCACAAGTACCAATGCACATATTTTGTATAATTCATACTTATCAAATTTGTTTTCTCTTTTACTTGGTGCAGTCTTGTGTTGAATTTATGTTAGAGGTTCAGTTTTCCATGGCCCATGAGATCACCCATTATAAAACCTTCCATTTATTTTGCACAGTGCAATGCACAACTGTCTTTTATATATCTTATTTAAAGTGTCTTTTCTAAACCCATTCTTACCAATTGTGTCTTATTTGTGAAATATTAAGTAAATAAAAAGTGTAAGTCAAAACTTTCACTGTTTAGTCCTATGTGACAGGTGCATTTTCACTTTACAATTAAACTGTTCTTCATCTTGCGGGGAACCCTCTCAAGGACCAGTGGGGGTTCCTGAGAACCACTGCTTTAGTGGAATAGGTAGGCTACATCAAGGGTAGGCAAATAAGTTTGGTCTCAGGCCAATCTTTTTATAAGCCATGATTAGATGATGGGCCAGAATGTAATTCAGAACTGGAACGTTCAATATTAGGCCTCCTTATACTGTATGCAATAATAACTACCGGTATATTGCTATAAAAGTTAATAAATAAAGATTTGTGTGGTAACATGGCCTATAGAACGGTATGTATAATCAAAAATGTCTGTTATGATTATGTGCAGGCTACATCCTTGAATGTGAGGATATTTACAGTAGTTAGTTAAATAAAAAGTTAAAAAGGACACAGAAAGGCATACTACATTTCGGAACAGTGGTAAAGAGAGCTCTTTCATTCAAGGTCTCTTGGGGAGATAAACGGCGAAATGTAAAATACCTTTTTATGCAAGATCAATTTCTCATCCATAAGTAAAAAATCACACCTGTGTGAACTGAGCGGTGCAACTATAGATTTATTGTTATAGTTACTGTACTCTACTGTGCTCTGTACTGTATTGTTGTGTACTGTGTGGGGGCCCAGGGTGCCGGCTTCGGTGAATCATGTGTTCGTTGTGAACGTACCACTGTGTTTATTAGCAAACTGTAAATAAAGTACCAAACGAAAAATATATGTTTTTTTCCCGGTTGCGCCGGGGGGCACCAGTGACAGTTATAAGAAGAATTCGCCCCTGGACATAGACATACAGACATACTGACGGACACACATAGCTCCGTAATGGAGTGGAGGCACTGCTCAAAAAGGACTGCATGTTGAGAATGATTGATGACTGCATGCTGACTGCACTATGAGGGGTTCAGCACCTAGTGCACCTTGCTGCAATTCACACGTGTGTCTTTTACTCTTAACATGGACAAAAGTATAATCAGGTGGTACAATCTAGAGGTGGACATTTATAGTCTATATGTGGGCTGTCATTAGATATTTTAAATGATTTACAAACTAATATCATGGTGGGCCACTGCATTACTTTCATGAAAACATATCAGACCTGTGTAATCATATGTTTCAGTAGAATATCATAGTGTGTAATTATGGATGTCGATGGTGCAGCAACATCAGGCTAAGAATAATGTGTATTGGTGGGGTAAACGCCCTTTGTTTTGTGCTTGAGCCCCTGCCTACAAAAGGAGAAGGCCCTGTTAAAATGCTTGTTACAGACCTCAAATGTATGCATAGATGGAACGGTGCTGCTCTGGTTGTAAGAGATGCTCTTTCTTAATAGTCTAGTATACCTGCAGCTTGTGGTTCTACACTGTATGCATACTACACATGTGCAGCCACATTTTGAGTGTTAAATTAACTCTGAGAATATAGGTCTATTTTTACACACAGACCCAACTCAAACCCTCCCTCTCTCCCAAGAGGAAACTAATGATATTGTGGAAAAGTACTGGCATACAGGCCTGGCTTTGTTTAGTCTATTTTTTGACTGAAAAAAATAACAATTGTGTGAAATCGCATGGCCTCACAACATATATGATGATAGTACTATATATATATATATATATATATACACATACACACAAGTATACAAGTGAGTACATCACATGTACTAGTACTAGTGATGTGGACGATAAGATACCATTTGCTTTCTCAAATTTGTGTGTGTGTGTGTGTGTGTGTGTGTGTGTGTGTGTGTGTGTGTGTGTGTGTGTGTGTGTGTGTGTGTGTGTGCCGTGCGTGCGTGTGCTCTCACCTTCAGCAGATGACTGATTGCCATGGAGATACATCTGAGAGAGACAATCCATTCAAGCCCTGGTTCTGACAATGGAGAAGCAGAAACACAAGTAGTACTACTGACCCAGTTGAGAAATGTTGTTACTTAACATTTCACAGATGGGTCAGTCAGAAAGGAATTAAGTGATAGTTAGGCACATTGATTGCATTGATTGCATTGATTTTGTCTTGGGGGTATAGGGAAATCAGGGATGGTTTGGACACAGGCCTCACCAGAGATGGCTCTATAAACTGACTGAGAAGTCATGAAGGGAGTGAGTGAGTGAGTTGAGTGTGAGCTAATGGAGACAAAATAAAGGAAGCATAACGTAACATAACTTATACTGTCTGTAATGTAACATAATACACATAACGTAGCCATCTAGTATAATGCAAAGTACAGACAGACAATGATGCTGGAAGACAGACAAACCTTTATTCATTAATGAAGGGAATATCAGGTGTTCATCATACAGGTAAGAATAAAGAGTTATAGGCCTAATTAATAAATAGTGAGATGAAAAAATAAATACTTGATGACCCTTCACTCCCTGTCAGTGTCTCCAGACAAAAATGTCCTCTTGACTTTGAACTGGTGAGGTCATCCTTGTTGTTGATCAGCAGTTGATCAGGTAATTGGATTAGCTCTGGCCAGTCACAAAGACACTTTTAGATGGCTACCTCTTTCACCGCCACACAGTAAACAATATGTATTTCCACATTTATGAGTGGTGTATCCAAGCTGTGAAATGTGAGCTAATTGGAAAGCGTAAAAACGTCACCGTAATTCCCACTTATTTGGGTGATGGAACGGAAGGAGCCATGTAAGGAATGTGTTGTGATCGTTCCAATATATAGCAAAGACATACTGTGGCCAAAGCATTCCTATCATTCTACACACACCACTGACTAAACTATGGTGGCGTGCTGGGGGTTCTGCACATCATGGGCATTAATCCATGGAAAAGGGCTTCAATGCCAAAGGGAAATATGCACCTTCCCATAGGCATAACGGTGGGAAGACTATAGGCAGTGTGTGTGTGTGTGTGTGTGTGTGTGTGTGTGTGTGTGTTGGGGCAGGGAATCTTGTTAAAATCACCACTGTGATGGGCTGGATGGAGGGGGAGCACTTCCACTTTTGTTTCACTCCGTCTCAATTGACACAAACTATGGCAACATAGTCTCCCATCCCTGAGAAGATGATTGATTCTCCCTTCAAAATATATTTTAACCAAATTCCCCGCCACACCAATATGCATATTCCTCTTTTATTCACATTCACTTTAACACATTAGGGAAACGAAAGCACACATGTAGGCTATGTATATACAGTATAAGCTATGTTTGTATAGCCTATCTAGAGGGTAGAACTTTCACAGAATAAATTATGGACTTATATGGTTTATTCGTCTCAACTGCTCGATTCTTGATTAGGAAACCTGTTTTGGGGAAACAGAAATCAGGCAGAGAAAAGAGCAACAGAGTTTGGTTTTAGTGATATTTTACTATAAATATGTAAATGATAATAGGCTGGTGTTACAAAGGAACGTAGTGCCTCTCTGACATCACAACCGGGACGTCAGGGGTGACATCACCCTCGACATCCAATATCAATGCCTGCGCGGGTTACGGCGGAATGAAGCTAAGAAGAACCCAGATCACGTAGCAGACCTCGGATACTATATCAAGATCTCGCTACTGACCGCCGGTTCGACGCCTGCGTTCAAGGTGATAGATTTCTGTTTACCTCGGCATTATATTACCCACCGACCAGACACGGCCTATTTAGGTCTCGGTTACAGCTGGGTTCTATTATGTTGATCCTGTGAATGAAAGGTTCCAACTACTCTGACAGCCACTTTACCTGGTGAGGGGGGGGGGGGGGGGGGGCTGTAAGGCATCAATAATACTATAATGCTACCCATAGTTCACCATGCAGCAACAGAACACATTGCAGATACCAAGTTACAGCAATGACACAGGTCTAGTCTATCTACTTTGTTATAGGAAATGCTCCACAACAACACAGTGAACTCCAGTGAACGTTGTTCTTATGTCCGTATATATATATATATTTTTAATATACACAATTTTAAATATATAGTTTCAGGATGACATGCTCATTAATATGTTGCAGGAGATTTGTGGTATTGTATGCGATATCGGTACCACATTTGTCATGGTATGTGTGAGTCAAGTCAACTTATATGACCACAGTGGAAAAGAACATGGCATGAGATAATTGTTAAAGAGGGCAGAACTGGACAAGTAAATAGTTATACTTTTTGTCAGTTGAGAGAAAGTGTTTCAAAGTGTCAAATTACAATAACAACTAAATCATAACACTCAACAAGCATAATTAATGGAAACCCTTGATCCACAGACCTCCTCAGCTCTGATCAAGGTTGAGCACCCTAATCAAACTACTATTGTGACACTGCATTCCTTTAAATCCTGACATGGCCTTCATGAATCACTCATCATGCCTCATCATGTCATACCCTGGTATACGCAGGGTATGGCAGCATCCTGGGTCCTCAGGCCTGTACTGGCATAAGCCAGTTGGATGGCCTCCACAATCCACCGGGAAAGCCATACTTTAGTAATAGGGTTTCCTTTAGCTGCGGCACCCCACAAATACCCATGCCCTTCCTGAAGGGAGATGTCTTGGTCATGTACAGTCTGAATATTTCATATCAATGGTATTTTGTCAGGTGTGCGCTGTGAACAACAAGTGTGAAAAAATATATATACAAGGAACAAGGAACTGAAAAATTATACTCTGGGAAATGCTCAGATTAAAAACCTATCGAATCGGATTGAGGGAACATAGGGCTGAGGGAACATAGGGTCTGTTTTGAAATGGGAGAACATACTAGGGCTGAGGGAACATAGGCATGACCCCAGGTAAACAACATGGCTCCTCCCTTGAGTGTCAGTGGGCAAATTCTTGATCAGGAAACCTCCTCGTTTCCCCAGCTCTTTAATAAACAGAAAATACATTTCCAGGTGGGTTGCCTTTGCCAATTTGAGGCAATTGGTATTGGGTACTCATTTCTGATTGTCTGAAATTGGCAATTTCAGACATTTCAGACAATCAGGAATGAGTACCCAATTAGCCCTTCACTAAATCCCACCCCAAAAAGCGGTTGCTATGCAGGTCAGGCTTTCTTCGCTGCTAACGTGCCTATTAGACAAGGATGGGTTGGGGAGGGACTTAGTGAAGGGCTAATTGCATTTCTCTACCCATTACTCCAGCAATGATTGCTATCAGAATATAGAGAAATGTACCGCTAATCTTAATAGAAAATATCACTTAGTACACCTACAGTATAATGGAGTAAAATATCACATGTCCCCATGCATTTGAGTCATAATGCCTCCTATTTGTAGTTTTGTTGTGGGTGTTGAACAGACCTGTGAAGATTAATATCTTTCGGGACAATAAAGATTATTATTAAATTAGGCTTTAAGCCACACTGCAGGTTGTGTGTTTGCCCTCATTGTAGTGCAATATATAATATGACTGAAGGCCGGAGAGAGGGAAGGGCAGAGGAGATGGTGAGATTTGTTTGCATAATGTGGAAAAGTACTTTTCTATGATCAGTGATCACTCATGCTCAAACTAGATACTGGAGTACACATTACACACAGTAGACACAGAGCACACTCTGTTGGCTTCAAATCACAAGCCAACTTTGTGTTACGCCCAGGGGGCTCTCCAAAGTTTACATAGTAGTACAAAAGAGACAAATTTGTCATACAACCTGCAAAACATGACCTGACAGTATCATTTTCTTGCTGAAAAAAATAACTCTCTGTTCTTAGTCAAGTAGCCTATACAGTGTGCCACTCCAGTACTGCTGCTATCAATGCAGAAAACAGTCCTTTCTTTGGTACAGATGATACTTTCTCATATCAAGCTGCACCAATAATCTTTCTAACCTTTCACTACTATCGAGACATTCTGTAACACTCCCTATTTCTGTTTTGACTAGAAATAAACTAAACAAGATGGACCAGTCTGACCAGATCTACATTGCAAACTCATCTAATTTGATAAACATTCTGGGTCAGCCACAATCTGTCTTGGTAGCTTGTATGACAAAAATCACACCCGTGTGAAGTGAGGGGCGCTCTAGTCACAGTACTTCATCGTACATCATCATCAAGAATGGTGGTCCGTTATTGGCCAAGGTTCCCACCGACATACATATACCGATTTTCTCAGACACTATATGACCTAAATGCTCCATTCATCGTCAATGGCATTTCATGTTTGTGTTCAGATAACACAAACATAGCGCCCCTCAAAAAACATTACCCAAATGTACACCTGCAAACCTGTGATGTAGCTGGACTTTCCCTGATTGTATTGGCCTGCTCGCTCCTGTGTGGACATCATTGGTATTACAACACAATAGTATGGCCTTAAATCTCCCAGCTCTTTATCCGTTTTACTGTTCAAGGTCATCATCAAACGCACACACACACACACACACACACACACACACACACACACACACACACACACACACACACACACACACACACACACACACACACACACACACACACACACACACACACACACACACACACACACACACACACACACACACACACAAAAGATAAGATGCAAACCAAGTACAAGCGTATGAGTGTTTCTTTGTGAGGAGACATATTGTACAGACCAGCAGTGCTTTCTGCCGACTTCTCCACCCTCTTCAGTTTACTTCCCTTAAAACCTGGATCCCCAGACAAACCTCCAGGGACATCTTGAAAAGGTTGGCACAAGAATATTGCAAAAGAATATTGTAAAAACAAATGCAAAAGTCTATTTTGATGTGGAACTGAAAAGTAGCTTGTGTACGTGTGTGTGTGTGTGTGTGTGTGTGTGTGTGTGTGTGTGTGTGTGTGTGTGTGTGTGTGTGTGTGTGTGTGTGTGTGTGTGTGATAACTATCTTCATTTGAGGATGCGCATTTACCCCATTGACAGGGTCAATGCAAATTGTCAATACCAAAACAACGAGAAGGTAAATCTTTGTTGTCCCACTCACTAGATGAATGCACCAGTTGCTTGGTCCAACCTCACCCTCCACCTTCAGGATTCCCTGATCAGTGCCTTGGGTCATTACCTTGACAGCTGGAGGCGCAACATGACGGCAGCAGCAAAAGGCCTGGACAAGACGTTAGCAGAAGAGAACTTCCAGAATGTTAGCTTGTACCTGGCGGTGATGATTGGCATGTTTGCCTTCATTATCGTGGCCATCCTGGTCAGCACAGTGAAATCCAAGAGAAGGGAGCACTCGGAAGACCCTTACCACACATATATTGAGGAGGACTGGTCCGATAAGCTGCGCCAGACCTATGCCATCAGCAACCCAAACAATGACAGCTAAAGTGACATTTATACCTCAATCACTTATTAACAAAGTAGGCTATATAAATGATAGGCTTTACACACACGTGGGTCATTATCTTAATTATCTTCTAGGCTATCATCATCATCATCATCATCACAGATTTTCACAGTGACCACCAATTGATAAATAATGAATGTTGATTATTTGTTACCCGAATAAACAGTTTTAATGTGCAGCCATCTACACAGAACCATTCTTATTCCACCAAGAACAGTTCTACTTTAGCTGCCAAATATGCCGCCAAATAGGCGATATCAACAAATGTATTTCTTTGATTTAAGCTTAATTTATCTAGATTTGATATTTATCTTTTTCATTGTATTACTTTTCATATTCACGCTGAATACACCCACATAGTAATGCAGCATATTAACCCCTTGAGTATATGTATGCGCCCTTGAGCACGGCAAGAAACCCCTCAAGTATATCTGAGATAATCTGACTGAACTAACTCTGCAAGCTACGTATCATTTATGTGGATCTTGTGAGCCACATAATGTTGGATCTTGTGATATCAGTCATCTATTAGTATATGACGTATCTACGACTATACATTTGGGTAAAGTTTCAGCAAACCATTGACTTCCATTCTAAAATAAAAGTTTAATATTTTCATAAAATATACAGTATGTGGGGATCTTTATGGCTTTTGAAGATGTCATATGCAGCTGCCATAGCACTTATGACGTAAATTGTTTGCCTGAGTAATATAGAGTAGGCTATAGAGTATAGAGGACAGACAGACAGACAGACAGACAGACAGACAGACAGACAGACAGAAGACAGGAAAATTAAGCTCTGGCAATGAAGATGTCACTGTAGGCCCCTCTTTCTCTTCTACTTGTTGAGCATATAGGCTTTATGCTTTGGTGAAAAGGTGTGATACTTGTCGTTTGCCCCTCACTCGGGGGGGAAAAAAGATTTGTATCCGGGAGTCCAACATGTATCCGGGAGTCCATTGAAGGGACAGTTTGAGGGGGGGTGTGGTCACGAACTGTGACTGAGTCATGAAGACTGGGGCAGTTGGGAGGGTGTGGTCACGAACTGTGACTGAGTCATGAAGACTGGGGCAGTTCCAATACAAGTTCCAATCCAATCCAAGTTCAAGTCAAGTTCCAATCCAAGTTCAAATCCAATTCAAGTTCCAAAGTATTAGGCTCGTTAGTGAGCTCGTGAGGGGGGGTGGGGGGGTGGTGTGGTCACGAATTGTGACTGAGACATGAAGTCTGGGGCAGTTCCAATACAAGTTCCAATCCAATCCAAGTTCCAATGAAGTTCCAATCCAATCCAAGTTCCAAAGTATTAGGCTCGTTAGTGAGCTCGTGAGGGGGGGTGGGGGGGTGGTGTGGTCACGAATTGTGACTGAGCATGAAGTCTGAGGGGAGGGGGGAGGGAAGGGGGGAGGCAAGGACCCTAATATAGACAAACACTGAAACTATACTCCATAGTTACCAATGTAACCACACAAGGCTGTTATAAACTTATACACTGAAAATACACTCTATAGTGACCAACATGACTGCACAAGGCTGTTATATACTAAACACTGAAACTACACTCTATAGTTACTAACATAACCAAACGACAAAGGTGTGATCCAATCCAATCCAATCCACTTTATTTATAAATTACATTTAAAACAAAGTGCTGTACACAAGTGCTGTTACTAAAATACCAAGGGCGAAAACAACAATACATAATAACAGGGCAACATAAAGACAGTGACAGTGCATTGTGTGTGTGTGTGTGTGTGTGTGTGTGTGTGTGTGTGTGTGTGTGTGTGTGTGTGTGTGTGTGTGTGTGTGTGTGTGTGTATGTGTGTGTGTGTGTGTGTTTGTGTATAATGAAGCCACATTGCCCTCTACTGGCAACATTCATGTACTGCTGTATAGAGTGATTATATGCTGTCTGACTCTGAGGAGCCAAATGCATTTCTTCTCTCACACCACATCCATAAATCCATAAAACCCAGCATCACTCCTCCACATATTTAAACCAACTCACCCGAGCCATCAAACCGTCCAACCTGAGTTCAGTCTACCTCTTATCTACCTTCTTAATCCTATCCATCCTTGTCACTCCCAACAAGAAAATCGTAATATCGTCATCTCTGCCACCTCCAGTCTTTTCATCAGTGACAAATCGTCAACTATCTTATAAACGTTCTCTTTCAGTGTACTGTTAGACACAGTTCCCCCCACCCACTACACCCTGTCTTCACTCCATTACTTTGGACAGTTTTTGAACACAGGTATTAAACTGAATCCTCACAATTCCACTGTCTACCCACATGTTCGTGCCATGATCATACTCATATACGCCTCTGCAATCCCAAAGTGACACTAAATGACATTTTACGTCGTCATGTAGTGCCTGGATTAAGAGCGTCTGCTAAATACCTATATTGTAAATTTGTAAACAAACATCCTCAAAGTCCATAGACTTAAGGCTGGCAAACGGTTTGCATCATAAGTGCTCTATTAACAAACATTAAAAATCCCATAGACTTGGCTGCCATATGACGTAATCTTCAAAAGCCATGTATTGGAGGGGCTAGCGCCCCTCAAAAAGAAGACAATGTTCATGCCCCTAACTAATCAGGGTTCATAACCACAGACAGATAGGTACTGTATAGCCCTAACCCGAAAACACGAATTCGTGTATTTAGTTTCACCAAATATTCTATTGTCCAAATTGTACTAAATTAATTAACAACTCATAATTTAATCAAGTTGTCCCCTCACATAAGTGTAATGGACAGAACCACACCTTTTGTACTCATCAAATAGTATGCATTCATATTCAATCATTATGCACTTGCAGGTGACATAGTGGGGCATCACACTAGTCTAGTAGATTCCCTTCAGTATGTGCTTTAATTAGAGTATAGTCACAGAATTAAAATCATTACTTACAGACAACAAGCCCTCCATGTTGGTCACATGGTATCTGTACGTATCATGTCAAGCAAGAGTGCCTGACTGAAGTGTGAAACTTTTCTTTCAAGTGAATACCAGCCTTTCCGTTGTGTGACAACTGTACTTCTTCTAACCGGAAGTACAGGAAGTAGGTTACATGGCTACATTGAGAGCCATTGCATATGGCATATACTGCAGTGTTGTTTTTGGCAGGCATTTTTTAGATTTAGTCAGTCTTAGTCTTTTGGAAAAATGCTTAATTAGTCTTAGTCAGTCTTAGTCATTTGGAAAAATGCTTAATTAGTCTTAGTCAGTCTTAGTCATTTCTATCCTTGATAGTTTTAGTCGACGGAAACTCCTAAGGGTTTTAGTCAGTTTTAGTCATTTTAGTAAAAGGTTTTAGTCAAAATTGTAAAAATGTCTTTGAATAAAATGTCTATAGCGTATAGGTATTAATACATTGGCATTGGAATCAAGGTTAACAGGTTGTACAACTTAGAATGGAAAGAAAGCCCCAGCACACAATAAATGTCCTTTTCACATGGTTTATTCTGACCTCAAGAAAAGACAAAATGTGGTCTGCTTTTGCAGCGTTTCCTCTCACTCACTTAGGCTCAGCAGTCAGCACGCACACATGCCTCACCTGCAGTATGGTACGGGCGGGCCGGGCACACACACACTCTTAAGTACAAACGGGTACAAACAAAAAATAAATTAAATTAAACATGCTGAGGTAGTGGTGGTACACATACATAAGGCAAAAACAACAATACAATCAAACAGGCTTCTCAGTTCTCATAGTGCAATTTCACAGCTATATAAAACAGTGCAGTCTAGCAAGTGCAAACAGTCAGTCAAACACAGTAAAACCTGACAGTAAAGTAATTAAGTAAAGAACCTGGCCTGCTGTTGGCATAAATAGCCTACCGGTTCATTTTGAGGAAAGCGCTTCTCTCTAAAATGACTCTTGCTCTATTACGACGGCCACGACTGAGGTCACCTGTAACGCTAAAGACTCGCTCAGCAAATGCTTGAGATGCTGGCATGGCCAGAATATCTAAAGCTATAGGATTCAGGCTTGGATAAACAGAATCTCCCTGTGCAACCCAAAATTCAATGGCAGTCTGTTTTGTCTCAGTCTCTTGCAGTTGTGACCGTGACAGCTGCTCCTTGAATTTCAGAATTTCCTCCCTGATACATGCCTGTGGCAGCCTAGGCCTGAATGGCCGGTTTGTTTTTGACAAGTGTTTGAATCTGGACTTCTTTCTCTGTGGTCCTGCTCCCTCTTCTCTCTCCTCTCGCTCCTCATCCTCAGGCTCCTCCCTTATTACAGGTGGCACCAAATGAGCAATGTAATCTTCTGCTTTGCTTAGAAGCTCCTGAATTTCTTCGTCCTCGTTTTCGAGGAGTGCTTCTGGGTCCACCGTCGGGTCAAGGAAGCATGCAGCAACAGCGAGGGGTGAGAACTTGGAGTTGGTGTGATCAAGAAAGCAGCTGAACCGCTGGTCCATGTTTGCCTTCATTTTCTTTGCCAGGGAGCCAAGGTCCTTGAAGCCAGAACCCTCAGCATGGGGGAACTCAGACAGGTGAGCATGCAGGTCCAGGAGGGCAGGCACCACAAGCGACAAAGACTGTGTGTCGCTCTGGAGCATCTTGGTGTGGTCAGCGAAGGGGAGGAGTAATTCTTTAATAGCAGTCAGCTTCTGCAACTCACTTGGCTGTAGACAGTCCCAGCTCATCCCCTCAGCAACCCTAGCAACTGAGTCCTTGATTTGGAGAAAGCGGGATATCATCAGGTATGTGCTGGACCATCTTGTTGGGCAGTCTTTCACCAGAGTTAGTTGACAGTCCATCAGCAGCCGCTCGGTTGCCACCGATGACTTGCGGAAGAGCTTGACAACCACTCTGACTTTGTCCAGTAGTCGTTTGACACTTGCTTCTTTCTGGATCATGTTCACCACAAGTTGCAGTGTGTGCACAACGCAGGGGGTCCTCTCGATGGCTCCATACCTAGATAGAAAAGACATGAACACAGAAAAATAAATAATGTATTACTATTCTGTAGTACATTCAGTAAAATTTGAAAATTAGAAACACTGTAATACAATAAACAAAGTATGCACACACTCACATGTATTGCTAAAAGTGAATATAAACAATCATAGCTGAATGTAACAAACTAATCTGCTTCTGCTAAACTGAAATAATTTACCTCTGCTCTTCTCCAACCACCTCAGAGACTTCTCTGGTGTCACTCTCCAATGTGGATTCATCCTCTGAGCTGCTGCTGCTACTGGCCTCCTGCTGTTCAATAGTTTTGAACGCTGCAACCATGTTGCTTCCGTTGTCAGTTATTACTGTCATAATCTTGTTTTGAGGTATTCCCCAGTCTTCGGTGCATCTGTCAACACATGCTTTTATGGACACTGCAGTGTGTGGGTGGCTGATCTGAGCTAGTCTTAGCATTATGTGCCGTGCTTTCTTTTCCTGAGTGCAATAAAAACATGCACTAATTGCAAGGAATGATGCAGTTAGCCCTTTTTTGGACCATATGTCCAGCCCAATTGTTACTTTTTGTGCTGTCGCAAGTCTCCCTTTGTATTTAATTTTCTCCTCATTGTAAATCTTCTCAACCAAATTGTTAATTTTTGTACGTTTTGGAATGCTCAACTTCTTATCAACAGCCTGCATCATAATCAAGAAATCTTCATCTTCAATCGTTGATGCAGGTAGGCCTGTGCGTCCTATCCAGAGGGCGAGAGCTTGTTCCTTCACATGCTGTTCCTTTGAGTCCTTGTCATATTTTGAGCCTGCAGCGAAGGCTGCTGGGATGGAGTGTGCTCCATCTCTTGTTGCACGACCAGGTTTGAGTTTGAGTGCTCTGGTTTCTGGGATCTGGATATGGTAACATACAATGAAGAGTAAATTAACCTAGAGACGGAGTACAGTAGATCTCCTGTAAATGCCTACAGATGGTGAAGACAGACTGTGCTCAGATATGATTGTTCTAACAGTATTAGCACAATCATCATAACTTAAATTAAATATGTTATGATGACTGTGCTAACAGCTTAGTATATCATCATAAAATATATAATTTTATTTAAGATATGATTGTGCTAACAGTTATCATAAACCAAATCATTTAAAGATTCAAATTATTGATAATAATAATACAACTAGCCTATTCATATACACACAATGTTAAATTGTTTTGACGCGAGATATAGACGCCAACACAGTCAACTGGATTTGAACGTGACGTCACCTTGATACGGAAGACAGTGTATAGTTTGACTGGGGCTGTGTGATGTCACTGTCCTGCCCTTGTGGCTTTTGCTTTAGCTTAAAAGCTGGCAGACTACTAATAATTCAATATTTAACAAAGTGAAGCATAACATATCGCAACGTGGCGATTTAACATAAACACAAATAGACGACCGCTAAACATATGCTGCTAATGTTACAGCAGACACGTGTGTTGCTACTGTTTAGGGAACCGAACGTAACAGCAACAGGTCTTTCCCAGTCAAGATGTCACACAAACATGAAATCCCTAAACGTTTTATTCATAATATTAACATGCTAGCATTGTGCATGCATACAGCTTCGTTAACAGGCTGTGTTGCAAAGTTTGCAAACTTACCGTCGCATATATCTCTTTGTGGAGACCATTGAGGTGTCGCTTTAGGTTGGTGGTATTCTTCCCACCCAACTTGATGCCACATGGTTTGTCCCCGACTCCCGGTACGAGGCACTCTGTTTTGTTCTCTGTGACATTATATTTAAAATGTGCCCACAAGTCTTCTCGTTTTCGACGACCACCAAGCCCCGGCATTGACTCAGTGGGCGCCGCCATCATGGCGTGTGTATGTGTGTGTGGAAGTTAGTGGAAGTGAAGATGGGAGGGACAGCGTGTGTGACTGTGCGCGCGCGCGTGTGTGTGTGTGCAATGCATGCATGATGGGCGTGACAAACAAGGAAAGGAGAGGAGGCTCGCAGCCAGTCAGAGGAGCATTTGTGGACATTATTTGCGCCGGCGGAACTTTTTTTCATGCATTTAAAACTTTGTTCGTCAATCCACTAACATTTTCGTCCAACCTCGTCTTGTCAGCGATAACACACACACGTCTCGTCATCGTCATCGTGTCAAACAGAGCTATTTAGCTCGTCAGCGTCAGTCTTGTCCCGATTTTTTTTAGTGTTGTTCGTTTTAGTCCGTCTTAGTCCTGGAAAAAGGGGCGTTGACGTCGTCATTTACGTTATCGTCAGTCCTAACGAAAACAACACTGATATACTGTATGTCCTATGAAGGGGACCTTCATGTAGCACTGTGTACTTCCAGTTTGACACTTTCATTAGAAATGAATATCCTGCCTAACATCATAAGGTCATTTCGTGACGGCACAATTACGTCACTTTTGGTTCAAACCAGAGCCATAGAGCAAGACAGAGTTAGGACAACTCCGTTCACTTCATGGGGCCATGCAGTCCAATGACGGCTCTTCTACATGGACTTCTATTGGCGAATAGTGACAATCTGTGGTGACAAAGGCCTGAACCCGAAGTTTACGGAATGCATTGGAGTCTATAGGCTTTACAGTGACAAACAAGTTACATGAACCACGTGACCTGGCTGTGTTCTACCCCCTCAAATGTTGCAACTCTGTCTATACTCTGTGGCTCTGGTTCAAACTATGTTTGGATTAACAAACCATAGCATCACCAATTACGTCATAACGAGTCAGGCGGGGCATACATATAAGTATAACCGCATCACCAGTCACCACCTTTTTCACAACGAGTCAGGTGGTCTATAATGTGTGAGCTGTGACACCGAGCTATTTGCTCCTTATACATGCATTCACCTCATGTGTAAATGTATTAACGCAGTACATGTCGGTGCTGTACCAACTTGCACTCAACATTGTTGTTATTTGTATACAATTTGTATTGTATAAGTTTATTTTGAAACCCAATCTGGTTCGAGTCCAATGTGAACACAGCTTCAGACAACAGGCTCCCTTGGCTAACGTTGATAAAGAGATGAGGGAAAAGTGGAAAGAGTTCCAGACACAAAGGGCGACACAACTACGGGATCTAGATGACCAATGCCACAAACTGGAACAGAAGTGCAGAGAGAGACACAATGAGATAATCTCCCTTCTGATTGTTCTCAACGATCAGCTGGATAAAATGGAAGAGCGTCATAAAATGGAAGCGCGCCATATTCTAAAGAAGAGCTAGACAGATTGGTGAAAGAGAAAGATGAGAGAGAAAAGCTATTACTGTTAGGGATGGCTAGGAAGAAGAGCTCGCGGAGAAAATTGCTTAGCCGGAAAAAACGTAGAGAAGGCGAGAAGAGCTTGGAAAATAGATTGTTTGTATGGAAAAACAAGAAGAGGATGCTATACAACGTTAAAAAATGTACTGATATAAACATAGACAAATGAGTAGACATACGATATCAGCCGCATAGTTTTTTTTAACCAGCTCAGACTATTATTAGTGGGGCTGGGCTGTAGGCAGGTAGTCCCTCTTGGATTTGTCTGTCTTCAGGAGATCTGAGATGTGAAAATAAACACAACTTTGCACATGAATTCAGTCCTAAGGACTGAGGTTAGGGTTGCGACCTAGTTCGGAATTTTGGGAGGTCGAAATGTTACCATGTTATCTAGCTGGATTATCAGAATTCTGTCTTGATAACTGCATTTTCCTATATGCACTATAGTTGTCTAAACTCATAAAAGTCGCACCTGTGTGGACTGAGCGGTGCTGTGTGTGTGCGCGTGCCCTTATAGCATTCGTGCTCAACGTTGCATACAATAGGGGGTTCAGACCATAGTTAGGCCTATATTTGGGCAGATCCAGTGATCCGGCCTGTGACTTCCTCAAAAGAAAACAAAATTACCCCCACTCCCAAATATTAATTATAAAAGGCAGCCGGTTTTGAGGCAAATTAATTGAACTTCATTCCAAATATTGACAATTAATATAATAAAATGTATGTCCATACCAGCATTCCACTGATGCAGGTAACTATACGTAGCTTATGTAGGCCCGTACTACAAATTTGAGTAGGCCTATATTGTAGGTAAATATTTTGAAATAGCCTTATCTCAGTCATCAGTGTATGTATGTAAGTGGTGGTTTATGAAACACTGGCCAGATATACAGTAAACTATTAATGCACTCTGTCGAGCTGCCAACTAACTAATGTCTATTACAACTGTTTTTCTAAATCATTTAGACTCGTTATTGACCTTATACCAACCTTGAAACACGCACACGCGCACACACACACACACACACACACACACACACACACACACACACACACACACACACACACACACACACACACACACACACACACACACACACACACACACACACACACACACACACACACACACACACACACACACACACACACACACACACACACACACACACACACACACACACACACACACACACGGCACAGAATGTGTTTTAAGGACCACTTCACCACTTTTCAACCTATCTTCATCTAATAGGTAAAATGGCACAATTTTTTTCTCCTCAGTCTGTGTCTCATAGGAGGTCTGTGGGCAGTTCAGAAACCCATCCACCAGTGACATCATCATTAGGCAGATTCTTTTTTTAATTAAGCGAAATTAGTTTTTACAAAAATGTTTAGATTCGTGAGAACGATGGCTTCCATTTTCGCATTGCAACTTTTCAGGGCTAGAACACCTGCAGTTTCTATTAGCTTGGATTCCCCATGCATCGATGATGTCACTGGTGGATGGGTTTCTGAACTGCCCACAGGCACAGCCCTGTGGGCCTTTAACAGAGAGTTATTCCAGTTGCCCTTTGCACACCTGTTGGCAGATTGTCCAGTGAGCTGTCTCTTAAAATACATGAGCAGTTTCCCCCGCAGCAGCAAATTTAAAATGCACTTTGACTCTTTCCCCTGCAGACTTAGACACCCCAAAATATCTGAACCCCTCCAAATCTCTGGCTCAGTCATCTAGTCACCCAGATCCATGCCTACCCAGATCCATGCCTAACAGAGCCATTATCGAGAGCATGCTTAAGGATCCGGTAAAATGCTATCAGCCGCTCTCTTGTTCTGTCCCTCTTTCTTGCTCACCTCTTTATTTTTAGCCTCCAAACAACTGGTCTCCTAAAAATGGGCCTGTCTCGCGTGGGTAGGAGGAGAGGGGTGCTGTGCTGCGCCTGCTATGTGTGTGCTATGTACGGTATCCAATCCCCAGTCTTCTACAGGCCTGATAGTCCTCCTCTTTTGCCTTTGTCTCTGCTGGAAAGAGTGAGATACAGGGTCACTGGTTCCTGTGCACATAGTTTAGGATTACCAGGGACATCTCAAGGAGAGCTCACATCAAAGGACCAACCTTTACTGCTGGACTATTTCCGTTTATTTCTCTACTGTTTCGGGGGACGTGGTGACCTTGCCAGCTATACAGTTCTGCATATCGTGACCAAACCATATTCTCTGACTCTCAGGGTGTGTGGATGGTAGTTGTGGACCATGCGCTCCCTGTGGTTGTTCCTGCTCCCTTGCCTGAGTCTTGTGCCTTTGGTCCCTGCTGAGAAGGGCCTGGAGTTCCCCCGCTATGATGGCAAAGACCGCGTTCTGGACATCAGTGACAAGAACTACAAGAAGGCCCTGAAGAAGTACAGCATGCTGTGTTTGCTCTACCATGAGCCAATGCCAGAGAGCAAGGAGCTACAGAAGAAACATCAGATGATCGAGTTGGTGCTAGAGGTAAGACACTGCCAGGGAAAAGAAAGAAAACAGGGAGATGGTGAATGGAGAGGATAGCTCAGGCCTCAGGGCGGATTAACAGTGTTAATAAAAAGATATATGAGAGGAGAAGGGTAAGCAGGCGTGCTGTGAGTGGGAGAGGCATGAGGAATGGAGGACTTGTAGGGGTGAATAGGTCAACTCAGCCTAGGCTTGTTGTATAACGGAGTTGCTGTACCAGAGCATACAGTAACATCCGAGTCAATGTTCATTTATCTATTTGTAGGATTTGAGTGTACAATTGTGTCCATTTGGTTACATTTGTATGGCCAGTTAAATGAACACTGATGGTGTTATTGCAGTACTTTGGTCCCCCACTAGTCAAAGAACCTAACTAGACTTAATATGTGACATAACCCTTTGTAAGAACCGCATACAGAACATTCTGCCTGCCATTTAAATGTTCCCACATATATCCTATGCATGTGTATGTCTGTACTGTATGTATTTCAATGCATGGGTGTCTGTGTGTACAGTTGCACAATGCCCAAGAGCCAGCCTTAACAACAGTGAGATACAATTCTGTCAGTTATGGTTATTTCTGCTAGGCTAATTGTGCACCCGAGTCTCACAGAAACGTAGCCCTGGCTCTCCAAGAGTGGCAGAAACAGGCCAGGGGGTCATCTATGTTATGTTATTGAACTGCACATGGAAAGGATACTGTATTTGATCTGCCCATTATGTTTAAGGCCCATAATCACTTGGTTATCACTTTTAAGGTCATGGAGATTGAAGTGGTATAGTTGCAGTGGTTCCCAAACCTTTTAGCGCGTGGAGATCTGCAATTTTCACTATGTTTTATTTCTTTATTACAGTAGATCTATTTTCAAGCCCAAATATAAAATGCTAAACATGGTAGCTTAAGGTAGTCAGATACAATCCTAAAGTGACAATTCAGAATCCTGCACCGGGTGAACTGTTCATTCTTTGTCATATAGTCTGAGCCGAGTTGCAGCCTGATCTCTAGAATGTAACTTGAGTCCTAGTAGTATTCTAACTCTGATAATAGCTGTGTAACTTTACACAGCACAGGTGGGACATATTAGGGGAAACTATAGGCACCACACCACTGTACTCATGTGCAAAGACCAATATGACCAATATGAACTTGACTTGTACTAAAGGTTAACTATACAGTATCTGACTACAATACAGTATAGTGGTCAGACTCGGAAGTGGTTGGTCAAGCAGCTATTCAGTTGCACTTGGTCCATGGCACATCACAGAGACGCATGCCTGTGTCCCGTGGGGTATTGTTTGTGCCAACACAGTCAGATGTTTAACTTTTGAATTAAACTGATGCTGGTAGATGTCTCACAGCTGTGGTTGGCAGAAGATCACACACAATCTCACATCCTGTCAGAGGACTGTTTGTCCCTGTCCCTAACACTAGCAACAACTAGTCCAGCTTCACAGCAGTAGTCAGAGCATCCACATGTAATCTGTCAGTACTGGCAAACATCTAGGCTATTTAATTATCTCCGACAGGCTTGAGACATAAAATAAAGAAATCACACCCGTCATCATGACGTAACATGTCTATTTGCTCGTCCACATATGACGGAAATTCTCCATTCATTGTCAATGGGAATTTAATGTTTGTGTAAGACGAATATCTACACAATATAATTAATATAGGAGGGGTTAGCGCCCCTAAAAAATGTTCCCCATGATTCCTTGGATCATGATGTAATTAACTTCCCATAAGGTCCTCGCCAGATTCTTCCATTTTACATTTTTTTTAAAACACACATTTTTCTACTACTGTCAAACAGAGTTTTAATACCCCATTCTGTTTGCCTTTAATTGCTTTAATCACACCCGTGTGAAGTGATGGCGCTCTTATCATTATACATCATCTCATGAACAACTGAATGGCATTTAATGTTTGTGTTGCCACAAATTTACGTCATATTTGAGGCACATATGACCTAATTTCTCCTTTCATTGTCAATGGCAAATATGAGACGTGTGGGGACAAAAGCGGTATATAGGAGGGGCTAGTGCCCCTCAAACATATATGGGTGGGGCCTATTTAAAAAAAATCACAGTCGTGTGAAGTACATCATACATCATCATAAACCACATTCTGTGCTCAGCCAATCAAATCATCACAAAAGTCAGTCCGGCCAATCACTTTTGGCATCTGCCCTGCACTTTTATCTTCAATATGTAGCCTACGGTACTTTGCTCAGTCAATCAAATCTATGGGGTGATCAGCCAATCACAAGCCAATGTTTGTAGAAAGCTGGACATAGAAGGGGCTAGTGCCTCTCAAAATAAAATGTCATGAACACATCCAATCATACCCAAATTAGAGTAGTGTTACAGCATTTGTACACAAACTCTATTTCCATTCGCCCGCAGCTTTGAAATGCCTCTGTTGTGTTAGGGTTGGTCTCCAAATCTCATTTGCTTAATCTAATTCACTGCACAATGGCTATAATGCTATGCTCAGGTTATAAATAGACCACAGCATTTTTGGATGATTATATAACCGTTTCTATGGTGGCCCCTGGGCTGTCCTTTCTCTGGGCTGTGTTATCATGTCAATATTAATTCCACCACCACTAATCCTTTGCTCAGCTAAATGGAATTTGATTGCATGGCGTGGGTCTGTGTTTGAGTGCATATAGTATAGGCCTACACTATGTATCTGTGTAGTTCATATTGCATTTGATATGCTGTAAGTCGCTCTGGATAAGAGTGTGGAGTTTGCATGTTCTCTGGACTCCGTGTCCCCTAGGATAGGTACCCTCACAAAAAACATGCACGGGTGCCTGATTGAGGGGAAAGGCACTGGTTGGAATAACGTATTCCTTCCACGTGCTACGTCCAACCGGGAAAACGCCCCCCTATCAGGTGAAAAGAAGCAGCTTGGACTCCTCATGCATAGAAGGAAGCATGAGGTCAGTCCTCTGCCTCCCCTAGGTTGGCAGAGGAAGTGTAACCTGACTCCGCCAAATTGTGGCAGAGCAGGAGGAGGAACACCAGCTGGCGGAGTCAGCTTAGTCATTAGATAATTGAGTGAAAAATGGGTTGCAAAATCGTGGGATAAAATTTGTGAAAAACTAAAAATGCCTACATTTGCCTACATACAACACAAGTATTGACTATCACTGTTGACCCTTGCTTCCAAAGTTGTAGTCGGTACTCTCATTTTATTCATCTTGAAAAATCAAGGCCATTATCTGCACAGTAATTTAGAGCTAATTCAGATATTTCACAAACACAACCTCTCTTCACAAGTAATATTAACCCTATACTGATCAGTTAGGTCTACTGTAGTTTACAGTATGGCTCTTTTCAATCATCTCATATTTTGCTGTGGTGGGAATTTTAGAATTCCACAGTAGAAACCATTATACAACAATCATATTTGCTTCTCATCCCAATCATGCAAAGTCTATTTTCACCATGGCTCATTCTGACTGAACGACAGCTGTCAATCTAACAGCTGAGTCTCCATGCCTACTATCCCATTTAGAATTGACCATTTCCTGCCTGTAGGTACTTTGCTTGACCGACAGCTGTCAATCTGACAGCTGCCTCCATGTGTAACTATCTCACCTAGAATAGGACGATTGTGTGTGAGTCCGTGTGTGAGTCCGTGGCGTGTGTCCATGTGTCTGTCTGTCCGTCTGTGTACAGCTAATTTCCGTTAACCAGGTGACTGTGTGTGTGTGTGTGTGTGTGTGTGTGTGTGTGTGTGTGTGTGTGTGTGGCACCGTTAACCAGGTCGATGCCAAATTTTGCACACACAATCCCTGGATGCCAACGATGAACCTCAGCCCCAAATTTTCCAGAACGGTCTGTTATAGCGTCCAGGAGGCCGACTTTTGAAAAACACATTTTTTAATATTACTCCTACAGATTCTGTCCAAAAATACCACAAATCGTTACACAGTATTTCTACAGTCATGTGTTCAAGTCGGATCTGTCCGATATTTCATATTCCATCCTAATTGGCCAACATTGGCTTTCAAAGTTTGCAGTATTGGCCCGTTTCACAGACTTTCCTATAGGCCGAGGAATATATCCCACCCTTTTCACATTGGCCTGTTATAGCACCATCAACAGGTGGATTTTTGCTAAACACATTTTTGGAACAAAATGCTTCAAATCATCCAATTGCCATCCAAGGAATAAGAAGAAATGGCACCCTTTTCACATTGGCCTATTATAGGCCACAACCTGACCTGCCCTGGTGGAGACCTGTTCCCCGAGGAGCACTTTTTCTAGTTTTGTTATTATTTAGTCTTTGATGATATCTCTTTTTCTTTATTCAGATGGTTGCCCAGATAATGGAGGAGAAAGACATTGGATTTGGAATGGTTGACTCTCATAAAGACGCCAAGGTGGCCAAGAAACTTGGTAAGTGAAATATTATAGCTTTGTGTCACGCAAACTGCACTGATTCAGGAGTTCCAAGACCGGTGATGCTAGACTACACTCTCGCATCGCATCGGGTGGAAGAAAAAAATGACCATTTAGGGCCTGGGCTGGCCGAGCTGTCCAGGCACCTGGGCTAGCTGGTAATCCAGTCTGACAGCGTGTCGCAGATTTGAGTCTTGCTTAAACTATATGATGTCACCTGCCTACTTCAATAATTCTTACACTATTTCCCCCCGGCCTATACTGTAGGTCTGGAGGAGGAGGGCAGTGTTTACGTGTTCAAGGCCGACCGAGTGATCGAGTTTGACGGGCTGCTGTCTGCTGACACCCTGGTGGAGTTCCTACTAGATGTAAGTGGAGTGATTGTAGGCTGCCTGCTTCCACTAATCAACACACTAGCATTCGGTGCCAGTCACGAGCCAAGTGTTCTGCTCTCCTCTCACCTTCTCTTTTGACGTGTCGCTGTATGTTTGTCTCCAGCTGTTGGAAGAACCAGTGGAGGTGATAGGGAATGCTCTGGAGCTGAGGGCCTTTGATAGGATGGAGGAGGACATCCGCCTCATTGGCTACTTCAAGAGTGAAGACTCCGAGCGTGAGTGTGTGAGGCTGTTAGGATGAGTGAGCTGCGAGTGTGTGACGATAATGCAAGTGAAATGGTGCATGAGCTTGATTTATCCTTAGCACACCAGTATCGTGCATAATGAGCTTGTAGATCTGCTATTTATGCAATATGACACAGGCAGGGGTGGATTAACCCTTCGTGGTGGCCGATGCTACAACCCTGTTTTGTCAGCGAGCGGTGCAGGGTTGGAAATTCGACCCTGCACTCACTGCCGCATATCACCGTTTTAGCACTCCTTCAGCAGGCTTCACTTCTACATTTTGCTGCTCTCCCTTTTTCTTTTCCCTTTGGCCTTGCCGTTTGGTGCCGCCCCCCCCCCCCAAGGTTGGTGCCCTGTGCTGCAGCACCTAAAGTCCTTCCATTAAGCCGGCCCTGGCCTCAGGCTTCACGCCTGTAACCAAGTATAAATCAAGCCTATAATGTGCATCTGCTGCCTTGAATGTAACGGGTTTATGATAATTAGTATATCTGTGATGGGGTCTTCAAGGTGAATATCCTTCATTTGATCTCATCTCCAGTGATTTACAGTTCCATTTTTACCACAGCTTTACATGCAGCTGCCGGTGCCTGTTTTATACGAAGAACTCACTGAAGTGCAATTGCCTCTGACTAACTGGGAGCATGAACCAGGGAGCAGAGTTCAGCAATTTCAGTTCCCTGATGTGTCTGACATCTCTCCTGAGGCTAGAACAAGCACGCACTGATGTGTGTAATAATACTATAGCAAAAGTAATAAACGTGAACCGTTTTGTGATATTAAGACTCATAAATAAATAGTAGTAATAATTATTGTATAAATGTGTGCACAACTGATTTGTTGTTTAAGTTTGTGGACTTTTAATAGCAGATCAACAAGCTCACAAGTTCACAACGCATCGCAGTGTTTGTTTAGAGCCTAAATAAATAATAACCGGCCGCCAGTCAAGTCTATGGACTTTAATGTTGTTTAGGGTAGTTATGATGAAATGTTTTTGAAGGCCAAGACTATGGACTTCATGGTTTGTTTAGGGTAGGAAATGTCAATGCAAGACGTCATCTGGCTGATATAAATACTGCGCTTTCTGCCCCCCTCACTTCACACAAGTTAATCAAAGGTTTTATGGTCATGACTCATGACTCATGACTCATGACTCATGCACCAGGCTTCATTCTAGGCTTAAAATAATTGATAAATATTTTGGGAATTCATCCTAATACTTTCCTCTCCTCTTTCATCCTCAGACTACCTTGCTTTCAAAGAAGCAGCAGAGCAGTTTCAGCCCTACATTAAGTTTTTTGCCACATTCGAGAAGTCTGTAAGTAGTAAGACATGCTCTTTCACAAAAAAATAAATAAAGATTCATGAAAGAGCATCCAACCTTGAGTGGGACACAACTTTGCCTTGAGCTATCTTGGGCCTTGCAGGTGGCCAAGGAGCTGACACTGAAGATGAATGAGGTGGATTTCTATGAACCCTTCATGGAGGAGCCCGATACCATCCCAGGCAGGCCACACTCAGAAGAGCAACTTGTGGAATTCATCAACAAGCACAGAAGACCAACTCTGAGAAAGCTGCGAGCTGAGGATATGTTTGAAACATGGGTGAGCGAGGACCTCTTGTCTTGACTGCACATACAATTAAAGACAGATTGATGAAATAATATACTAAAAAGAAAGGATTTCTATTTGACATTTGTGACATGCCATGATGTCTTTCTCAGGAGGACGACGTGGAGGGGATCCACATTGTTGCTTTTGCAGAAGAGGAGGACGCTGGTGAGCCCATTGGCAACGTCATGATAAAACATAAAACCATTATGAGCCCATTGACAACGTCATGATAAAACATGAAACCATTACCATGTGTTTGACAAGGCCAGATGGATGCATGAACCCATAGAACATTTTTGGTCTAGACCGCTAGTTCTCAACATGAGGTCCAGGGACCACCAAGGGGTCCAAATGGACCCTTACAGGTCTGTAACTCAGAGAGCATAAAATGTAACCAAATGATTATTATGGATTTTACAGTGTAGATTGGGTCCCAGAGATAACATTTACAGAAATTAACTAACTAAATGAAAATACTGGAACCCCAATATATAGCCTACACTGTAAACTCTGCTCCGAGGAAGGCTGAGGCCGAAATGTGTTAATAAATAGAAGAAATGTGCATCTGAGCCAGTCTTGCAATCTTTATTTTGGAGGGACACTTTTTCCAATTTGGTGGTATTTCAACTACACTGTAAACTCCTCAGTACTTAAGAGTTACGTATACTTGTTGGACACCTGGTTGTCCCCCGACCCAATGTTTAGAACCAGTGGTCTGCAGACACCATGGAGTAGAGTTCTGCTATAGACTTACATTGTTTGTCCCATCATGTGGCGTTGATTTCTTGCAGATGGTTTTGAGTTCCTGGAGATCTTGAAGGAGGTAGCCAGAGACAACACCCATCTCCCTGACCTCAGCATTGTCTGGATCGACCCTGATGACTTCCCACTGGTGAGACAGAAACCATAGAAATATACAGTCATCAATGTAAAGTAAAATCCTCTGTGTGTTCATTTAACTCTGAGAGTCTGAGATACAAGTGGATAAAAATAACAGAGGTTTTGACTGTGACTATACCACCCTCAACATATTTCATTTAGTGGTCTATTTCTTTCTAATATGCTGTTCTTGCTGCCCCCCTCAGCTGATTCCATACTGGGAGAAGACATTTAAGGTGGACCTGTTCAGACCTCAGATCGGAGTTGTCAATGTTACAGACGTAAGTCCCAGACCGGCGAGCCAAGTAAAACCAATGGCAATCAGACTATAGCATATATTGGAACTTCCCTGACGTTATTTAACAATAGTGCCCACTTGAAACTCTTGCAAGTGTTCTGTCCACTTCACTATCACTAGTAAGAGTGGGTGGAGGAGGATGATACATTTTAAAGCAATGAATAGCAGAAATAGCCAATCTACAAGCACAGTACTCACTAGCCCTAGAACGGCTCTTGTTAATTGTTACATACAGTATGTACAGTATTTCACATACAGAGCCATAGAACACCCAGGTTAATTTCTGTTCGGGTTCAAAATGGTCGGCCTAAATGTGATAAATGCTCCGTTTGTACTCACCCATTAAATAATTCCAAAGACGTGGTGTGAAAAATGGTCCTCTAGTTTTATATCCATGTGAAAGTTCTGGCGCAAAACGCGTATTTAGTGAATTATCTCCACTTTTTCAAGAGATGCACACAGACGCCTTTCTCTCCGGGCGAGGGGGGGGGGGGGCCGGAGTGATAGTTGAACCTTCCTGTTGTTTACCGCAGACGTCATCACCAATTGACCAGGGAAACACAAAAGTTTGCGGTCACACAATTGGCAGGTGCTTTGCGATAGGTGCTGGGTAATTAATCACACCACCTGCCAATTGTGTGACCGCAAACTTTTGTGTTTCCCTGGTCAATTGGTGATGACGTCTGCGGTAAACAACAGGAAGGTTCAACTACCTCTGATACATGAAAATTTACGAAGTATAATTAAATGATCACAGGCATTCTAGGTCTAAGTACTCACGAGCCATGTTTGGTCAAACAAGCCGGTCGAGAGATTGCAGGTGTATTTATTCTGTGGTGATTGCAACAAGGATTGTCTGTGGTGAGTGGAGGCAGGTGTAGTGGATACGGATGATTGTGAATGGGGATTGGCTAATGAGTGAGGGAGATAGGGAAGCGATTGAACGGGGAGTGGCCTAGAACTAACATAGTATACTTTAGGTTCTTATCAGTATCACAATAATAACTCAATTTTAAACATTTAAAGATAAAATATAATGAATTATTTTTACATAATTAAAAATATATATTAATGTTATATTATCAATACAATCTCTGTGTTTTGCCAATTATTTGGTGGCCCATTTGCAATCCACAGGTTGGGAATTGCTGATATAACTCTTCTTCATACTGTATGCAGGCTGACAGTGTGTGGATGGTGATGGACGATGAGGAAGACATGCCTACTGCTCAGGAGCTGGAGTCCTGGGTTGCTGATGTTCTCTCTGGCAAAGTCAACACTGAGGATGACGATGACGATGACGATGATGATGATGACGATGATGATGATGATGATGACGATGATGACGATGTTGATGATGACGATGATAACGATGTTGATGGTGGTGATGCCGATGACGACGACGATGATGATGATGATGATGATGATGATGATGATGACGATGATGATGACGACGATGATGATGACGACGATGATGATGATGAATAATTCATAAACAGTGAATTGTAAATCTATCATTGACTTCTTTCTTGTCACACTTGCTGTTATCAGAGTGAGTGATTTCCAGTTGAACAGACCTGGATTCAGCCATGCAGCAAGGTCGTCACATGCCACACCGCCACAGTGGCTTACACTTTTACGTTTCAGAACAATCTCTATGGGATTTGTATTGAATTGTGAGTCTACTTGGTCTACTACATAATATATAATATATATTTTATCAAATAATGTATACAAAAAAATAATTGAATAGAGTTGTTCGATGCAAAGTCAATGTAAGTAAGTCAACATGAGTCATGGACCAGACTTCATACCACACTGTAAATGACTGTATGAAGATAAATGGGTGTTTACAAGGAAAAGTTACAGGGGAAATATATTATGTCAGCATATTGCTTATCAAAGTCAAGTCAAATATTTCTGTTTCTGAATAAAATTGCAGGCGATTAAGCCAATATAACATAGGCTACTATCTCAGGTCTTTTAAAAGAGCCATGAACATTAGAGAGAACTTTACCCCAACTAACAAGTCAACTAGTACTTGAACAAAAATTGCACTTTCTATCATAATCTTCACGTATTTCCCCCCCCCAAAAGCTGTAAGATTAAAGCATAATTCATGTTGATGTGTAACCTTCAATTCCAATAAACAAATCTGATGGTCTTTGTGTGTCCTTTTTGTTGTTGTATTGCAGCTTCGATTCAGGTAATGAAGTTTGCAGGTTGTTTTTGCTTAGAGAATTCTTATGTTCTGCCCCAGGGGTCACAGCCAGGGGTCATAGCTTTGAAAACATGTCATTAGCTGGCAATCTCCATTTCCACAGCATGCCTATACAGTAAACCCATCTCTCGCCTTCTCCATCTTTTAGGGGTTTATTTCTCAGCTGAATCAATAGAGCCAGGAGGAGCAGCTGCACTGGGAGATAATAATCACTGTTAGAAACGTGCTGGAAAGCTCATTTGAATGCTAATTCGTTTTCAGTTCCTCTATTTCGTTCCTATTCCTCTAACCTTGCATTCCACTACTCTGCTGTCCATTTTCATCGTGGACTTTGTAAGTCGCTCTGGATAAGAACATCTGCTAAATGCCTAAATTGTAAATGTAATTGACTTATGTCACTGTCCATGTAGTTTGAAGGGGGTGAATGCATTGTGGCAGGAGGGGGCCAGGTGTTCCTAATAATGTGGTCCAGGTTTGGGGGAAGGGGCCTCCATGAAGCTCAATGTCCCGCTCTGCCAAGCAAAGACCTGAGATAGTAGTCTGCATTCTGCACTGAGTGATATCAGATGACACACACCAACCTAGTATTATACACAGGAACATGCTCACTATGCATTTAACTCAGTGGTAAGGGTCCATTTGGGTCCATTACACTCTTAAAGGAGTAGTTCACCCAGAATTACTTATTTTCTATCAATTACACACGCAACGAAGCCTTGATTTCACGGAAATGTTTTCGTTTTGTTTTTGTCGCATTCATGAGCCAATAATTTGATGACCAGCGGGAGAAATAAACACTGACTGAGGATAACAATACATTAAATAAAAAGCGTTACTCAAATGTCTTGAAAAGGTCAATACAAATATTTATTTTGTACAAATGTGATTTTGACACAGCTGCTGTGATTTCACAAGTGCCACCTTATAAAAGAACACAGGGAAAGCTTAGGGCTTGTGATTGGTCACCTGGATGACAGTGAAAAGACAGCGATCGCTGGTCAGTTTTTCTTTCTCACACTCATGCACGCACACATGCACACACGCACACACACAACCTTGAAAACTGCACATGCATGCTGAGCACATACATACACACTGTATGTGTGACAGAGGCACGTGTGTGTAGTTAAGGAGACATAATGTTCACACAACTATCAACACTATAAAATCCTAACTACTACACATACTGTAAGCGACAATAATAACACTTGTGTAAATATGAATGTACAGCATGACAGGCTAACTAAATAGGGTTTTAAATGCATTGAAGTATAATATTCATACAAATTATTGTCTTCTTTTTTGATTGGTGCCAAGAGAAACACAAAACTATTTCCTAAGAGCTACACTTCCAATTATCAGAACTAGGTGGCAGTAGTGCGACACTTGACATGACTGTGGCGTCTACACAGATAATACTGACACTATGAATACTGACACTGGGTTCGTCTACATTAAAGAAGCATTACATTCCAACACTTGTTTAAACACTGACACCCGTTCAAATGTCAGCGGCTATTATGAAGAAAGTAGTTTGACTATTGGAAATAAAGACCGCTGAATAATAATAATCTCTTTTATCGGTCTGATCGATCGGCAGGCGACAAGCTCTGCCTGGGATGGAGGTACTTCACTTGGCATACAGGATTTCATTGTCCAGAAATGGAGTGTTTATATTGGATCCATTTCACGAGGAAGGAATTAGGACAGAAATATTAGCATATTTTTGTCATTAAGATAGAAAGGGATCGTTTTGAATGTAAAAAATAATACGTTAAACCACATGAGTCAGATAACCTTCCGCGCCCTTTCTTTCACCAGTGTGTACTGCACAAAAAAAGAAAAAAATAATACAGAGACAGATGTGTTCATTAATAAAACACTTGGGTCGACCTACTGTATGTCCATCTGTTCAGGCACACTGTATTTTTGGGCACAGTCCATGGCCATGGGTGGCCAGTGTTTTGCCAGTCAGTTACAAATATGTTTTATATTATTTACAGTCACAATATGTCCACAGATATAGGGCAGACACACAAGGTAGAACAAGGTAAAAAAAACAACAACAACATAATACAATACACAAATATTGATATAAAAAGGTATACAGGAATGGAATATGTACACGTATAAATACTATACACAAATTCACAATACATAACAGCTTAGCAGTGTAGTGTGAATAGGACAATGAAGCTGAAATAGAACAGTTTTTCTGATAAGGGGTTTGTTCGTTTCAGAAGGGCAACCAGGGAATTGGAAAATGTCCATGTTGCTATAACAACAATAAAGGAGCGACTGGACACAGCTCAAGACAGACTGCGAGTGCAGCGCATGCGTGTGCAGCGCAATTGCGCACGCACACGCACACACACACACACACACACACACACACACACACACACACACACACACACACACACACACACACACACACACACACACACACACACACACACACAACTCACCTTCATGTGCTGGCATGCACATGAAAAAGTAAGAACACTAAATTGGGGCCGCCATTTGTAGTGCATAGAGGAATTCTTGAGCTGTATTCTGGTGAGCATCAGTGCAGAGACCCATGCATGTTTCCTCCCAATTTCCAGCCTCCATTCCATTGTGTGTCCAAGGATGCAGAAAGCACTTCCCTTCAGTTGAACTTCAGCCACAATTATGATAGGTTTGTGTCCAAAGGCGTATGTACGTACGCAAATAATTGGGGAAGAGAAGAATACAGTAGGTGTAAAACACAAGGTACAAAAGAAATACAAAAATTGCTTCTTCTTCTTTGTATTATTGTTGGAAAAAAACAAGTCATGATAGTCATAGAGGTCCAGGTCAGATCAGACCAGCTGTGTGTTGACTGCTCTTTTAAACTGATGTCTCTGACTGGAGCAGCAGTGTAAACTTGTGAGACTTGGGGTCAATGTACTCCTCAGTTATCCGGATGTATGGGATGCTCCTGACGGTGACGGCCAGGCTAAAATCCAGACACCGCAGGAGAAACTCGGTGCCCTCCTTCATGCTACTGGTGACTGATGCCTCGCTAACCAAAGTCCACTGGTCAGCCATCCAGCGCTCCGTACCGTACTGCAGAGTAGGGCCAGGTGCTAGGTAGGCCTCCAGGAAGGCCTAAACACAGACAAACAACCACTGTTATCAACACGTTCACAAAGAGCATGCTGTGGAGAGACAATATTAGGATTTAGGTTACTTTAAGTCCTGTGCAGATTATGACATATTTTGTGTGCCATATCTGCAACTGTTCTAGTGTGGACGCTTATGTAAAGTACTGCTGCTATTCTTTTTACGTCTGCACCTCATGTCTAGATGGCTGCTCATGTACACGCCAACATATTTTTATGGCTTATATTGATAGATTTACAGTAGGTTGACAGTGAGATGTGGGGCGGGGGGGGGGGGGGGGGGGGTGACACCCAGCAAAGGTCATCAGGATCGTGAGTCGAACCCGTGACACGCTTTCGGGATTGCCCAGACGGCTACGCCAGCCGCCCAGGCCGCTTGACCCGTTTCTATCGTGTGCTTTTTTTCCCCTCCTATCTTTTTCTTTCCCTTTCCTAAAATCAACAAATAATGTAGCTTGCACGAAAACATTCTCACGCACTTCTTTACACCTATAAACCTGTGATGTGACAATATATTTGACTGCTGTGACATAATTCAGCAATGTTCCACCTCAAAATATCCCAACCATTTTGACTACTTCAAACAAATCACACCAGCAGAACGGTTGGAGTCTACTCACCTTTGGGCTCATGTTATTGATGAGACAGAAAGCCAGGTGTTTCTGGATGCTCTCCATGCTGTGGCAGTGCTGCCTCCTGGTGGTTCGGAGGTACTTCTGCAGGGCGCGGGCCATGGAAGGGAAGATTGCTAGGGCTGCCTCCCGCACGTCCATGATATCTGAGGGAGATTCACGCTCGTCCTCTTTCTTCATGCGGCGGATGTGTGTGAAGGCCTCCTCCACAGCCACCACCAGCCTAACATCCATGCAACACACAACATTCAGTGTCCCGCAAGTTATGAACTCTTAAGACTTAACCTAAGTCCTAATTTATACTTCATGCTTCACGACATCATTTGGCACAAAGAACTGATTTGCGCACTGATTTGCATAGATATTTTACCGTTTATGTATTTTAATTGTTTTAGTTCTTGACCCTGTTTTGCATTTTAATTGATTATTGTGTTCAGTTGGTTGTAGTGTGCGATAGTTCTATCAGTCTGTTTGTACTGTATGTTTTATTGTTGTAATAGTAATCATGCTGCTCATTGGCCGCTACACCACTTGATCAATGACTTGATCGCCTCCCAGGCAGTTCTCATTGGATAGACCTTGTTTCAGAAACCTCAACATTCAACGTAGCTAGCCTGTTGACAAGACGAGCCAGGCTTGCACAGGGCGTGGGCATTGATCAAGTGGTGTAGGCAGCGATAGGTCACTCATGGAAGAGAGATTTTAATCTCAAATGACAAATTTGAGCTGAGTTTGTTTATTTTCAGTCGCACAACAAAGTATAAATGAAGCTATACTCTTCAATGGTCACTATGCAATGTCAATGACCCGGCCGCTACCTTCCACTCCTCTCTTTTCCAAATCAACAGACCCTCGTTTAAGCATCGTCTCTGTTCCTCACCTGGCCCTACGTTTGCGCATTCTTCTATCATGGTCAGCCTCCTCGTAGTACAGCTCATTGTGGGCACTGTCCTTGCGCTTGGTGGCAGCTGCGGCTGACATCCGTGACTGATTCCCAGTCCCAGGCTGGGCCCCTGCTGTGTTCCCTGAACCTGCTTCATGAGAGCGCACATAGACACAAAGCCTAATTTGTCGTCGGTAGCCCATCGTGTCGTACATTGAAAATATCTGATCTACAAGCTCACAGCGAGGCGCAAGTGCGCCACATTGTGTGCTTGTAGATCCGCTCTTTTCAGTGCGCAACACTGGCATGCAACTAAGTATAAATTAGGCTTAATGGTTATGTCAGCTGGAGATAGTGGCCCCTGGACATTGATAAATGGGTTTGCGCCTCATTTGGAAAGGAGGAGAACAAAAAGGGTCAGGGGAGGGTAAGCCACTCAAATGTGTTTGGTCCGGCACTATAGTGGTCACGACAATTGTGAATAATTCGTGGTCAGTATTTTTGTCTCACCCACCGTTTGAAAGTTTAAGATTTAAGAGTTATGAGGTATGCTGATTTTAAACATTATTTGGGGCGCCGCGCCTTCCAGCTTATCTTGTTGCAGTCTCAGAGACCATTCATTACAGTGAAAAGAACAGCACTGGCAATTCTGTGTAATGGTTAAACCGTGGTATCGTGAGGATGGATTAAATATTCATCAATATACACTTACAAGGCTGTAGCTCCAATAAAAGGTGTGCATTTGTTAGCTTGTGTGATGTGCACCATCTCACATTCAGTGGTGTTAGTGGATCAGGGTAAACTGATATATGAATATAGAATAGAATCAGGTCCATATTAGGCATGATTAGAGGATGCATAATTATACAGTATGCATTGTAGACCCTGCAGGTGAGGTATACATTATGCATTAATCTTTGATCTCCATACTTTTGTGTGTGTGTGTGTGTGTGTGTGTGTGTGTGTGTGTGTGTGTGTGTGTGTGTGAGAGAGAGAGAGAGAGAGAGAGAGAGAGAAAGAGAGAGGGGGGTGGAACGTGAAAGCAAACAACATATTTTAACAGCTGTAATATACTCTAGACTAGTGATCTATACATCAGATTATTCGCTGAGCGTAAACCCTTATACACTCCCCTACGCCACCTCCTCACCATGTGCACAAACACAAACACAATAATTTAGGTGAACCTCACCCTGGCCTACATATTCATGTTGCCTAGAGACTGAACGAATGATAGACAGAAAGGTAGACAGAGGAAGGGTGGTGGTGGTGCGGGCAGGCGGGTGATGGTGAAGTAAAAGGGGAAACATGAAATAATGAAGGACAAAAAGAAGGGGAAAGAGAGAGGCGCGCGCGCACGCACGCACGCACGCACGCACGCACGCACGCAGAGAGAGAAAGAGCGAGAGACACAGAGAGAGAGAGAGATCGGGGAGTAATCCGGAGACGGGGCGAGTGGGAGGGGGAGAGTGAGGGTATGTGAGGAATGAGCTTTACTGTGATGAATTATTGAAGGGTTTGAAATTCCACAGCCCCAGAGGCCTTTCTGCTGGGTTTTAGCGGGGGGCTGTAAGGACACCATCTCCCAGACTGCACCTCTCCCATAGATCATTACAACCACAATGCGGGATGGCAGGGGTGCATTTGGTGGGGGGAGGGTGGGTGTTTCTGCTGGTGGGGGGATGGTTTGTGGTGGTGCGGTGGTGCTCTGGAACCCTTTCAACGAGAGGAAACGGTAGCGTCGCTGTGCTGTTTGTGTAGCAGCCTCTCTAGTTCACACTAATGTGTGCACGCGTGTGTGCAGGCACATACACAGTGCAGTAAGTGTGCTATAGCCAGGGATGCAGTAGTACAGTACTGTACATACAGTACATTAAGGACAGAGGCGGAGGAATAGCTGTGCAGTCAACCGTGAGATGGGTCTGTTTCCTGTGATAAAGTGCTGTGCCGAGCGGGAGGAACCGTTATCAGTACTTACTGTCCAAAAGGTATATTCTCAGTTTATTTTTAAAAGCTGCTCATGAAAGCACGGGGGGGGGGGGGGAAGAGAGAGAGAAGGGGCACAACAAGGAGGCGGAAGGAGAGAGGTCATGAATACAAATGAATCATCTGAAAGCCCATCAAAGAAAACAGATGTTGTGTGTAATTTGAATGACGTCCGTTCAGTGAGGACACTCACCGTCCACGTTGTAGACCTTCAAGCCTGCAAGGTGTTTGGCAGCCCGGTGCTTGGAGGCAGAGAGGAGGGCTGGGTTGTGGAGTGGAAAGTCTTTGTAGTAGTACTCCAGAATGGACAGAGCCGCCTTCTGGATACTGAGACACGAAGAACAAGAAAGACAGAGAGACATGGAGATAGAGAGACATGATGAGACCGATGGTCGAGCATTACAGAAGCAAAAATAAACAAGAAATGGGGTTTAATAAATGCCATGGCTCCAATGTGGATCTCAGACTTCATGTGGGCAGACTGTATGGCGTATCTATTATTTGGGCAAGGTTTCAGCCTTAGCCAACTGCCATTCACTTCCATTATAGAAACAAATTGACTGCTTGCTGCCTACTGGCAAAATTGGCATGATAAATCCAGCGGTTTGCGAGATTAGACCCGGACAATCAAACACACATAGACCCATTTGTAGACGGTTTGCAACAATCTTACAGAGTAAAAAGTCAAACACAGGATCGGTGCCTGTCTGGGGCATATTCCCATTATGACATTGCTTGGTCCAAGAATAGTAACACCCCACCCCCCCAAAAAAGCCCACCCCCTCAAGCAAACTGGACAAGGAGACTGAGTGATGAGTAACTCAATTACTGCTACCGCCATTCTTCCCTCTGGACATGAGCCTCCAATTACACACATAGAACAACAAGGGAAGGGGGGCTACTTGGAGCTGCATGTGTCCTCCAACAACGATCTTTCTCATTGCAGCCCCTCATTTTTCACTTCAAAGCCCGCACACGTGCTTTCTCTAACACCCCCGTAAACACAAGCGAGCAAGATGGCGTGCATGCGCTCGGCTGTATACCCACCTGAGCTGTCCCACGTTGTAGTGGCGCGTCTCTCCGTCCGTGGAGCGGATGATGCGTACGCTGTAGCAAGGCTGCAGGTGCTTGAGCTCCAGCAGCACCACAGCCAGGTAGTGAACGAACAGCAGGGAGTCCACCAGGGACACGGCAAACTGGACTATTCCGTGGTAGTCCTCGTCCTGCACAGCAGGTACACAAACACATACACACCTCTTAAGCTTGATGCGTTCACGTCCATGTCAGTGATTCAGTATTCATTTCAAGGTGGCTTTTTGGTGCCACAAAACAGTCATTATTCCGATGGCCCATTATTCCGACGTACCGTTGGTCCGACTGGCCCCATTATAACGAACACATATCCCTAACCCCACACTAACCTAATGGACGGAATAATCCATGGGATGTCGGAATTATGAGTAGACCCCCGCAGTGTTAATGCCAATACAAGCCTGCTCTCAAAGCCAAATGTATCTGACTGTCTGGCACATTGTCCTTAAAATGAGAAACTTTCAATGGATTACACAGGATTTCACTCATCCTTTCTTCTCATTTTCAATAATTTCACCCGGCCTTCATGCACGTGATTGGATTGCGTCTGTATTTGAAAGGTAACAAGGGCAGTTCTCTAGCTATAGGCACAGTCATCAATCATAGGCTATGTAGAAATAGAATGCCTACAGTAGAAGTGTTACGCCTCCAGCCTAGGGGAAAGCTAAGCACAACATGACATTTCGCTCTCCTCCTTGTTTCACCGACTCCCAACGACAAACATACAGTACTAGGTTCACAGTCCAAACACACTTAGGGCAGATATCAGGGTGGACATGGCAAAAATAAACAAACACAAGAAACAACAATCAGTACAAGACTACCTCCATACACAACACAGCACAGAAATGTATTAACAAAACATCCCACCACCCTTAAAAGTTCCTGAACTGTCCGCATTTATAAGTTGCCACACTAAACTGACATTGGCACACACACGCACGCATGCACGTTAAGCCGAGAAGACAACAGCACACACTGAGCCAATACAATAACCAAAGGTCATGACAAGAAGTAAAACACTGTACACACGTGTGCTCCACGCCAACCCTAACACCCACCTGTGCATCCAGGATGCGGACCCCGTAGAACAGCCAATATGACATGGTGAGCAGGAGTGTGAGTGTGGCAAGGAAGGCGCGATACACGCAAACTCTGGGCAGGCCGGCGCGGGCTGGTCTCAGGAACAGGGCCCAGACGGCCAGCATGAGGATGAGGATCTTGAAGGAGATGGAGAGGAAGAGTCCCTCGCAGGCCGCGCCACAGGTCTGCAGCCTGTCGGGCCACAGGACAGCCGGGAGGACCATGAAGGCCAGGGGAGAGGCCAGCACCAGCATGGCCAGACATACGCCCACGACCAGGGGGGCATAGCGCCGGCAGCCTCGGACCCGGTCCGCCGCGCCCTTCCCTAGGCCCACCACCTCTTCCTGGGACAGACTCAGCTCAGAGGTCCCTGTCACGGCTGTGGTGGTCTCTCCCCAGTTGTCATCCTATTGGAGGGAAGGAAGACGAGAGAAACAAAGGATGGGTTAAGGATACATTTGGCTGTAGTTTATTTATGTTAGAGAATGCTCACACTGCGTTGATATATGTAAGAAAATAAAGGAAAGGGCTAAAAGGCCATGGAGGCCTAGCAAACTTCAAAGCCGGGGGACAATTGGGAATCGGAATCAGACAACCATTATCCCGTTCTGCCCTCTACACACAAAGATAGACAGTGACTAGAAATCCCCAGGGGTATTTTTTTTACACAGTGTGTGAATCACGTCCTTTGTGCTATTTCAGGAGGTTTTGATTCTCTTCTTCTTCTTCTGTCTCTTCTGTCTCACTGTGGCAGGCTTTTAAAGTCCGGTGGATCTAATAAAAGATGACAGCATGATCGAGCCATCCAGTAATGGCCATGTAGCCAGGAAAAGCCACACGCTCACACACACATGCGCACACGCACACATTCACGCACACAATCACGCACAGATTCACAACAAAAGATGCTTTGGATGCCCATCATTGCAAATTAGAGTCAAATATATTCTCCCTCGCTGGCAGGGTGAGGTTTCGCATAAAATCTTCTCTGGAAAGCAAGAATGGATTAAAAGCACTCAAGAAGCTTTCATTCTCTGTCTGTCTGTCTGTCTGTCTGTCTTTCTGTCTGTCTGTCTGTCTGTCTGTCTGTCTGTCTGTCTGTCTGTCTGTCTGTCTGTCTGTCTGTCTGTCTGTCTGTCTGCCTGCCTGCCTGCCTGCCTGCCTGCCTGCCTGCCTGCCTGCCTGCCTGCCTGCCTGCCTGTCAGCCATACAGTATATTCATCTAATTAGTCCCTCCTTTCGTCCCAGTGTCACTGTGCAGTGTTCCCCATGCCAGTCACCGCGACCACCACAGAGAATGGCGATGCTGGGTGAATGATAAGGTCTATACAGTTGATGCTCCATCCTCTAATCACAACTAATAGTCCGTAAAAGCCCCATGTTCGGGCCATATGGACAGGGCTACCTGATGAAGACATTAAGAAGGAGACCTGCTGTGAGAGCCAAGGGAAGGAAGAAACAATCTAGTTCTTGCAGCTGACTCCTGTTGACTCCTGATTACCCACTGTGTGCGTACGTGCATGCGTGCGTGCGTGCGTGTGTGTGTGTGTGTGTGCTGTACTAGAAACCATTCCACAGCAGACTATTAATAAGTACCTGCCTATTTTTGTTGAATAGGGAATATGATACGACACATGCATATTTCCAATTACCTGCTCATAGGAAAATTTGGCACCACATATACACTACTGTGGCACAGCTGCAAATATATGCAGTAAGTACATGAATAGTGCACTGTACATAACTTCTACCCCATTGACTACAATCACACTGGAGGAGATATATAGGATGCCAACGGGAACCAAGGGGTGGACGGAAGTGAAAATCAGGAAAAGGACAGGCTGAGGGCGGGGGTTGGGGTTGTTGAACTGGGAAGGAAGCAGTAAAAGGGTAGAGCCGAGCGAGGCCAGTTGCGAGCAAAGGAATGCAGAGGCAGCGGTTCATGACATGGCTCATGAGTCATGTTCATGTATGAGCAGAGAGAGGTCAGCTCTGTAAATGTCACCATTATCGGACTCGTCTCACTTTACCGTCCAGGCTCATTTCTATTCCACTCTCTTGTTTCCACTCTTCTGGCTGGCTCGCCGAGCGCCTTAAAACAAAACTAATTCAGCGGGAGGTCTCCACCTTATAGCACATTATGAATCAGAGCACATCCTGTGAACTGAAGGGATGTGCAGTGAAACCGCATTCCACACCTCTCATATCTGAATGGGTGCAATGTGCGGAAATATGCGACCAGCGAGAAAATAATATCCCGGTTTGCAGCAAGTGGAATGCCCCTGTTTATTTATTCAACTTCCTAAATTTCGACTGCCTGCAAATTATACCCTATTTAGATAATTTTAGAATATGCATGTAGCCTACATTTTACAGTACATTTTATGAATGAGGTTTTCTTCTGTCATTTTGAAAGAAGACATTTTTACAAGATTACAAGATTGCCCATGTAAGTAAAGTGATATTATTTGGTTAAAAACAAAAACAAAAATTGTTTAAAGGTTAAATCACTGTATTCTTATAGTAGCCCTAGCTATAGTGTTATACTGTTTTAATAAACAGAATAAAAAATGAACAGGTGGTGGCCAATCAGGAGAGAGTACCCATTTATGAACTTCAATTATATCTATCACTCAATCATTTTGTCTGCTCATTTGATTGTGATCACTTCCAATTTCACTTGTTTCATTTGTGTGAGGTCTCGCTCCTGATTGGATAAATTGCTATCACAACCTGAAAATGCATTTTCTGTTTAATAAAGAAAATATGGAGAACACTGTTACTGAGTAAACACTCTATAGCAATGATTACTATTAGCTTTTTAACACTGTAACAAAAGAATATCACCTATCCTACCTTTATCATCTTGGTGGGATATGTGTGACGACAAGTGACAACAGTGTAATGTTGGCCCATCTAATAGATAGACTGTATCACTCCATTCTTAGTGATTATTCTATTGATTACTTTTTCAATTAATCAAATTGTACTTTTTTTTTTCTGGATTGTTCTGGGTCTAGGGTGGCAAACACAAAAGGAATGTGGGTGTGCGTGTGCGTGTGCGTGTGCGTGTGCGTGTGCGTGTGTGTGTGTGTGTGTGTGTGTGTGTGTGCGCTCGCGCGTCTGTGTGTGTGTGCGCGCGTCTGCGTGTGCGTGCATGCATGCTTAGAGGTGTTCTTTTATGTTCATTATAAAAAAGCATCAGGCACAAGAATCAATGGAATGCATCTAAAATGCCTTGCAAGTTTCCTCCTGTTTACCATGGAAAAAAGATTTCCATGGAGAAATACCATGCTGGTTAAAATAGAGTAAAAGAAGAGAATAAAAAAAGAGTTGAAAAGCTGAACGCAGGTGGTAAAAAGAAGAATCACCGATTGAGAGACTTCACATTTGAACTGAGAAATGCGAGGCAACTTTGACAAGTCATACTCTGGAATTATTGTCAAATCCAATAATAATGCACATGCCGTGTTTTCTACAGTCAACAGGGTAACAAAACCTCCTGTGTCAGCAGCCTCTACACTTCTATCTATCAAGGCATGCAATGGGTTTGGTGCCTGCTTCACCGACATAATTATGAAGACTAGACAAGCAGTCAAAGCCTCCATATCAGGTACAGTACAACATGTGTGTCCACTTAAAATGAATTAAAACTACTCGGAAACAATGCAAGTCAGGAACGATGCAAATTGGGAATGCATGCTCCACCCAGTTATGCACTACCCGTTGTGTCCCTTTTGATGATCTCTGTGTCTGTCTGTGCCTGTGTCCCTTTCATGCCCATCATGTCCTTGTCCTGTTTATGACCATATATATATATCATATATATCAATATATGTCCATACTCCATATATGGGCATGCACCCCTTTTGTGACCATAAGAGAAGTTGCGCGAGTGCCGCAAACGGGCGCAGCGCGACCTGGCGCATCACAAACGGGATGAACCGAGGCTTCGAATATTTAAATTCGAGTCTGAATGCACCTTAAGGATTCTAATTTAGTACTGTAAATTAGAATCCTTAAGGTGCATTCAGACTTGAATTAAAATGTTCGCCTCGGTTCATCCCGTTTGTGATGCGCCAGGTCGTGCCGCGCCCGTTTGCGGTGCTTGCGCAACTTCTTGTCATTGCATTGACTTTGTTAGCTCTAACCATCCAAGTCTGCACTGATTCATCGAACAAAGAAAGTGCCATATTAAGCAAGTACACAGACGCACACTAGCGTTGGCATCTTGTGGAAACCAAAGTTCCAACCTTGAGGCACTAGGTCATGATGTCTCAGTCTAACGACAGATCACACGGTGGTATGAATAGTCTCAGCGTTCTAAGGCTGGAACACTGACTATGACTCACACAGACCCACTGACACCCAGACGCATGTGTGTGTGTGTGTGTGTGTGTGTGTGTACACACACACACACATACAGTACACACATACACACCGATCTATACCCTTATGTCACAGGTGTGTGCATAAACATGCTGGATTATCCATATCAGCTTTCCCCAGAGTGGCGTTTGGCTGTATACTACTAGGGCTAATCTCAGTCTATGAGAGTTCCTCTGCACCAGAGCCTATTAGACGTTGCACTGCCCTCACAAAGAGCTGCTCTTAAAAAGCGCCGGCCGGGGTGAGCCAGTGCTCGTGGTGGTGGTGGTGGTGGTGGTGTACCATTTGGACACATTTGTCTGGAGGGCTAATGTAATACCATGGTAGATTACCTTACAACACAGACAATGGACATTAGTTACAAGGTGACAATCACATGACAGCATGGAATGCTGTTAACTCGACCAGAGGGCGATACACAGGGATAACAAAATATGTCGAATGGACCAGCGATTTTATGAAAAAGAATACTGCCGGTTTTCCGTGCATTACACGTGTGCTTGGGCCTCCATGAACCTTGTATTTTCATATTTCATATATATATTTTTTTATTAATGAATGGCGTAGGGTACTTTATAGGCTACTTGCGTGTGATTTTGTATTTATTTTTATACATTTCCTGTAAAGTAATGGTTTTCTGCCAAAGGGGACAATAAAATACTCTCCTTCTTCTATGGAAGGAGAGTAGGTCAAAGAGTCGGAGTCGGCAGCCCAAGGCAGAATGTTTTCTTCAGAACAATATGTCACCCATTCGCTTTCTCTCCACTCACTCTCTCTCTGCGTGGTTGTCTAGTACGTCTTACTGATCTTAAACTCTCACTATCATTCATTTTCCTGGAGCATTTTGTCACCTGATGCCATGATGTCACATTGAGGTTTAGAAGCGTGACGTCCTCCCTTAAGCCAATTTTAATATAGAATAGGATAATAATAATGAAAATAGTATAGATCTATCACAATGCGTTCTGAGCTTGTACGCTATTTTTCCACACTTTTTGCGTTTATCCGTTTATTGCCCATCCCTAGCTAAGAACCATAACAACAACATCACTGCTACTGTACATGCAGATTTGTGTCACAACAGCTATTTTTCTTGCAGTGCTCAGCAGAAACTTGGAGGTAACACTAGTCGTGCTGGTGTAATAATGTGAGTTTCAATACATGGAGACTAATTACAGGAATTTGTTTGTGTTATAGTCTCACAAATTGCTAAGTTATTGCAATGATTCCTTTTACTTATGCATTAATGTCAAATTAATATTCTGAGGATATTTTTGGAGGATTTATCAGATGATAGAGAAACCGAGACTCATCCGCCTTCCTTCTATCATTGCTAATCATCTGGTCCGTCACAATCATTACAAAAACAATTGCTCTGAATGAATTTGACATAAAGTCATCATCGGTCAAAAGAAAACTGTACATCGCCTCAACAAATTAGCAAATTGAGATAACTTGCAATCAACACAAAATAAATGCCTCTACTATCACAATGCTGAACATTATCCCCACAGTTTATGTGGTGGGGCTTATGGTCCATTCACAGCCATAACATGTAGCATTTCTAATGCAACCATCCTTTTCAATGAACTCTGTCAGAGAGCTAGAAAGTCACAGGGGAACAGTAAGACACGCGTTGCATCGTGGCGGTGCAGTCTTTACAAATCCATGCCAGCTTAAAAGAGAGATCACAATCCTTTGATCTATATGGTCCCTTGTCACCATAGTGATTATATGGACTTGTGGCCATGGCGATTAGCAGCCAGCTGTGTGTAATATGAGTTTAGAAGGCCAGAGTTCACAGTTCACAGATGGCTCAATGAGTCCTCGGACTGACCCCAAAGAAATGGGATTATTTGACGTGACGTTCAAAAGGCACATGAAAAGCAGTTCGTAGGTCAATTCTTACACTCTCAGAGTTAGATTAACCCATTAAACCAGAGAAAGCATATGTGCAACCACTTTACTCATTATTGTATACTTTGGCTATTAAAAGAAATCTCAGATATACACTTACGCACTATGAGCTGGAAAATCTTAAACTTTTTTGTCAAATCGTTGAAAATATATTTTTTACATTTTAACTCAATTATTTGCTTCTGGGGTTCCCTGGAACAACATACTTTGAGATGGGAGTCGGCGACTAAATACATATAGTTTGACTTGAAAAGGTTTGAGAACATTTATTCATTCATTCAAGTTTTGTTTATTCTCGAAATCTAAATCGAAGGTAATCAAACTAATTTTCAGTGTCGTCGAGTAATACAATATCATATAGAAAAAAACATCACAACTGATGAACCACTGACACAGAAACATATAGGTTTTTCAGAAAAGTGTTTAACACTCACAGTCCAGCGCTTGAATCAAATCAATTACCTGAGTGTCGTCTCCCTGCTCTGCTGGGGGTGAGGGCTCTCCCGGCAGGGGCTCCCCGTTCTGAACAGGGGACTCCTGGGACGGTGTGTCCGGGGGGTTGATGACAACAGACCTCTCTGACCGACTGCTGTCCTTACTGCTGGCCTTGTGCCTCTCACGACTCCGGTCCCTGTAAGTGCACGCAAGCACGCACACACACACACACACACACACGCACACGCACACGCACACGCACACGCACACACACACACACACACACACACACACACACACACACACACACACACACACACACACACACACACACACACACACACACACACACACACACACAGACACACAGACACACAGAGTAAAGCTAAATCAAATCTCATGACTGAATTTTATGATGTTTAGATGATTATCATACTAATCCTATGCTGTTGCTGCTGTTCTACATACAGCCAACCAGTTGAAGAAATCACAAATTGTCTGGCTCCAACCTTTTGCTTTTACGAAACATCTGAGATCATTCATGTTTATTCACGATGCTTCTGAACATGTATTCTGTTGCTTCTCTGACCACTTCAAACACCCTTTAATCTTAAAAGAACTAATCAATAACGATGTACAACCTCTGCGACGTATTGTGAGCTTGTAGATCGTCTATTTTCGATGCGTGACATGCTTTCATAGAAGACATGCTGGTTTCTATCGAATCCAACTGCATGAAGTCTTGATTCCATACACACATGCACACACGTACACACACACACACTCATGTGAGTACACACAGGCATACAGGTGCATGCACACTTCCTCTCTGTCTCGCCCACTTCATGAACGTGTGCTCAGTTGCACAAACCCCACACCCAGAAAAGATAGGGCAGGACAGAATTTGAGTGTTTCCTGTCTTCTGATTTATGTACTGTTCTCATTTTTATGTTGCAAACATGTATATGAATGTCATTTCTGTTGATTATTGTATTGTATCTCGGCTAGACGGCTACATTGAAAATGAGGGCCTGCCCCTCAACTGTACTCCGAGTTGAAATAAAGGTTATGATGATGATGATGATGACTGTGGCAGTGTGGCACAATGAATATGAGATGGAGACGAGGAAGAATCTCATTTGCTGAATAGGACAATCATTGAAATGGGTTAGATGCGGTCAGCTGTGACGACCCTAATCCACAAGCTTTACCCATCTCTCAATCTCTCGCATTCTCGCTCTGTCATTCTCCCTCTCTTCCTCTTCCTCTGTCTCTCTCTCTCTCTCTCTGGGTCACTCTCTCCCCATTTGTTTGTTTTCCCACGGCCTACATGTGGTTTGCTTTAACGGAAAACAAACAAACAGACACAAACTCCATTCAAAGAGCAGCCGGGCAGACATAAGCAAGCCTTTCAACGAGGTCTGCACGATTGCGGCCCTGAATGCACTCCCTAGGAAGGAGAGAAAACCAACGCAATAAGCAGCAGTTAAACCTCATACCAGATTGATGGCCGTGTGCGACAGATACAGTATTGCTAAATGTACAGTGACGAGCAGACACAGGACTCAGGGGTGAGATGAGAGAGACTGAATAGAAAAGATAGGGCAGACAGGTCAACAGAAAAACCAACAGTGAACTTACCCATGTCTGTTTGATTTCCCGGAGCGGCTGGAGTAGGAGTAGCCCGAGTGGGTCGACTCAGTGTCCATTCCAATGCAGCTCTAACCCAGCGGCTGGCGGAGGGGTGGGGGATGGGGGTCAGTGTGTGGCACAGAGAGGATCAGAGGGGAGACGGTTGCTATGGTCAATCTGGCCTGTTGAGGACTTCACAAATCTGTGGTGGCTGACAGCTAAACCAGGAGAGCTGCTTTGGTGCACACCTTGACCTACAGTATAAGAGAGAGAGAGAGGGGGGGGGGGGGTAGATACCATGCATGAGATAGTTTCTATTATAGCTCTGCATTAAAGATAGCTATATACAGCAGCTAACAAATAATGCAGTGGATGTATACATGTACTACATATAGCCAAGAACCTGCTTGAACAAACAATAGGCTCTGTTTGCTCAAGCAGGTTCTTGGCTATATTTGTCTTGGCCTGTGCCAAAGCTGAATGTTCAGCATGCTACCACAGTGACAGATTGAGTGATATTAACCACGTTTGTCTCTATTGTGACAGTGTGAGCATCTCTACTGTATGTCTTGTCTTTATAATAGACAAAAAGGGTTTCACTCTTTTAATGATGTTTTTTTTTAAAGATAGATTGTAGATTCGTTATTTTAGCTAAAAACATAATAATAATGATTGAATGATTAAACACATGCATTTCATTATGACAGAGAACAGGTGACATACTGTATAGACCTGGGCTATATACGGAGTTACGGACAAAATTAATTATCATATTTGACATTGAGACTTTTGCCTATAGTATATACAGTACTGTAATTAGTGGGTAAAGGCAAATAATAGAACATCTTGAACTGCCAGGTAAGTTTAGAAAATAAACTTAAATATAAAACATCGCATTACTGTGATGCAGCCTTTGAAACCAAAGAAGCTTTCAGAAGGAAAGGAAATGGTCACGTGACTGACATGACACTTTCATAAACACTTTCATGGGAGCCAAAACTCACACTGGAAGTGAAAAGAATACATGGCAGTGAATGGAGCCGGCTGGACCAGCTCATAACAAACATTATCGGAATGTAAAAGAAGACATATCACAGGTTGTTTTCTAATAACTTGCTTTTCGATGTGCACAGAGTGCACAGTATAAAATAAAAGGATCTAAACAGCAGCAGGTATCTAGGATACTACCTCTAAAAAGTTACACAGTGTACACATCGAAAAGCAACACAGCAGACAATAATGTGTTACATGTCTTCTGTTATTTGCCAGAAACGATTACTTTACAAAAGGTCTCAGAAATAGTGTTCATGAGCTCTCATTGACTCCAGTGCATTCTGCCGAACTTCCGGGTGTAGTTTGGCTCCCATGAAAGCATCAATGAAAGTGTCATGGCGCAGCCCAGTCACGTGACCATGTCCTTTCCTTCTCTAAACTTCCTTGTTTGAAACCAGGAAAAGACAATATCATATCACGATTACAGTGTCCAAAATACCAGACTATATCATGATATCAATTAAGTATATATTGCCCAGCCCCTAGTAACATGTCAGGGCTGTCTATCCCAGCTCCTCTCACCTCACTGACAGGCCTGGCAGAGGATGAGCGGGTACACCACATAAGATTATGAATCATTATTTCATTTTACAGGACAGGCAGCTTTCTCCAATGTTGTGTAACAGGAAGACAAATGCACAAAGAGCGTTTGGGAAAGAGTAATTGAGGTGAGCGCCACATAAAATTTAGAGAGCCTGCATGCTATCTGCATCCAGACAACCTCAGCTTGGTCTTAACGGGAGGAAACTAAGTGAATTCACCAATTTCCTCTTCCAGAGCGAAAATGCCTAATTAATGCGCCGTTATATGACGGCGTTGTGGTGGAGCAAAATAAGCTCACGTGTCGAATAAAGCGGGCTTAATGTATGCCATGTGCGCCTTACAGATGTCTTGGTGACCCACAGCAGCCAATCTATAGTCAGTGACAGTCCCCTTGTCCGGAGAACCACCTGTCAATCATCATCCCTAACCCCAGTCTTATTTGACTAACAGGCATTATGCTAATGCCGTGGTCCTATTTAGAACCTGTTCATTATCTCACTATAACCGATGGTGCCTGCAAACAGCAAAATAGCTCATTCAGCATACTGGAGCGCAGATCCACGTAGAGTATATGGTAATGACTCTTTATGCACTGTGGTTAGTGGAAAATGATGCATTGTGGTTGACTTCTATTAGGTATTAGGATAATGTGTGGGTCGAGGCGCTCTTCGTTCCTTGTTCCTTCCTTTCGAAATAGCCGTCATGGGAGTTATGGTTTCCACAAATTGGACACACAGATTTATCATTTGCATTATCAAGGCTGACAGTACTGTATGCTTTCAGATATTACACAACAATATAATGAATGATATAATATTGCATGATGTCTTGTCTGTCACATAAAATGAGTGGACATGTACTCTAGTTATACGTGTGCATGTGCACTACCACATATTACGATACCATAAAGACCCTGGCCTATACTATACAGATCCAGCAGAAAAGGGAATAATGCAGAGTATGTGGCATTAGCCCTTACTGAGCAATACATTTTGCGAATGTTACTGACAACTGAGAGCATCTGATCAAACCTCGACCGGCAGTACACTACAAAATGCATGCAGGACATCAGCAAGTAATGGACTTGGACAGAACTGGAAGTAGTCCAGTGGTTCCCGAACATTTTAGCCCATGGCCCAAAAGATACATTTGTCTCCCTGGACACAAACTAGAAGCAACGTGTTATTAGTTTATAGATCAGCTATTTTCACGACTCTACTCTAATTCATGGAATTTCGTAGATTTGTCTTTTATGAAATTACTGAAAGAAGTCATTGAATTTGTTTTTAATTCATGAAAGAAAAATGCTTTTTTGGGAATGTTTTTTGAAAATGTTTATAAATAATAATAATTAAAATAATTAAATAAAGGGAACTATAAAAATGTGTCCGACCCAGTGTTTGCAACCAGTACACTAGTCAGTACATCAAATTTTAACACCAGCCAGACGCAGAGAGAGAGAGAGAGAGAGAGAGAGAGAAAGAGAGAGAGAGACGAGAGAGAGAGACGAGAGAGAGAGACGAGAGAGAGAGAGAGACGAGAGAGAGAGAGACGAGAGCGTCATCTCTCATCCCTAACCCACATCTGGAGCGTCCGCTGTTGCCTTGGTAACACAGGAGGCAGCCGGCCCCTTCTAGCAGCAACAATCAATCAACCCCTGCTGAGAGTAAATGTGTGTGATATCGTCGCTGTTGGGTGGAAACCTCGTATCTCCATTTATATCAACGTGTGTGTGTGCTGTGTGTGACTGTGTGACTGTGTGTGTGTGTGTGTGTGTGTGTGTGTGTGTGTGTGTGTGTGTGTGTGTGTGTGTGTGAAAGAAAGAAAGAAAGAAAGAAAGAAAGGGGTGGCACAGAGAAGGAGGGCACAGAGAGCAAACAATGGTCTCTAATCACCCTCTCTAAGCATCCTTATGGTTAAATGAAAAACCCTACGGTTTGAATAAAGGCTTTTAACCCCCAGAGTGCTGGTCGCTGGACGTGTGGTGGGCTGTATGTGGGCCAAGCAGGTCGCTCTGAGCAAGCACTCATCCACGAGACGAGCATGAAGAGGAGCAGTGAACCAGGCCATGTGGAAAATCACAGCCAGGGGGTTAAAATAACTATCAGTTACAATGCTACGGATAAACATGAATAACGCATGCTGAAATAACCATGTACTGTACATGTGGGAACGCCCTGCTTCCCCAAACCGCCTACGTCAGTCGCCTGCTCACTATAGTGACTATAGTGAGATGCACATGTTACAGAAAATGCGGGCTCCAGCGAACCATAATTACATGTTCTCCACGTTGTTCCACTTGGCTGCACTGAGGAGACGTTCACGAGAGCAGAAAGTGACACTAATGTAAAACAAACACTCATTAATGTGTTGGTTTAGTAGACGCAGGCTAGGACACAGTTGGAGATCATCAAGCGAGGTCAGACTGTTGACTGACTGACACACGGCCAATTATGCAAACCCCTTTTTTACTATTGACTGATACAAGAAGACATGAAGGTTAAAAGAGTTCAAATATGGGGTGCCCGCTGGCCTAGTTGTCCAGGCGCATGCCTGCACATATGCTGTATAGGCCTGACAGCACGTTGCATGTTTGAGTCCCGTTCATGACGAACTTTGCTGCATGTCTCTCCCCTTCTCTCTCTCCCTCTTTTGTGTCCGTCTTCACTGTAACTATCAATAAAGGCAAAAAGCCAAAAACAAATCTTAAAAAGAAAAAAAAAGTTCAAATATTACAGTCTACCACTCCAGAGGGAGAACTGTGATCAATTTTTTTTTTTAATGTTTTTTCTTTTGTGGCTTTCGCCTTTATTTTATTTTTTATTTTTTTTACAGACAGTATGGCTGACAGGAAATGGGGGAGAGAGATGGGGGAGTGACATGCAGTAAAGGCCGTCGGGATCGGGGTCGAGCCCACGGCACACTGCCAGACTCGGACTACCGGCCAAGGTGCCTGGACCGCTGAGCCACGGCCCAGGCCAACTGTGATCAATTCTGATCTACACACAAGTCTACATTTAGCTGATGATCCTATACTGGTTGACTTGCAACAAGCACCACCAAAGATACCGTAAGTTCAAAGATACCGAGGTCCGTAAATTCACAAACATCAAGCACACATGTTTGAGTGCAGTAGCATGTGCGCATGCGTGCGTCAGCCATTTTAGCAATCAGCCTCCCCATGACGGGGCAAGAAAGCCTATACAATGTTTACATGCCAACAAACACCCAGACGTAGCATGCACCCTGGCACAGATCATCTTCACAGCTCATCTAGTACCAGGACTCTGGGTTACCATGGCATCTGTGCCACCACCCTCCCCCCCCCATCCCTCAAAAACCATTAGCCCCCTGCCTTCCTTCCCCTCCTGTGTGTGTGTGTGTGTGTGTGTGTGTGTGTGTGTGTGTGTGTGTGTGTGTGTGTGTGTGTGTGTGTGTGTGTGTGTGTGTGTGTGTGTGTGTGTGTGTGTTTGTGTGCGCCTGTGTGTATGTGTACAAACATGCACCCATTATGGCACAGTGCCAAATTGTGCCAGATGCAGTGACTGGCACTGGGTTTCAAAAGCAGTTAGGCTGCATCTCTAACACCATACAACACAATACACAAATACAATCAGTGTGATACATTGTAGTATAACACACACACACACACACACACACACACACACACTCTGGAGGACTGGTCTCTGCCAGGCCGTGTTGCCTAGGGCCCGTAAAATGTGATCATAGTCACTTGAAAAATCTAATTGATCACATGACCCCAGAGATAATGTGGGACATTCAGGACACTACTGCATCATGCTTCTATCGTCTGAAACGCTAGTACACCTGCTCTATTGGCTCCAGCATTGGGAGCATTAGAGCAAAACGGCCACCCCCAAAACGTTGGGAGCCAATCATAGCCAATTGGAATGGAACATGAGAAATGTGACTGATACCTCTTGATCACATGACTACAGAGAATTTGCGTGATGTTTGGACAAAAACTGTAGGGCCAAAATCTGGCCCAGACCGCCAAACACAGTTTGACAGTAGCCTATACACCTACAGATTTAGTCCAATCCATCATATTCCATCCTGATTGACGAATTCCGAACATTGCTGGCCCACAATAACCTACCTGACCCGGCTGATCTGTGCTCCGCGGAGCCCTTTTTATTTTGCTTGCAATAACACTCACTCACAGTGGCTTTTCAACAGAGGACAGTGCCAGACCTGGAACAGTAGTTTCTTTTTTAAATTTACGTAACTAGATACTGGTTATCATCACATGGAATCAAACTTGTTATCCATGACTGGAAGGTCCTTCCCACAGTGCTGCCCTTTGGAAGGCCTCCCACTGTGTCTCATTCTATTATGTGCATGCATGCACATGTACACGCACACAAGCATGCATGTGGCACGCACACGCACGCACGCACGGCACGGCACGCGCACGCACGCACACAAGAGCCATCACAAAAGGTAAAGGAGATAGTTAGGAGCTGACACAACTCTCAGGAATGCAAACTTTCACATTTGATCCTCTTGTGTGGAACAACATCAAAATAGAGTAGAAATAGAGATGGAGACATTGTCCTCGAGGGTTAGGGGAGGGGATAAACCAGTGTTCAGACTGGCGTGTACATAAAATACCTTATTGTGTGGAAAGCTAAAAACAAACAAACAAACTACTACGACACTTCCATTAATGCAGTCAATCTCTGCTATCCATGTGCAGAATTCCAATGCCTCAGTCACTCTAAAGGTGAGTTTAACCACATAACATGAATCCTTGTGTTCTTATTCTGGGTGCGAACATTCAGCGAAAATAGCAGATCTACAAGCTCAAGAGCTTTGGTGCAAGGGAAAAAGGAGGGGACCAAGTTCAGACGCCATGGGGGATTCTGATAGGGTTGATCGGCCCTGCTTTCTTCCCTCTACAGTCTACACCAAATCTCTTTGACAAACTCTTTGTAAAAATCTACAAATGTGTTGTGAGCTTGCAACAGAATGTTATCCCCAGAGATTAGGGATGCTATAGGGACCCTAGGGATGGTTCATAGTTCATAGTCTCACACTGTGGACTGCACTGCAACTTTAGCAAGAAACAAGAGATGTCTTGAACAAGATAAACCGTAAGGCAGCCTTAAGAGAAAAGGTGAACAAAGCAAGGTAAGGTCAATGATGTGGTTTCTCAAGTGCAAGAGAATTTATATTTTTAGATTGTTGTCATCAAAAACCTATTTCTCAGGTGAGTGTAGCTCACTCACCTGTTAAGACTAGACCTATCAACACGATTCAATAATGAATGGACTCTGGAGGGAGGTGATGTACAATTCCGTGCGTCCAACGGTATGAGGCTACCAAGGTAGAAACGAATGGACCTAGCAGTCACGTGAAGTTGCTTCATTCAAGCTTACAATAACTGGCAGCAGGCTCCTCCAGCTGTGCAGCCTATACTGTGCTGTCAGAATAGGCGTAAAGGCAAAACAGCTGATGATGAACGGTATACATAGACTGCACCTATAGAGCTCAAAGCAGAACAGCTTGAGCTGGAACGATGCTCTCAGCACTGAGAGACCTAGTCGGCTACTTCTGTCTCTGTCACAGTGATACAGAGGTTCGGTTACAAAAGATCCCGTTTCAATTGCAGACAGAGCACCGGCTCTCAGCCCAAATACCATGCATGTTAGGCTATGTGTTCTGTTCAGGCGTTTACATAGGAAATAAATAGGCAAATGTGCACGCATGAAGAACATAAAATGTGAGCTCACGTAGACTACAAATAAGCGTTATACATCTGTCTCGTGAGACAGGGAAACCATTTTTTCAAGACGGCAGTAGGCTATTGAACTTCATCAGTGTATATAATTCCTGGCTCGTGTTCTTTTAAAATGCCGCATGCATGATGGAAATAATCACAATAAAAAAAGATACTAGGCTCCGCTATCTAGATCTTGCTTTACTCACCCTTGAAAATGCAGCTTATGCCATTCCTCCACGATGTAAAGAAAGATAGCCTATGCCACTGCGCTGCTGCAGGGCGCACCTAGGCTGCAAACCCGACTGATCATCCGCTGCTAGCTGAAGGAGCTCCTCCATGCGCGACTTTCTATTTCCAGAGGCAGGCCTATGGCTGGATGCAGTTATGAAGGTACACGCTAGAGGGCAATATTACACTTGTTAAAGGAATGATATTATGCATTATGCACCGCTGTTTAGCCTATGTAAGTTTCCACCCCCCCTCCCTATCTTACTATTATTGGTATAGCGGCAGCCTATAGCCTAATGCGTATATCTAAACTTATTTTAAACCGTCCATCACTAACCTAATAGGCACCATGCGTTGTGGCAAGTTTCACAATAAATGCCTATACTTAAAGGATAGGCTGCAGTGCAGGCATTGACTTAATTGATTAGGGCCAATGAGTTAGGAGAGACAGCAGCAATTAGCCTAGATATCAACCGTAGGCCGTATACGTGTAGCCTGGTCGTAAAGAAGATAATGAGGAGGAAAAAGGCCCAAAGGAAAATAAGTTTAGTGATTTTTAATTTCATTCGCTATCGGTCTCCTCACGTTTTGAAATTATCGTCGTCTATATAATTGCATTATATGTTGCATGCCGTCAACAGAGGGCAGTCGTAGCCTACTCCATATAAAGCACATGGGCCTATGCCCTATGCCTGGTTAGACAGGGCATAGGCTACAACAACAAAATAAAAATATATATATCTCGTTTCAGATTTTCACCATGTTCCTCAATCTGAATGTAAAGGCTATATAGCCGATAGAATTTCAAACACCTTAAAGATCTCTCTTGATAAAGAAGGTGAGGCAGCTGTATGCATGCATGGGTTGCAAAAACTTGAAAATAGCCTAGTTTCTGTGTTTGACCTACATACGCTATAAATATATAGGCTACAGAGTTACAGACTAGACCAGTCACCAGGCCAGTCAGTTTTCCTTGCCCCACTGATTTAAAAACCTTGGCCATCCTGCATCACCATGATTGCGCGCGCGAACGCGCGCTCTCTCTCTCTCTCTATCTATCTATCTCTCTCTCTCTCTCTCTCTCTCTCTCTCTCTCTCTCTCTCTCTCTCTCACTCTCTCTCTCGCGTATAGACAAAGGGCTGGCAGACTCTTGCTGCTGGAGTGGACAGGGACAATCTCTACCCCTGGGGCCACATTACACCACAGCGACACGCATAAATGGACGCGAGAGGAACACATGGCATATCTAAGGAAAGGACATAGGCAAAGGCACAAGGTTTTCTGTTAACTTTTGGTTGATGTGAATTGGATTACAGTGCTATAGAATTATAATTTACTACAATCAAATGTATCAAAACAGCCTTTGTTTTTCATTTCACACTTTGCTCAATATAGGCTATGGGCCTATTCCCTATATATATCCCTAGGGACGAGGCAGACGGATGGGTCGTAATGTGGCTGTCTCGGTTCGTCTGGAAGGAACACCTGCCCCATCTGTAGGGGGAACGCTGTTGACTGTCCACCAAGGTGCTGTCGTCCCATGACGGGGACCCACCCGAAACTATATGGCCTTCATTATAGGCGATCAAAGAACAGTACTAAACCCAAGCGTTTAGGTTTTAAACAGTTTTAAACACATAATTTGTAACACTTTTTAAACGTGTCACAGTGTTTAGATTATAAACAGAAGAACATGTTTAATCCCTGTAACACTTTTTAAACACATAAACGTGTTTAGTTTTTACAATCAAAGTCAGTCATATAGGTGTTTAGAATTTGAACACTAGGTGTTCTCGTGAGGTGTTTGAGTGAACTCGTGTTCTACTGTATTGTATGAATATTAATAAACACTTGGCGTTTTATTATTAAACACATGGTGTTTAGGTTTAAACGCGTCACATGTTCCAGGGATTTACAGTGGACCTAGGCTATACTCATAAATACTACCAATAACAACGGCAGTCGCATGTAAAATATTTATTTGAAAGGGTATATAGGCATATACCCATAGCAAAGGAAGGAAGTTAAATTAAAAGGAACATTACAATCATTGACATATGTGATAGCACATTGAAAGGCTTCGCTATTGCTGAGGGTAATTGTATTTAACAGTTTAGAATTTCCAACATATGGCATCATAAATATAAGACATTCATATCACAATTGTATTTGGGCCTGTGGGCTTTATTTCGCGCTATAAAAAAGTGCATATACATGAACAGTATCCCTTTACATTACAATAATGTATAATGATTGCTTTTAAACAGAAGATGCAACAGATAGGCTAAAATAGGCCATTTACACAAATTGGTGCAAACTGTAAACAAAAAACAGGCTACATACAAATGTAAAGCCGATTCTGCAGCTTTACCACCCATTTGGTAGCAACAAAGATCAAGGGCCAATTGTGCCAATTAATGCCAGGTGTGCCAGCCATTAACCTCTTCAACTGTGCAGCTGGCATGTCTTTATAACCTTACCTGGCCCAGGCTATACATCCAAAACATGATTGAGGTAGGAGATATAACAAATTGCTAATCGCAGGATTTCAATCTTGGACAATTTCTTGTCTGGTGGGAGCGTCGGAAGAAGTTTTCTTAACTCCGCAAAGGCCATGTTGAACGCCTCGACGCGGATTCTCTCCCTGGAAGCGTGTGCAGATCGATATTTGGCTGTGGCGCGCCTCCGCCGTCTTTTCTCTTCTCGGCTGAGAGCGGGCACTGCCAGGGAGCGCGCCTTGCCCTCACTGTCCATGGGCTCGGCTGGCATAGGCGCGCACTCTACCTTTAACGAGTCCAGCAGTGTCTCCGTGTCTGGTTGCCCCCAGGGCAGGTCGGGGTCCGGGTGGTCTGGACTGAGCATCATCCTCTAAGCTTCAAAATCTCTACTGAAAGAAGACAAACGTTTAGTAAGGCTATAGCATGTGCAGCAGCCGAACGCGAGAGCGAGACGGTCGGATGAGATGTTACAGTCAGGTCTTTAATTGAACTTGGTCTTTAAATGCTTTTTGTAAACTATTGAATCACAGGTAATAGCTTCAGAACAAATACGTCTAATCAACTTCATTATGTCCTTTGGCTGCAAGCTTTTAACGAGGGACCGGTGCTGTCTATAGCTATAGGTGCTGTCCATGGTGCTGAAACAATATCATGGAAATAGTGTTTATCAGCCGGGATTACCTGTCAAAATGTGAGCTGTGAACAGCGTTTTTTTTAAATAACTCATTTAAGGCTAAACAAAGTAACCTATAATAAAAGTAACACAGTTCAGTTCCATGCATGTGCTTTAACAATAACACTATACTACAACTGCTTAAGGGAGCAATAGAGCGATCTTTTTTAAGAAGTCTGAAAACTATATGAACAGGCTATGCCAATCGCTCATTAAAATAAATGCAATTATACTAGATTAAAAAATAAGTAATGTGATCTTATTTCAACATACCAAGTTAATTCTTAAAATCTTGATCCAGGTTCCAAAGTCTCACGGTATGAATGCAACTGTCTTGTATTTTCTCATTAAGCCACATCCCGCCTCAGAACGTCAGTGAGGTCCGTCTTGAAATGCAAAGTTACAAAAAAACAAAAAAACAAAAACAAAAAAACAACACATTTGTTATCTTCCTTTAGTTTAGTTAGTTTATATAAATCAAAACTAGGAAATAGCCTATAAAGGTTCCGTCCTTGCATCAAATAGATGGCCAAAGTCCAAGATAAACAAACTGCACCAATTCCTCTTTGTCTTGTTCCTTGTTGTCCATCATCATGTTGTCCAGGTGCCCAACAACACGCTATGCTGCAGGCAGGGGTTATCCTTTTATCTTAAGTGACAGTTCGCCTTCTTGATTTGTCAGCTTCCTCCTCTTCTCCACGGAACTCCTGAAGAGCGCATGCAGAGTGCCGACCCCCCCTCCTCCTCCTGCTGATTGTGCGCCAGATATGACGATCCCCTGATAAAGACTGGATTGAAGTGACGACACACAGGAAGAGATGATAGGCTAAATGGCTATGCCTATTATATGTTGCCAAAAACCTTTATCTATTCTCCTCTCTCTCTTTCTGTCTTTCAATCTTACTCAATTATAATGTGTGGATTTGTGTTCTTATGTTGTTTTGTGGTTTAAATTAATCTCAAAGATTATTGACAGGGAATATATTGATTAGTCCTGCATGCCACTGAGCTGAAAAACATTTGAATCTATATGTTCCAATCGGTTTAGCGTTACTTGAGAATGTAGCGAGACAAAATTGAGCGAAATGTGCATTTCTTTTTATCGAATTTCAAAATCAGCAATTGCCTCTATCACAGAAATAATGCTGAAACATCTGTCGCCGTTCCCTTATTTAAGACTTTGCTAGAAAAGCACAGCAGACACCACAGATACAGCAGTACCAGGAGATATTTATCATGGAAGCAGGGGAGTCTATGGATGGACAGAATCAGTATCAGAGGGAAATATCATTGTGAATACACTGCTCACCCTGCTGAAAAGCACCATGATTATAACTTTAAGCTTCTAGCCTTCCTATAGTCACACATGTTGTAGCCTAGAAAGAGTAGCCTATACGTGCTCACAAAACACTAACAGCAGCGGCGAAAAACAAGCATATGGCATCATGTGTTCCCCGGTCCCGATGAGATTTAAGGGTTGTCTTGGGAATAGCTTGGCCGGGTGGTAGCCACTCTGTCAAAATGAAGGCACACTGTCAGCCTCATGGGGGGGTGAGGTCAGAGTGAATGGCGTGTACTGTACATGTTCATGTGTGTGAACATAGTATGTGCGCGTGCACAGCCAGGTGTCAACAATAATTGTGGTATGGAGTATAGCACCTCATCCTCTGAGTCTGTGAGGAATAAACAGGACTGGCATGGGCATCTGGGAGGATGGAGGAGAGAATGGTGTATTGTTACACAGAGCTATTAGCTCGCCCTGTGCAGTATATCTGTCAACATAATTGTCTGCCTGGCGTCTGCTACAAATACAGCTTTATCTTATGTGGTCACATAGCTAACAGGCCAGGTCATGCACCTGAGTAATACTGCATGTCACAGTCCTATATGTACAAACGTGCTATTTCCATGATTGGTGCAATGACAAGACTCACTTTCCAGACACTATACAGTCTGAAGGCAACACATCATGTTTCCGTCATGTTGACAGAAGGATGGATCACATTTATTGATTCCCAAGTGTCACCTTTAGGTATAGGATGACATATTGAGTGACCTTTGAACTGCTTAATTTGTACTAATTACTGAATCAACTGCGATCAATTCTGCCAATCTGTTCATCGTTTCTGTACTTTGTTGTAAAACTGGTTCACCTTTTAGTTAGATGATAGACTTAGAACATTCCAGTAATCAATGACAACCATTGTGATTTTCAGCATACAGTATGTGAGCATAATAGAATTAGAAGAGGACTTACAGGTTCTCTGCCCTTCTGCACACTCTATCTTCCCCTTCCTATGTCTTCTCCCCCGATCCCCCCCCCCCCCCCCCCCCCGCAAATCCCCCATCCCCTCCACCTCTCCTGGGTGCACCCCTTGCCAGCTACGGCCTGGACACCATCTGTTTGATAATGTAAAAGGACAGAGCCCCAAACACCACATTTTCACCTCCTCTCTCGTGTGTTTGTATGCCTGCGTGTGTGTGTGTGTGTGTGTGTGTGTGTGTGTGTGCGTGTGTGTGTGTGTGTGTGTGTGTGTGTGTGTGTGTGTGTGTGTGTGTGTGTGTGTGTGTGTGTGTGTGTGTGTGTGTGTGTGTGTGTGTGTGTGCGTGTGTGTGTGTGTGTGTGTGTGTGTGTGTGTGTGTGTGAGAGAGAGACAGAAAGTGAATGCAAGTGCATGCACATGTCTGCATTTGTCATTGAGCTTGTGTGTCTGTCTGTCTGTCTGTCTGTCTGTCTGTCTGTCTGTCTGTCTGTCTGTCTGTCTGTCTGTCTGTCTGTCTGTCTGTGTCTGTGTCTGTGTGTTTGTGTGTCTGTCTGTCTGTCTGTCTGTCTGACTGTCCAAGTACTGCGTATATTCCCCTCTCCCCAGTTTAAGTCTAAAGCTCATGTACTGTATCTAGTGCATGTGCAAATGGCAGAATTTAAATCCCAAAATAAATGTGTCTCTGACTATGTAGGGTTGTGGGCCTATTCATGTTGAGTCTCTCTTTCTCCCATGAGGATTGAGTGCATTTGAGGACCATCTGTTTCTTAGGTCACATTCACACCAGAGAGCTTTGCTGCGATTAAAACGAATCCTGCTGCGCATTTTCAGAAAGTGCACTTTGTTTGGCAGGTGTGAAGGCTCATTCGAATCCTAATGCGTATCAAAGAACCGCATTCTACTCCGAGCAAAAACGGGGGTTTCGCTTCGCTTCCAATCGCACTAGATTACGATTCGGTGCAGGTGTGAATGCAATCCGCAGCAAATTAAATATGCAAGAATCCCAATTTCTCCGCCTATATGCATCGAGTCTACCGAAGTATTAGGTATAATTAGTATTAAGTATTAGTTTTGGACATTTTCTCTCTATATCCTGTCCTCTGCCTCTATATCCTGTCCTCTGTCCATAACGCTAATTTACTTTTCCTTTCTAAAGTGTGGAGTCTGTGGACAAACAGCCAATAATTCTGTAGGAGCCATTAGAAGAGAGGCATTATTTGTATTATTATTATTACCAGTATTATTTTTGACCACCTGGTGGCAGGCTTGAGGGGCACAGCTTGTAGAAGGTGACCACTTATAAAGGTGACACAGGGGCACTAGGGAGGAACTAGACACAGGGTATGGTGGGAGCACACCGTTCTTACCATGCAGCCAGCAGACAAAAATAACAGGATAACCGCTATATATTGGTATGTTCATCATCTGTACGACTCTTCAATAAATACAGCTAAACCAAGCTCTACGACTGGACATCCATCAATCATGTTTCTGTGTGCACTGCTGCGTACGATCACTTCCACCACCTGTGAAGTAATGGGCAACAAAATTTGAAGTGAAGGATTGCCATTACAAATTCCTTCAGGCACTAAAACATCTTGTTTCCTATCAGCCTCATCTCAAGGTTAGTCCAGCAGCAATCTGGGAACCCATTTGGTAAAAAGGCAGCACCTTTTTTCTGTCGAAAAATAAACTGTGGCTCCTCCCCTTTCTTAGTCCACTTCCTCTCGGCTGCTTCTGTGTTTATTCCTACTAAGAACAGTAGGGCAGTGAGTGGAGCTGTCTTGCATGAGAGATAAGTCCAGAAGTATCAAAGCTATAATAAATATACATAGCCTACTATAGATACTGATATACTGTATAAACCACAGTTGTTTCCTATTTCCCCCTTTCCTGTCATCTCTCCACCCCTCCCTCAATCCTTCTCTCTGGCTGGTTACCATCTGCTGGCATCTTTTGTTTCTGCTTATTTGGAATCAGATGGCATCTAATCGATCAGCTTTGTAACCATGGCTACTGGGGTGTGAACAAAGGAGAGAGATGAAGGAGGGAGAGAAAGATGAGAACGTTATAGTAGTTCTGTGGTTCTCAACCTGTCCTTGTGTCCTGGTGAGCCATCCTCGCTTCTCTTCATCTAGAGTAGACCGACCCTCGTATGACTAGTGCTGCACGATAAAATCGGTAGCATATCGTAATCGGCCATAAACATGCCATATCGGTATCAAAAGTATCCAGATTATTTTCACAGATATTGATGAGGCAATAATAATCTGACCGTCATTGGCATACACTTAAAATTACAAGGTTGAATACAACATAATATAATACATTCCAGTGTCATCTCCTTCCATTCATATACTGACAAAGCAAACAATCTATTTACATGCACGTCCTCAACCCAACAAAGCACAAATTCTTTCATTCAAAATGTAAGAACATTTAGCATTCACATTCAAGAGCATTTGGAAGAAGACAACAGAAGATTCCCAAACCATACAGCAGCCTAATTGAAAAACAAGAGTGGGAAATAAGATTAGGCAGAAAAAAACAAACCTGTGACAAACATATAATTGGTTCAGAGGAGCGTGAACAGAAAAGCAGAGTAGATGGATTTGCTCTGGGCGGTCTACACACCTGATGACAACACAAGGGAATCCCCAAGTGAGATTTTGCCCGCAAGAGAAATGCTAATGTTGGCTCACCACCGGCACAAAAAAGTCTGCCACTTAAATTAGCCATGTCTCTAAGCAACTAAATAATACTTCAGTTTAGCCAATTCAGTTCGACAGGCAATACACAGGACACTCGTTTCTCTTGCCACAGGGGCATCGGGTGGGAAACGGAGAGGTATGCATCGATGTCAGGTTGACAGAGAAGAGAAGGAAAGGTCCTCGGAGGAAGGAACTCACTTCAGTCACATCACAGAGAGCTGACAGTGGAAACACTCACTGTGAATAGCTGCTGCCTGCGGCAAATGTACTTTTACTTGAGTAAAAGTATCAATACTGCAATATAGAAACATACTCTACAAGTGAAAGTCCGGAAATTCTAAATATCAAGCATTGTGAGCTTGTAGTCGTGCTATTTTCAAATGGCCAAAAATAGGGCTGAAGTATGTTTAGGGCTGAAGACTTTAGTCTTCAAATAATTGCAGTGGAGTAAGTATACAATATTTGCCTCTGAGAGTATAGAAGTAAAAGTAGGCCTACTAGAAATTGGAAATACTCAAGTAAAGTAAAAAATACCTCAAAATTGCACTTAACTTTCCACCACTGGTTGCCTGGAACCTTCATTAATTAGGTGTTGTGTTTATATATTTACACAAAATGATGTAAAGTTTCATATTCTGATCATTGTTGATCAGTGTTTGTTCAGTAACAGGGTTCTGCCCGTCTCTCTAGCTCTTTAATAAACAGAAAAAGCAAAACCAGGTGGGTTGCCAATTTCATACAATCTGGAGAGAGAACCCATTTATTAGCTTCAATTCCATAGTATGTCTGTTCCAATTTTGTCTGCTCATTTTCCTTTGGTTCACATCCAATTTCACTTGTTTATCCTGTATCGTATGAGACAAGTTCTCCCTCCCGATTGGATGAAATACGAATCCTGAACTGAAAATGTATTTTCTGTTTACTGGAGAGACAGAGAGAGACCCCTGTTATAGCAATGATTACTATCAAAATATTGAGCTATTTCATATTTATTTTGACCCAACAATATCACTTTAATACACCACCTTTAAGTCAACTTTAAAATGTCGACTACATAATATTATTGACATATCCAAGTACAAAAGTACATGGAACAGATTTACAGGATTTGCAGGTAATAGACGCACGCACGCACAGACGCACGCACGCACACACACACACACACACACACACACACACACACACACACACACACACACACACACACACACACACACACACACACACACACACACACACACACACACACACACACACGTCCAGTGCAGGAACTTTCAGCACACAACATACTGTAGTATAATATTCCCTGATGCTCCATCCATCCTTTTACCAATTGTGTATGGCAGATACCTCTTCTCCTTTTGGGCACAAGCTGTTGCTAGGTAACTCAGGGTCACAGCTGTCTGAGATGCCAGACACCTTTTTGTCCCATTATTGTGGAACTATACGCAATTTATTACTTTGATATATAGGCTATAGGAAGAGCCAGACAAGATGAGCTGAGGCGCGGGTGTATGGACCTATAAACCCTTTGGTCACACCTTATGCCAAATACAATCTCAAGTCAATTTGTCATGGTGATATTGAAAAGCCGTCTTCTGAATGAAACTTTTCTGGAACTGAATGAAAGGGAAACTGCCCATCCAACCTTCAATGGAGAGCAGAGTCACACAGGAAGCATTGTCAAGTAGTCATTCTACCTCTGTTCTCATAGCCTACTGTAGGCCTATCAGTATCAAAAGTCCATTAGGAAGAAGCCATTGTTACCATCATTGTTATCCTTCACCTTTCGTTTTTATTAACTCCTTTTCGTCAGCTGTTGCGGTGTGCTCAATCTTGAGGGTGCTCTTGTTAGCCAAACTGCCATGTTCACATACTGTAAGGTTCCCAACCTGTGGTACTAGTACCACTGGTGGTACTTAGCCCCCTCTGGTGGTACACAGACCAAAAAAGGAGAAAAAAGACAAAACAGGGGAATGAAATATTCATATGCACGAATGCACACACACACACACACACACACACACACACACACACACACACACACACACACACACACACACACACACACACGCACACACACACACACACACGCACACACACACAGGCCATGCTGGCTTGTGTTTTTACCAAGGACATATAGAGTGGACAATAATATAGGCCTATGTAAAAAAAGGAATAAGATATACACATCCCATATGCATATCCTAGACGGGGAGCAGACATAATATCGTATGTTATGAGCCCACTAATACTAGTGGGCTCATAACATGCCATAGTGTCATACTAAATCAGTGTCATACATTCTGAAGAAACCCTGGAGACTTGACATTCATTCATAAGTACATTATAATGGTATGTAAAAAATAAAATCTCCAATTTGCCACGTCTTTGCCATGGACAAGGCCAAGTCTATGCCATGGACAAGGCCAAGCCTTTGCCATGGATAAGGCCAAGGCTTTGCTATGGACAAGGCCAAGCCTTTGCCATGGACAAGGCCAAGCCTTTGCCATGGATAAGGCCAAGGCTTTGCCATGGACAAGGCCAAGGCTTTGCTATGGACAAGGCCAAGTCTATGCCACGGAGGCTTTGCCATAGACAAGGCCAAGTCTATGCCGGACATGCAAGGCCAAGTCTTTGCCACGGACATGCAAGGCCAAGTCTTTGCCACGGACATGCAAGGCCAAGTCTTTGCCACGGACATGCAAGGCCAAGTCTTTGCCACGGACATGCAAGGCCAAGTCTTTGCCACGGACATGCAAGGCCAAGTCTTTGCCACGGATAAGGCCAAGTCTTTGCCACGGATAAGGCCAAGGTTTTGTCATGGATAAGGCCAAGGCTTTGCCACGGATAAGGCCAAGTCTTTGCCACGGATAAGGCCAAGGTTTTGTCATGGATAAGGCCAAGGCTTTGCCACGGATAAGGCCAAGGCTTTGCCACGGAGACATTCTGTCCATGAACAGACATATGGATGACCCCTGTGCAGGATCTCTCAAAGACTTTCATGATTATAATCAGAGCACTGGTGCATATAATTAATCTTGAGTAGTATCTGTGGCTAAAACCAGTCATATAATGTGAGTATTTGAATGCCACAGAACAATGTCACATAACACATCACTGAAAAAGTGTCAGTTGACTTTATGCCAAACGATTGAAGGCCACATCTGTTTCTGCAGGCATATCTCATAACGGCCAACAGATTACATTTGTATGGTAACATTTATATTTCAGTGTTATAAAAATGATTGCTTGCTTGCTATGGTATTGTTTTTTCATGAATGACACTGTTATTGTATCCTCCAACTGTTCATTTTATGCTAATATCCAACAAATGTACACCTGGTACCATCCATGAATCTGACACAATTCTTAGAGAAGTTATCAGATAATTCTGTGAACAATAATGGGAATAGTGTTTTGATTTCATAAAGTGCTGCTCCCTGGTGGAGCAACATATATAGCATATATTATAGATCTATTGGCTGTGATAATTAAATAAAAGACGAACCAATATTTATTTACATTCTTCTCGCCATAAAGTGTTTATCTATCTGACATGAATAACTGATAACTTTGTAAATGTGTGTGTATGCCAGCCAGAGTGGCAGTGCCCAGACTGTGCCAAAGGATCACAGTAAATCCTGGAGCAGTATACTTGTGGTCATTACAGTGATTAGATCAGTGGAATTAATCTTAAAGACTGTCGTTTGCATGCTGGACAGTGGAACTGTTCTGTCAATATAGAGTACAATTCATGACTCACCATCTGGCTAGCTATTAATCACGTTGGCCTTATAACCTCTTCACGGGAACTAGCTGATAATCACCAACTCTTTGATTAAACCATAAAGAAACACCAAATCAAATATCGTGACTATTAGGGAGCACTGAGGTTCTACCTCCATCTAGTGGTAACCGACTCACAAGACGGCAAGTCGGTGATATAACTTTGTTTGTATTTGTTTGAGTGACTGACTGACTGACTGACTGACTGGGTGAGTGTCTCTGTCTGTCTGTCTGTCTGTCTGTCTGTCTGTCTGTCTGTCTGTCTGTCTGTCTGTCTGTCTGTCTGTCTGTCTGTCTGTCTGTCTGTCTGATTGATTGATTGATTGAATGCTTTATTAGCTGTTTGCGAAAATAAAATAAATAAATAAACTATCAATCTGAGTAGAAATTGAAAATAAACAAAATATGTACAGTATAGCCTCTACAAACCTGAGCCATGATCCTTTGAGGTAGCCTATTTCTGTCTGAGTTTTATAAAAATTTCTGAAACATGTCACCCTGGTCCAGCCTTAAAAAAAAACTAAAAAAAAACACATAGCATATGGTCAAGTGCGTTAGGGTAAGTGTATAGCCTAGGCTATAAGTATATAGGCTATAGCAGGGGTATTCAATTAGATTAGGCCGGGGGCCACAACTGTAGAATGATTGTGTGTGGGGGGCCGCACAGTGTGCGCGCGAAGCGCGGAAATTTGTGGGTTCTCAAAATGCTTTTTGTGCTCAAACACGAAGATTTATGTATATTTCCGAACAGTAATGAGCAGGGTAATATGCCTATACAGGTATATGCCACCTTAGAATAGATGTAGGCCTATTTGACAGTGCATAAACAGCATTGCTTTGACATTAACGACCATCAGCTGGACGGACACACACACACACACAAACATTACATAGAGCAGTGATTCCAAAGTGGGGTTCGGGGTCCGGGGACCCCCAGGGTCCTTGAGGCAGTTCCAGGGGGTCCCCAGGGAAATGGTTTGGAATCAAATGGACCCTTATGGGTCTGTAACTCTGAGAGTGTACAAATGGAACCAAATGGACCCTAACAGGGTTTATTATTGTGAGAATGATGGCTTCCATTTTCAAACTTTTCAGGACTAGAAAGCCTGCAGTTTCTATTAGCTTGGATTCTCCATTGATGTCACTGTTGGGTGGGTTTCTGAACTGCCCACAGCCCTCCTATGTGACACAGACCGAGTAGAAAAAAATGTGTCATTTTATCATGATTATTAGTGAGGACCTATTAAATGAAGATAGGTTGAAAAGTGGTCCTTTAATGATTACTGTCATTATGGTAATCTCACATTTAATATCGCACACACCATACCTGTAACTTTTATTAGCCCTATTATTATTCTCAAAAAAAAAAAAAAAAAAAAAAAGTTTTTTTTTTTTTTCAAAATTCTTCCAGGGGCCACAAGGAGGCGCTCCGCGGGCCACATGTGGCCCGCGGGCCGCCAATTGAATATCCCTGGGCTATAGGCTAGACCAGGCCAATCGTCATAGCCTACATCATCATACATCACATTCTGTGCTCAGCCAATCAAATCATCTCAAAAAAGCAATTTTCTCCTTATAGTTTACCATATAAATGTACTGTATTTTCTTATGTCCGACCAAATGCCTACACTTTTATTGCATACTTTCCCCACAATAAAAGGAAGTGTACATTCTGGTACTGGCCACATGATGGCCCTGTTGACTCTATTTCAATATCATTGGTCCTATGGTAAACAAGTGTATGAGCATAATTATGTATACACACTGACACAGTACAATGTAGTGTATATTGTAGGCCCACTGTATGTGGCTGCATGTAAACATTGTACTGTGCATTGTAAGCACTTGAGTAAATGTACTTAGTTACTTTGCACCACTGACCGGCCAATGACTACCAGCTGAATATAATTGCTAGAGTGCTAGAGAGGAATATGGGTTGACTTGATATTAATGGTCTTAACTCAGAATCTATACATCACACAGCTTAGCTCTTTGGATTAAATCAGAGAGCAGACCTATGGAGCAGACCTGTGCGAACTTGGTGATGTAAAAAAAGATATCCGTAGTGTAAATATATATCCGTAGTGTAAAAATAAAAAAATATCTCCCGTGAGCAAAACAGGTGTGTGGTAACAACAGTGGTAACAATGTCAGTACTTGCAGAGGAGACTCAGTTTCGAATCCCTGCTAGGACAAAGTTGCATAGTATAGCTTTAAGTGTCTTGCTCCTGGTACACTTGGACACATACATTTAGTTCAGTGCCAGGGGTCAAACCAGTGACCTTCTGTTTACCATTGCATGTTGCATTAACAACATGCAATGTGTGGTCAAAGTTTGCATTTTCAATTGAGTGCTATAGCGCCAGCCTTTGGCCAATGGTTGTGGGCTTCGCATCCTCACCGTTTGGCATGGCCCTCTACCATATCTCTTTTATAAATTCCATTATTACCTTTTTTTAGTTCTAATATTCTAATATAGTTATAGCTCACAACATGTCGCAGCATGAGTGAAATTGTAGATCTGCTATTTACAGTACACTGGTGCACAACAAAGTATCAGACATAAGCCAAACTTTAACCCGTAATATCTAAATCCAACCCCCATCACCCAACCCTAACTGTATAGTCCTAATTTAAAAGCCTAACTTCTTTAACCATAAAACAATTTCTATGTGAGACAACATGACTCCTCACTATGTTTAGTTGTCAAATTCTAATATATTTTTGTGGGGCCCTCTCTCTCTCTCACACACACACACACACACACACACACACACACACACACACACACACACACACAGTTTAATTTTATTGGCCTTAATTTTACATGATCCGGCCTCATTGGCGTAAAATACAGGAAGCATATTCATGGTAATCATACCAAGTCAATGCTTAACATAATCTAACTGTGAACTGTGAATATGATCCAGAGTAGTGAATTTGTTTTAGCTCGTGTTCAAAGCAATGCATGGTTCAACAACAGACCTACAAAAGTGAGAGAAAACGTTGTGATTTGAACCCCACACCAGCTGGACTTGTTCGTTGATTTGATTGATTGCTTGATTAGTAGACAGCTGAAAGAATGGGAGTGATGTGTTTAAAAGAGCTGCCTTCAGTTGCAAAGCATAGTCTTTCCTTCCTTCCATTATTGCAACTGCTGATTCTTTGCTCATCATTTTGACACTGTGATTCAGGATGGGTGAGTCTGCTTTAGAATTTATTTAATGGTGTTTAATTGGGATTGAAATGTCTGCGGGGTTGGCTATTCCGCTGATGGAACGTGCCCGTTTTGTATGGGTTCTTTAATGTTTTCATATTGAATCTGAACTTTTTACTTCAGCAGAAGCGGCGGCAGCAACAGCAGAAGCAACCGGAAAGAAGGTACTTATTGTGTATGCCCACCAGAGCCCTCGTTCATTCAATGCTGCTGCTAAGGATGCTGCTGTGGAGGTTCTAACTGCTCTGCAGGGCTACACGGTGGAGGTTTCTGACCTGTACGCTATGAATTTTAAAGCCACAGCTACTAAAGAGGACATCAATGGTGAGGCTTTTGAGCTGTTTTTTAAGACACTAAATTCATCTCAATCAGCTTGTGCAGGGAAAATCAAATGTGATCTCATCTGCAGGAGAGTTGCATAACCCTGAGAATTTCCAGTATGCAAATGAGACCAAACTGGCATGTGAGAAAGGAAAGCTGTCTGATGACATCACTGTGGAACATAAGAAACTCAAAGAAGCTGACCTTGTCATTTTTCAGGTGAGTTCTCGAAAGGGGAAAAAACTGCTTGCTAAATATTGCTTTCCCTCAACATGAACTAACTTGTAACTTGTTTCAGTTTCCCATGTACTGGTTCACTGTCCCTGCCATCATGAAGGGCTGGATTGATCGGGTGCTCACACTGGGCTTTGCCTTCACTCCTGAGAAGAGGTACAGTCAAGGAATCTTCAAGGTAAGGAGTCTAAGATACTGAATAGCTCTGCATTGGTACATGGTGTCGTTGCTGTCGGGAAGACGGCAACGTAAACCTCAATGTGAGGTTTTAGATTTATTTTTTTGCATAATTGCAAATTGAACTCCCTTTAAGTGTTTTGAAAATATTGAACCAATGGAATGTAGTTTTAGTCCTTTGGACAACCTTAACTCCATTGGACCCTCAAACTGTCTGCTAAAGCAGCCAACTCCACTAGCCCCTCTCGGGACCCTCCGTAAAGCTTTTCTGAAATTTGGACGATTGCTTTACGTAGGGCCCCTGTGCATTTCTTCCACGCGCTATGTTAGACCGATGTACATACCCTCTGTTCAGGCTGTGCCTGGTGGTGTTGAGGTTTCAAAAGATGCATAAAGCGGCTATAGGAGACAATGGAAATGTGAGAAATTTCTCTCACGTTTCAGTTGTCTCCTATAGCAGCTTTATGCATCTTTTGAAACGTACCACCAGGCCGCAGCATGGCCTGAACAGAGGGTATGTACATCTGTCTACCATAGCGTGGAAGAAATGCACAGGGACCCTACGTAAAGCGATCATCCAAATTTCAAAAAGGCTTTAAGGAGGGTCCCGAGAGGGGCTACCAACTCCACCACCCCTCCCCTTCTCATGCAAGTAATTGACAATACATAGTCACAATACCAACTTTGACGAGGCAGTATTGCTTTGTTTTCAAAATATAAGGATTTCCTGAAAAATGACCATTTTGGAGTTGAGTGGTTTATTCCTGACAGCAGAGATGTACTGCATTGTTGGCATGTCTTTGAAATTTGACTTTCTTTCTAATCTAGGACAAGAAAGCCATGCTGTCTTTCACCACTGGGTCTCTGGAGTCTATGTTCAGTGACCATGGCATCAATGGAGACATGAATGTCACCCTGTGGCCAATACAGGTATTGTTTTCCCGAGAACTCTACTGTATACATTCCTAACTGAATGTAATGCATTTCAACCAACAAACTGATGACACTTGTGTGTTTTCCCCATCTCCAGAACGGAATCCTGAATTACTGTGGCTTCCAAGTTCTGGCTCCTCAGATCTTCTGGGCCCCATCATGTGTTGCCTGTGACGTCCGTGACACCATGCTGGAGGCCTGGCGATCAAGGCTGAAGGGTCTCCTGGCTGAGGCGCCACTCTCCTTCACTCCCTCGGACTGCTTCGATGGAGAGACGGGCTTCCAGCTGAAACCTGAGGTCATGCAGATCCATGCAAACAAGGAGTTTGGCCTGACGGTGGGAACCCACCAGGGAAAATCGATTCCACCCAACAGCCAAGTAAAAGCTGGGGTCTGAGTAACAACTGTACTCTAAAAGTGTCATGTCTTGTTCTGAAATAAAAGTTAATCTTAAGCCTAAATACATTGTCAAGGTCTGTCCCTGGTGTAGAGCTCCATAACAGATTTCTGTCTTTGTCAAAGTGTCTAATTCAGCCATAACTTACGGTATGCTTGTGCTGCAGTCTCTAAAGCTTTTGTGCAAGTCATATATAGGCTTCTTCTTCGTGTCTGGCCATCCTCTTATCATATCTTTCCAGTGGTTGGCCCAGGCGAGTGCAGCGGCATTTGGTTCGGCCAGGTCAACTCACTCTATATATATATATATATATATATGCTTATAACATGTGTGACCACTTATTCATTGTGCCTATGCAAATGTACTAGTCAAATTGGTATGTACAGTACTAGGTAATGCCAGGAATGCAACTCAAACATAAACCAAACATATCTACAGCAACATGAGTTTCATTCTGAACAAAGTCAGTATAAGTGAGCTCCTGGCTGCTAAAAGATCTGTAGAAGTTTGGTCACTAGGCTTGCTGCATGATGGCAAACCCTACAGTAGGAGTAGTCTAGTTGTCGTTTTCCACTGGTAACATTGTGCATTGCTGGGGTTGTACAGATCACATCATTTTCAAATGGCCGTGATCGGGACATCGCTAGTATCAATTAGACTGGATATTGTCTGTCATTAGTTTAGGCATTTGGTCGTGCTAAATTAGTAAATTGTTTAGCAGGACAAACCAATATCCATCTGACACTAGCTAATTTAAAGGGGAATTTTACGTTGCTGCATTGAACATTTAGATATTCAGACTTCCTCATAGTCCATTCTACTATTGGACTCATGGAAAACCCTGCTTCTTTTGAATGATATTGTCCATGAATGAGCATGCCATTACAGAAAATATTACCAGATCTATTGACAGAGCTTTATTGATCCTGAAAGCACAACTTGCAGTGCACAGCCTGGCTAGGCAACCCAGCCAGGTGGAGATATGCACCAGAGGAGCATATATTTCTAATTTGATACTGATTTCTAGTCTGGGAAGTGCTGTTTTCCACATTTGAATCAAAAGGATCCGAATTGGGGGTTAGGTGCTTGGGCTTGGACTTGGACGTGGGTTTTTTAATTTCAAATTAAAGTTTTGTGAAAAATAACACCTGTGTGAAGTGGGCCCTTTTATCATCACAAATCTCATTCCGGCCAATCACAATTTGTGTTCTCACTTTTGTCTTCAATATAGGAGGCCCCTCAAAAAATAAAAGTGATGTGTGATTATCTCCAATCCAGTTCCCTGTAAAATTAGGTGGTGTGTACTGGGATGATCATGAGGTCAATAGTATGGAATTTTAATATGAACATAAGCAGTGATGAGCAGCTTTGGGATGTTCTTTAATGGAAGTCAGATGATGGACTGTCTCATGGTTTAACGATGCTGTATTCAGAATGAACCATGTTCACTGAACAGACATTGAAACTGCAGCTACTCACACAAACACAAACAAAGCCAGGGCGAGCATACGTAGCCCATTGAAAACTGAAGAGAAATTGTGCCCAATTTCCTGTATTTAGCTTTTAAGCCTCGGTTGGCGTTATTTGAGGAGCATTGGCGTTTAAATCTTTTCACATGTCTCTCCAAATCCTCATTAGACCGCCTGCAACTGGTTCATAACACTGCTGCCAGATTGCTGACCAGGTCCAGGAGATCCTTCCACATCACACCCATCTTTTGCCTCTGAGATCCTCATCCCAAGCCCTGCTGGTCGTTCCACCCATATGTTCCTAGAAGGCCTCTGAGATCCTCATCCCAAGCCCTGCTGGTCGTTCCACCCACCCACAAAACTAAAAACTAAAGGTGATGGAGCCTTTGCTAGTTTCGCCCCCAGGCTATGGAATGACCTTCCGGAGCACCTGAAATCTGTGGCCTCAGTGGACCTTTTTAAAAAACGTTTAAAGACCCACCTTTTTAGACAGGCCTTTGTAACATAGTGCTGTATTGATCTCTTGATTATTATTATTATTATAATTTTTTTACCAGTGCCGTTTGTTCTGTTTTCTCTTTCTTTGCTTTATTTTTCATTCTTCTTCTTCTTACTATTGATATGTTTTGCTTTTATTGTTGTGAAACACTTTGTGACTGATGACTGTGAAATGTGCTCTATAAATAAAATGTACTTACTTAAATAAACTTTATATCCATCACATAGTGATGCAAGAATAGAACATTTCACTGAACCAGAGCAACACATTTTAAGCACAAACAGGAGAAAAACATACTTAGCATTACATCCTTATGTGGAATACTTTCCTCATGTGGATTACTTTCCTTCATGAGGACTACTCTATTTTATGCCTCACCTGCATGTTAGTATTTGCACAAAAATCTTCGATACATGTTACTGTTCTATGGCTGCACTTTATATACACATATGTACACATCTGCCACTGCACATACACACAGACTGCTGTCCAACAATGAGCAGCAGCCATGCGACAGACAGCAACATCAATGTCATTACAGACAGACTACAGCCTACAAGAACAGCAGCCTCCCAGTAAAGGTCAAACAGTCATTCTGGGAATGTGTTCCACTGCCGTTGGTTGGTTTCCTTTTATATATGAAAATTACTTACCGGTACCTGGATTTCATTGAACAGCCTGCCCTGCCCTAAAGCAATCCTTTCTCCTTCAATTTACAGATTTTGTTTTGATGTTAATATACATTTCCATTGCGATGGCAACCAGCAACATTGTGTAGCCTATAGGCCTATGTGATAGGCCTGCATAATGTTGGATACATTTTTCCAACACAGTAAAGTTTGCGGCTTCTGTTCTGACTTCTGACACAGTGCAGTGTGTTCCGCAATCCGCATAGATACAAACTCCTCCTATTCACCCACAAAACGCCCTGGCTCCGAGTCCACAGTATCTCTCAGGCCTCCCTCAGGAGCATACTCTGTCACAGAACCTGCTGTCCATATGACTTGGACCTCCTCTAAACCTTGGGGGACATGCAGAGCCCCAGGGTAGCCCCCACCCGGTCTAACTCTCTCCTAGTGGAGATTTGCCATGCTCCAACACTGGACTCTTTAAGGCTTGAAAATACACTCTCTAAGGCTTATGGCAAATAACTGTTTGTTGTTTTGTTGGTTGTGTGTTTTGCTTGCTGGTTGTTCATTGTTTTTGATGTAAAGCGTCCTTGGGTTCATGAAAGGCGCTATATAAATTCAAGCTATTATTATTATTATTTGAATTTGAAGCCAACTCAACTTTTTTCCCACGACTTCACAGTGGAGATGAAGAGGCGCAAATCATACAGTGCTGCGAAAGAGCGATTTTTTGAAAATACATATCCCTTACAGTTACACTGTGATCTTCCCCAGCACTCTATTTTATTCTGAAGTGACGCTTCATGATGGCTCCAAGAAGAGGTTTTCCACCCCAGAGAAGGTGCTGGAATATCTGCTCTGTGCTACCTGACCATTTTGGTCAATAAAAAGCTTGCTTTTGAGCCTCTTAATTCTGTTATAGACATCCAAGGCCGTTATGTAATTGTCAAGGGGGTTCTTAAAGGTAAAGATGTCACATTAATGAATGTTTATTGCCCCCCTGGTCACTAGCTCGGCTGATTCTTTATCTATGATGAAAGGTCTTTGCTGAGTTTGCATCTGAGACCCATCGAGAAAAAAAAGAAGGAAATTACAGCACCCTCTGCTGTTTGTTTCCAGAATCTGTTCTTGGGAGATTAGTGTGCAGATGCCAGCATCTCTCGACAAACTCCCACCTACAGTATATGACTCCTCCCCAGACCCTCCTGCCTCAAGCAGAAACACATTCCAAGGCATATAAGTCACATCTGGCTCCCTCAAAGGAAGCCAGGATGCTCTCCTCTTTTAGATTTGGGATGTTCTGATGTTTTTGTAATGCTCCCCATAATAGGTACTGTACACTAGACTACATTACTTTTTGGTTCCAGTTGTACACTCTCAGGGGTATGAAGGTCCTTGAAAATAAAATGTTTGAGAACCACTGTAGGCTACTGGTGGACTCCTAATGTGGACTCCTAATGTGCCATATAATGTGCCTGCATTACTGTATTGCACTCTGGTTGGACGCCACTATTCATTTCATTGTCAAAGTATTTGTATACTATGTGCAGTGACAATAAATTGAATCTAATCTAATCTAATCTAATCTAATACAGTAGTGCCATAGTAAATCAGTGGCATATATAAGAAAATCTGGAGACATTCAGTAATTGGGTCGTAGGCCTATGATCAAAATAAGAACATTATAATGTTATGTAAAAACTACATCTAAAAATACAAGGACCACTCTTGCCATAGACACACTTGTCCGTGTATGGACATATTGATGATCCCTGCTGTACATGATGGCTTAAAATACAGGATGCATGTTAATCATGGTGATAACAATATTTGGCATAGCTGACTCTGAACTGTGAACACGATCCAGAGTAGTGATTTGTTTACCTTGTGTTCAAAACAATGCAGCAGCAACAACAGACCTGCGGAAGTCAGAAATCTTCAAGAATTCCCTGTGGTTGATTGATTGAATTGATTGCTTGATTAGTAGACAGCTGTGCGAGTGGCAGTGACTGCATAAAAGATCTGCCTTCAGTCATGAAGCATGTCTTTCCTTCCTGTTGCAACTGCAGATTCTAGCTTATCATTTTGACACTGTGATTGAGGATGGGTGAGTCTTCTTTAGTTATTTGACTTATTTAGACTTTTTTAATGGTGCTTGAGTTTTTTGAGTTGTATGAGTTTTTTTTTATGTTTTTACATTGAATCTGAACTTACTTTGATCAGCAGATGCAGCAACACCAACAGCAGCAGCTGCCGCAACAGCAGAAGCAACAGGAAAGAAGGTACTTATTGTGTATGCCCACCAGAGCCCTCGTTCATTCAATGCTGCTGCTAAGGATGCTGCTGTGGAGGTTCTAACTGCTCTGCAGGGCTACACGGTGGAGGTTTCTGACCTGTACGCTATGAATTTTAAAGCCACAGCTACTAAAGAGGACATCATTGGTGAGGCTTTTGAGCTGTTTTTTAAGACACTAAATTCATCTCAATCAGCTTGTGCGGGGAAAATCAAATGTGCTCTCATCTGCAGGAGAGTTGCATAACCCTGAGAATTTCCAGTATGCAAATGAGACCAAACTGGCATGTGAGAAAGGAAAGCTGTCTGATGACATCACTGTGGAACATGAGAAACTCAAAGAAGCTGACCTTGTCATTTTTCAGGTGAGTTCTCGAAAGGGGAAAAAACTGCTTGCTAAAATATTGCTTTCCCTCAACATTAAGTAACTTGTAACTTGTTTCAGTTTCCCATGTACTGGTTCACTGTCCCTGCCATCATGAAGGGCTGGATTGATCGAGTGCTCACACTGGGCTTTGCCTTCACTCCTGAGAAGAGGTACAGTCAAGGAATCTTCAAGGTAATTATAGGACTAAAGGGCTCTGCATTGGTACACGGTATACTGTATTGTTGTGGCGTGTCTTTGAAATTTGACTTCCTTTCTAATCTAGGACAAGAAAGCCATGCTTTCTTTCACCACTGGGTCTCTGGAGTCCATGTTCAGTGACCATGGAATCAATGGAGACATGAATGTCACCCTGTGGCCAATGCAGGTATTGGCAAACTAACTGTACATTTCTAACTGTGTATACATGCAATACATTTCAACCAACATACTGATGTCACTTGTCCCCATTCCAGAACGGAATCCTGCATTACTGTGGCTTCCAAGTTCTGGCTCCTCAGATCTTCTGGGCCCCATCATGTGTTGCCTGTGACGTCCGTGACACCATGCTGGAGGCCTGGCGATCAAGGCTGAAGGGTCTCCTGGCTGAGGCGCCACTCTCCTTCACTCCCTCGGACTGCTTCGATGGAGAGACGGGCTTCCAGCTGAAACCTGAGGTCAAGGAGATCCATGCAAACAAGGCGTTTGGCCTGACGGTGGGAACCCACCTGGGAAAATCGCTTCCACCCAACAGCCAGATAAAATCTGGGGTCTGAGTAACAACTGTACTCTAAAAGTGTCATGTCTTGTTCTGAAATAAAAGTTAATTTTAAGCCTAAATACATTGTCAAGATCTCTATCCCTGGTTTGCAGCTCCATAACAGATTTCTGAATTTGTCCAAGTGTCTAGTTCAGCCATAACTTAAACGGTATGCTTGTGCTGCGTCTCCAATAGAAGATTTGTGCAAAGTCATGTAGGATTATAACTTGTGTAATTTTGCCTATATATGCAAATGTACTAGTGCTTGGGTATGTAGGGTAATGCCAGGAATGCAACTAAAGTAGTATCTACAGCACCATGAGTTTTATTCTGAACAAAGCCAGTATAAGTGAGCTCCTGCTAAAAGCTCTTTGGCAGTTTGGTCACTAGACTGGATTAAAACTTGTGCTGCATGATGGCAAATCCTATGTTGTCAGTGGCCAGTCGTTCCCACTTGCCCTTGTAAAGTATGTTGTGAGACTGTTCCTACCTTAATGATTGCTTGAAGTGTCTATAGCGGGTGCATGTGTGAGCCGGTGGAATTTTAGATGTGTTTTGGTTTATTGTATTTGCTGTGTTTTATGATTTTGTTTTGTTAAGTGAGATTATTGTCGAGTGATTTTACTTTATTGTTTGCTTATATTTATTTCTGTTTGAGTTGCATGATTTTGTATAACCTTTTATTGTTCCACTGACTGCCACTAACCCACATGACTAATCAAGGCCCTGCAGCTTTAAGGACCTGCACCTGGTTTGGGTGTGGTCGACCAGGAGCCCTATATAACAGACTTGGAGTGTTTGGAGAAGGGGAGAGAAACAGAAGCAGGAAAGAGGACTACAGAACCAGAAGGAAGGTTGAAGGAGGGTGTGGAGAGGGCAGTGACCTCATGGCTGGGGGCCAAGATGCAGCCGGGGGCCAGTGGTAGCCATGATGTCGACACGAGAAGGGCTGTAAGTGCCACGACCACGACCCCCGTGGGGGGCCAGTGGTAGCCATGTCCCTCGACTCTATAAGCGCCACGACCACGACCTCCAGAGTTTGCGCCCCTTGCCGTGAGGGGGGGCTGCCCAGAGGTGAGGGGAGAAGACGAGACGACTCCTCAGAGTCCAAGTTCAGCTGGGTGAACTTGGCCATGGACAGAGGAGAGCGTAGAGGCCGCAACACTACACGCCATCATCAGAAGGGCCCAGGGTAAAACCTGGGCTGTCTGTAAGTACCTGCTCTGTAGTGTTGCCAACCTATCTGTGGAACCATCACTAGAGTAAATTATTGTGGAACAGATGTACTGGCGGATTCTCCTTGTATATTCACAGTGAACCAAGAAGAAAGAAGCCCATGGTGATCCCCTCATGGACTGAATTCCCCCCTGTTGGCCCAATTTGCACATGTTTTAATAAGGACATTTTAAGAGTTGTTTATTTTAGTGAAATAAAAGTATTTGGTTGTTCATTCAATCGGCCTGTTTTAAGTTTGCCTTTTATATTTGAAGTTGTCCACGAACCTGTGTTGCCTTGTTTTTATAGTCATATTATTTAACAGAGGACCAGACCTCTCACAAAGGTGGCGTAGTTGGCTACATTTTTAATTTAGTTTTTAAGCTAAGCACCTCTGCACTTTACAATTATCACTGTAATTTATTGGTAACTTTATAAGTATATATGTTTTTAGTGCATTGGTGTTTTTAGCTCGGACCACACATGCTTTTGGTTAGACATACCCATGGTCCGATATCTCAAACCCTCACCCTAACCTTAACCCTTAACGCACCCTCTCACCAACCTTAATGATTGCTTGAGGTGTCTATAGCGGGTGCATGCTTTTGGTTAGACATACCATTGGTCCGATATCTCAAACCCTCACCCTAACCTTAAGGGTGTCTACTAACATATTCCCCGTTGGTTTCTATTTAAACACCCTAGGGGAGTTTTTGACAGCTGCTGAAAATTGGGGTACTATCAACCAATATACTGTGTGGCAAAATGTTCTTAATTTCATTATACTTTAGTAGCATGTGACGTGTCAAACTAGCTTTTTTCTTAAAAAAAATAATAATTCTGAACCCATTCCCAAGTGCAGTGTCCTGCAGTGTCGAGTCTGTCAGACACACAGTTGTCCAGCTCTTTAGCAGTTTGATCACTAGGATGGATTATTTATAAAAAATTGATGGTGCTGCCTAATGGCAAATCCTAGTAGCCTAGTTGTGGTTTTCTACTGGAATAACAGTATGCAAAATTGTTGGGTGTAGGTAAAATGAGGAAGAATGTTTACGAGCACATTCCGTGCTCGTACACACAAGGTTTCGAGGTAAACCTGTTTTCTCAGCTGGTGGTGAAGAATCATGGTCTACTTACACTCCAAAAGTATAATATGCTTAGGTAGGAAGAAATACAATTCTGAGGAAGCCAAACTCATTATTGAATTATTGAGGGTAATGAAATTCGTAGAGTTGCCTCCATCCCAATTTTTGGAATAATGGTTGATGAGAAGTTCAAAAGCTAGGGTCCGAAGTGCTGATTGTTGTTCTTCATGTCTTTGTGCACAACGTACTTTAGTCTTCACCTTTGAAATGGAGCTGCTAAGGACTAAATATATATATTTTTGATACATGGTCTGCAGGTCTGGTATAATTATGTCTTGGTGCTCATAAACGATTTGCACTCTGCAGGTTGGGGGTTCTCAGTATACTGTAGGCCAGGGGTTCCCAAACTGTGGTGCGTGCACCCCTTGTGGTGTGCGAAAGCCCTCTAGGGGGTGCGTGACATGAAAAGGGTAATGGTGATATTTAACAAACGGCAAAATCTGGTAAACAAAATTGTAAGGAGATGTATAGAGCAGCTGCGGGAGTATACAGCAGCTGCGTCTATCAGTGCAGTGATTCATTCCTTGATTATTTGCCATAAACATTAAAAAAGGTATCATTTTCGGCCAAATAGGTGTTGGGGGTGCGTCAGCTAGGTCAGGAGGTAACAGGGGGTGCACGGGCAAAAACGTTTGAGGACCGCTGCTGTAGGCTAAGTGAGACAGCCTTCATTCCCAGAGAAGGCGTTTTGTTTTGGTATGGAGGAAACTGAGGTAGGGGGCACTTGAGTCTCGGCCTCCGGTCAGGACAGAGGAAATGGCCTTGCACTCTCAGATGTACAGACAAAACAGCCTGAGAAGTGGAATTCCAAGACAACTTTGCATAGCAAAGACTTATGAGGTCAGGTCACCATGAGAAAGGGCTACCAATCACCTGCATATCTCTGCTGTCGGGGAGAACAAAATGAAGAAAACATTATATTTTTTAAACAATGCAGTACTGCCTCATCAAAGTTGGTATTGTGACTTCATATATTGTCGAGAGGGAGAGAGGTGGTGGAGTTAGTGGTCCGAAGCGCTTTTGATACATGTCATTGGTTCAATATTATTTTAACCAACACACAGAAGTAAAGAGTGTTTAAAAAAAAGAATCAAGAACCTCAAAAATGGAGTTAGGTGGTTTCCTCCTAACAGTGACGTTATGCCACCACCACTAAATCCTGAGTGTTAGGTAAACTTGAGTGTACAAATGGACCCTTCAGTTCTTACAGTCTTTAAGTTAAACTAACAGGACTGTGTGCATTCCCTAAATATTTAGCCCTGGTCATTTACTGTTGAATACTTATGGCATCTTATAAACACAAGAAATCCACTGATCCTGAACCATACACCCTGTGATCTGTTTGAGTAAGAACAATCTTTCTATGGCTTGCAAGCCTTGCATGCAATGCTTAGATTTGATCCCCAGGGAGAAACCATGTTTCGGTTGAACGCACCCTTCTCCAGTTTACCACATGGTACAACAGACAGGCAACCTGGTCAAACCATTTAGGTTTACGTGGAGAACAATCGTCTGCGTTAAAGGTGATATAGGCAAGTTTTCAGTGTTTGTACACAGAATTGATCGAGTGTTTCCAAACAAATTAAAATCTAGCTCCACCCCCCCTCCCCCCGTCATTCTATTGGCTGAGCCAGGTCACTTCAGGCTATGGGGTTGTTGTTGCTGCTGGGAGGGACGCTATGGATATTGCGCTCGTATGGCTAAATATGACATTAAAAAATTATGAATTTCTATCGATATCATAGTTACAACAATGACATTGAGTTGACATGTTTTTTTAAGGGTAACTGTAGCGTAATCACAATATCACAAGACTGACACGACGAGTCCCGCAAATGAGGAAGTAGGAAGTAGTGGAGCAGACTCACTGGCTCTCAATTCAATTATCTTTCATTTGTAATCGTGCATATAAAACATATTGCCCCTCAAATGCCCCAGCCACTACAGCATCGTTCATGTGAACTACTTTGTCCACGGTTATTCATCGCTATGATGATCAGCGACGGCTTGTCACCGTTGGCGAGCACGGGTTGAATGCAAGCTTCAAGCCGGCCGGTGAGCCGGTTTAACGTGAGAGCAGATCAACTTGAAATCGCCTCGCCTCGCGACGGAGGCGCGCCGTGTCTGGTGGCCTTGAGCCACGTAAGGCACCGCCGAGCGAGGCGCTAGCCGAGCGAGTCGCCGTGCCGAGCGTTGCGACGGCCACCAGACCCGACTCAGCGCCGTCCGAGTTACGTCCCGATAGGCAGAGAATAGTATATATTAGTAGCCCCTAGTTTCATTTGCGAGGACAGCTACGCGTTCTGTCGCCGTTAGAACATCTGCGCCGAAGACGCCGTTTCCACGGCGACGGATGATGTCATTTCATTTTGATCTGATTTCATCCAAATCTGACACACCGGACCACCAAACCATGCGCTATACATAGCGATTCTCATAATTTCAACAGGCTTACATATTACATCATAAACATACTATTTCACATGAACAATGGTGAAACTAAGATATGGGGATAATATTATACTTGCAAATTGCAAGTATAATATTATCCCCATATCTTAGTTTCACCAATGCGATTTCATTGCAAGTTGCAATGAAATCGCATTGCGTTTTCATTATAATACTGCTGGGTCGAACACACAGTCACACAGTCACAGCCTCGCGCTGCAATTGGCTAAGACTCCGCGTCACCCCCCACACAGACCCTCCTCCCAACACGACGCTTCCGTCCCGCGACATAAACAACAGTGGATATAAACAGATACAAACACATAGAGGGAGACAAAGGGAGAGTGTATGTCTACAGGGCAGCAGCTCAGCATCAAAATATAGGGGAAGATAGAGGGAATAAGGCCACAAATATAGATAGATAAATATGTTGATTTTTGGCTGAAAACTTGCCTATATCACCTTTAAGTCTGAATTGTATGAATCGCTGATTTCCATCTACATTATTACGATACCTGCCTGAATTGTTGCTTCCAACAGACCAATTCTTTTTTTTTTTTTACCCACAATTTTGTAACCCATTTTTTTCACCCAGTGTCAATTATCTAATGTAATCCTGGGCACTACACTTCCTCTGCCAACCTGGGGGGGGGGGGGGGGGGGGGCAGCAGACTGACCTCTTGCTTCCTTCTATGCACGAGGAGCTGCTTCTACCCTCCATCAGGCTACCCTAGGGGACACGGGGAGAACATGCAAACTCCACACAGAAAGGCCCTTTCGCCAACCCCGCCTCGGGTATGGGCACTGATGGAGGAGGAAACACGCCCCCAGTGCCCACAGGGTCCCCAGCGGGATTCGAACCCAGTACCTTCTAGCTGTGAGGCGACAGCACTACCGACTGTGCCACCGTGACCCTAGGCCAACAGACCCATTATTTTAAAGAACAGCTCCTTCTAATGTATAATGGAGTAGTGGGCAATGTAAATGAGAAAAACATATTTCTTAAGTTAAAATGGCTGGGATGAGGTGTGGGTGTTTTTATATGTTTAGGGTGATCCCAGTTTGTGATTCTGTGCCCATCCTGCTCTGCCATTGTCCATCTCTGTTGTCCCTCACTAGCTGGTGGAAAGACCCATTCTCTGGTGGCTCAATGAGAGGAAGTGGGCACTCTCCTCCCAGGCTCTCCGGAAGAGCAACTCTGCTTCACTTCAAACTTAAATACACACATTCATTCAGAAAAATGCCATGGGGCTACAATGTTAAATGGCTGAGCCTTAAACGGCAGGTGCTATTCACATACAAAGACAATAACTAGTGTAATACCACCTACCTTTTAACTTTTCCCACAAAATATTATTTGTATTTTATATATATACATACATACGTATATATTATTGTATAAAAATGTTTGGGGAATGTGCAGCCTGTGAAAAGGTTCAGGTTAAGGTTATCATCATAATTTTTCGACCGCGGTTGAGATCATGGATTTCACAATGCCACGGCAGACTTCCGGTCCATCCCCAGTTGCTGTTTACTGATGTGTCCCTAGCGATGACATCAGTGAACGACAGTTTTCTACTATTGAAGAAACACGGGGAAGGTTGCCGTATATTAGAGAAGTGGCTCTTCCAACTTGCGCTCTCATTAGAAGGTGCAGGTGTAAGTGCCATCCAGCCGTTTCTCTAATGCGTTGGTGAGACGTGAGAGTCTGTAAGATGTGTTCCTTTCACTATACAAAAAGTTTGAAGACATTACAACTGTTTTTGCATTATATACAGTCTCCGTCCTAACCATGATAGTTATGATAGTGATGTAGACCTATATGCGGAGCTAAACAGTGTCAATGTGATTGATCTGTTACCCATTGACTCTTGGGTGTTTGGACGGGGCAGTAAATGACTCTCTCTGTTTGTGCCAGATGTGACAGGGTTAACGACAGGTCAACCATTAAAAAGCCTGACCCTCAACAGGGTGCCAGTAGAGAGAAAGAGAGAGAGAGAGAGAGAGAGAAATGTTTTTTAGAAATAGGAAGAGATAGGAGAGAAATGAAGGCGAAAAAAGAGTGCAGAAGTGATTGGGAGGGAGAGTGAGAGATGAGGGGTTAAGGGGTGAGGACTGAGGGAGATTTATATCACCCATGTGTTATCCTTTCACTCTGTCAGAGGATACATTAAAATCTAATCTATTATCCCTCAGCAGAGAGAATACCATTCATCTACCAGTGGATGCACGTGTGCGTGTGTGTGTGTGTGTGTGTGTGTGTGTGTGTGTGTGTGTGCGTGTGTGTGTGTGTGTGTGTGTGTGTGTGTGTGTGTGTGTGTGTGTGTGTGTGTGTGTGTGTGTGTGTGTGTGTGTGTGTGTGCTTGCGTGCGTGCGTACAATAAGTGTGTCTGTGTGTGGAGGGGGTGTACATGTGTGTGTAGTTCTATGTAGTTGTGTGAGCGTGGCTAAAGTGAGACATAGTTCAGGGCAGCTCTATTAAGATTGGCAGCAGGAAAGGCCTGTAATAAACTACCACGCTGATGCATGCCTAACCTTTTGCGCAAAGCCCCTCTACCCTGTAGGAAAGGATTAAGCTTCCCTTCCCCCTAACTGAAGACGAGAATGCCCCCTTCTCCCTCTGACTCATAGTGTGCCCATTGTGTGTGTGTGTGTGTGTGTGTGTGTGTGTGTGTGTGTGTGTGTGTGTGTGTGTGTGTGTGTATCTGTGTGCGTGCGTGCGTGCGTGCCACCCTTCTGGAACTGAGGAATTCTCGCACCTGAGCAAAACGTTCCTCCAAAACTAGGGCAGGCAGTCACAGACTCACAGAAGAAGGCGCCCTGCTAACAGATTCTCCATGAGTTCCGAGAAAATAGCTGATCTACAAGCTCACCTCTTTTCAGCATGCAACACGTATACTTTTGTACGACAAAGTATAAATCAGGCATTCCATCATTTCGAAAACAAAGACCGGTTTTACATCTTCTTAATGAGATGTTATGCCCTGTAGCTCAGAATATTGCAGTCTCTCGACCAAATTGAAACCGACTGAAACTTAAACGTGGCTTATTATACAGTACACAGTCACGTGAATATGTCTTTCATAAACTTCAAGCCAGTAATTTCTCTTCGGGTATTAACATGTTACAGGCAGGAGACACATATGTTTGATGACAGACACAACACTTTCAGTACAATTTACAATTTACTGCCTGCCTGGTGCATGACGAGGAGGCATTTTTATAGACTTCTCTTTTGGCTAAATGTTTTTTAGGGCACAAGGTGCATGCATTCTCGCATGCATGTGAAAAGCACACGGTTATAGTATATGCATATATGGGTGGGTGTTCATTCATGTGTGTGTTCACTCAGTGTGCGTGTTGTGTTCACTCAGTGTGTGCGTGCTTGTGTGCGTGCGGTTGCTTCTCTCAGAGTAGTTCTTACAGTCTTGCATGATGAATGGGCAACAGCAGCTGTGGAGGAATGTGACCACAAATATAGTAGCTCTTCTTTCAAAGGCCCTGAGAGAAATAAGGGAAAATTAGGGTGAAAATAACAAACAAAGCAAAAAAACAACAAACACTACCTCCTTCCTTCCTCTCTTTCCTGAACTTCTGGAGGACATGTTTATCATCGTTTAGCCTATTTTCTCTACAACTCCATCCTTCCTTTGTGATAATCTTCCCTTTTCTCAGGTGTGGATGTAAGTTATTTGCACAGAGTGGCTTTATAACGTTCCCCACACACACACACACACACACACACACACACACACACACACACACACACACACACACTAGACACACATTAGAGTTGCTTGTTCATTGGCCTAGCCCTAGCTCCTAGCTGTTGCGGTATAAAACTGTTCTTTCTTTGCCATAGAACAACTCATATGCAGCAGAATGTGTAGTGTTGATTTAACTGAAACTTAAAACTCTTACACTTTTGGAGTTAAATTAACACCCTTGATTTGTGTAGCATATACCTACTCACTCAGACCAGGTCCCTGACAGGCACTTTACTCGGTTGAGTTAACACTGATAAAACCCAGGCCAGCCTGCACTTTGCAACTCTGAAACCCTCACACGGAAGGCCCGCCATTACGCTTCTGATGAATGGGGGAGGGGGGGGGGACACATCGCGCTGGGCCTCCATTGTGGCTCTGATGGATCGAGTGCCTGGTACTGGGGAGGCTGACGTGAGACAGCAAAGCTGTTTCATATTTGCGGAGAGAGCGAGAGAGGCGCTGAGTATTATGACCGGGAGGCTTGGAGAGCGCTTGGTGGTTCGGGGTGTCAGAGCAAGGCTTGGAGTGACGGGGTTAAGACTGCAGTCAGCCATTACACTCCTCTCCAAATCCCTTCTATGTTGTAATGAGAAGCAGACGTACCCCTGCTATCTCCACCGCATGCATGCAGCGTACAGACAGACTGATGGGAGAAACAGACACAGACAGGGGGATGCTGTACATCTCCCTCCCTCGCTCTCTCTTGATCCCTCTCTCGGTTGATGGCTCTCTTGTCCTTATCTTTGGTTGGATCTCCCTGCCTGCCTTTCTCACTGTCAAACATCAGCATAAACAACGAAAGGCTAGAAACGGCTCGTCTGCCCTTATTGCGTTTCTTCTGATGAAACTGAGTGTGTTCCAGCCAGGGTTCCAGAATGAGACCACGGGGGAGAACAGAGAGACTGGACGAATGGGGCGTGTTTGTATGAGTGTTCCTCACCGGGAGCTCCAGGCACACACGACCCAACTCCAGATGCCGTCTGGGTTGCCACATCCTGGCCGTTATTCCCCCCGCAGCGTGTATGCACATACACTCGCGTGTATGCGATTTGGCGGGCATACCACGAATGGGAACCACCTGGGACAGAACAAAAGAACCAGAGGTAACTTTCCATCACGTGTTGCCCTGGTAACTCCGATCCATCATGCTCTGCACAGAGAAGTTTGAAAAGTATGGCCATTTGGTTCTTGTGAAGTACACTGGAACATAATAATGAAGTTGGTAGAAGCTCATAGAATAAATAACATAGATAAACAAGTACTGTATGTTTATCAGCGTTATTTATTCTAGCTTGCTTCTGTGATGCGGATTTATGGTTCTATCATAAGAATCCTGCAATGTTTGTTCTTCCCTCTGTGCTTATGTTGGCACTTGAAGAACTTCTCGTTCCTTGTTTGCATTTGTGATGTTGCTGTGTCTAGTGTCTACGTTATGTCTGTCTGTGTACTGGCATATTTGGACGATCTAATCTAGACGAGAGTTGAATGGTGAAGTTCACGCCACTGACTGTACTGCAACATTGAACTTGTCTTACAGTCTCATTCGCTCTCAATGCAACACCTACAGATGACACAATTATCACTGCCACGGGCTGTTCAAAATCCCAACACATTCCTTACGGACCATTTTTCATTTAGTGTTTGACAGCATGACAGAAGCACAAGTCAGTCACCTTATCTGAGAAGGGTGTCCGCAATATGTTTTAGCAGCATTCTCCAAACCAGACGTCATCAATTGTCAGGATTTCAGGGTAGGATTACCAGATTAGTGCCAGGGGCATCAGCGGGAAGACATTGAGCTGGACCTCCAGTCATATACTGCTTGTACAGCATTCAGTCACCAATCCACACTGGACACTTTCTGCCCCTCAGGGAACACCTACCGCTCCTCAATGTCACCCACATGATCCTCTGTGTAGTGTGTGTGTGTGTGTGTGTGTGTGTGTGTGTGTGTGTGTGTGTGTGTGTGTGCGTGCGTGTGCGTGCGTGCGTGCTTGTACGCAGAGCATAGATACTGCAGCTGATCTCAATCTAGTAAAGTGTAGCCTGCAGGCAGGCAGAGTTTGCTTTTGTTTGACTCACTATATGGTGAGATGATGGACAGCTCTGCAAAGTAAAAGGGCTGCATGAGCAATGGACATTCGAAGCAGCCATGTATGAGGCACTGATGGATTCAATAAGCATAGAGAGATCCATCATTAAGCACACAGAGAGAGAGAGAGTGAGAGAGAGATACACAAGTAAGTATTTCACAACGGCATACCTGTTTAACAAAGCCTCTCAGTGAGTAAATTCTGACCTTCCCAGCATGTTTGACATTTAGTCAGCCTCTCCGGTTTCAGCTGCGGTCCATTCATGGGCCTGTGTGCGTGTGCGTGTGTGTGTGTGTGTGTGTGTGTGAGGGATGCACGCCCTGTGATGGTATGGAATGTAATGTTCTGACTGCTGCACTACGTGATGGAGAAGCACTTTCCCTCCTTAACGCACACCTGTATTATAAACACGGACCACCAGGGAAACGCGTATAGGATCACGAGTCATCGTGAGCTTGCATGAACATCAGCAATTATGACTCACAATGTCCCTCACAATGTCAAGTTGAATTAATTCTCAACCTTATCTAAATATCAGATGCCAATCTCCCCTCCCCCTTCACGTCCTTCCAACCTCAGTCAGTTGCATAAAATACATATATGAGCAGCAAATTAGCTAAAATAGAAACTTTGCGGCCGGGGGAGGGCCGGGGGAAAGCCAGGACCCATAGAACACGAGAGTGGGGTTGTGGAGGGGGACCCTGAATTGAATACAAGTGAATGTAGCTTTTCACCAAAATGGACCCTCCCCCCACCCAACCCCCCGCTGTGTTCACACATACAATGGCAAGATGTGTAGCAGTCATTAGGAATAACTCATTCAATCTTTCTCTGATTTCTTCATCTTTCAGCCCACCCACCCACCTCAGTCTCACAAAACCCCATCCCTCTCTCGCTGTCTCCCTTCATTTAGTCCCTATCTCTTGATCTTTTTGTTTAGCTTGTGTGGAAACATGTGTGGTACCAGGGCAAATGCTGTACAGTTTTTGGGGCTGTTGGGGCCAAGGGCTGAGGGCTGAGGGCTCCCTCAGTCCCTCCCTCATGAAACTGATCAACATGAATGCAGACATTAGACAGTTTCTACTTAAACTTTGACATTGGCTGATGTCATCTTTCACAGTCATTAATTCATTTAATTCACAAAGACATTGCAGATGTATTGCACATCTCCTTCCTTCTCAATTCAATTCAATTCAATTCAATGGGGGTTTATTTGCATGTGTGTACAATTAAATAGAATTAAGCAATGTGTGAACTGTGAACAGAGCTGTGTCACACTGGAACTTTGAAATCAAATATATTATGTAAAACTTAAATACTGAAATACAAACCTGTATTTGCAGCAAACTGCTTGTTTGCTGTTAAAAGAAAAATATTTGTAGATGTCAATGTAATGTAATTAAAGGTATCTGCTCTATTTGTATGTACAGTAGTTGTCTGTTCTGAGATCAACCTGGATAATGCATACGGTGATACTCTTTAAGGTGGTTGTTATTCACTGGTACGATTATTGTTATTAATTAACAGCTCACCAATTCTGCTGCTGTGTTTGCACATTGCTGTACACACATTACACACACACACACACACACACACACACACACACACACACACACACACACGCACACGCACACGCACACGCACACACGCACACACACACACACACACACACACACACACACACACACACACACACACGTCACCCCTGCTGTTTCTCAGAGGAACTTCTCGTCTGGCCTCTGTAAAATGCGGCCTGTGGAACAGAGGTTGGCAGCAGTTTGAAGAACTACGGATGCTTATCAGAATGGCTAACAAATCCCCCTAGATGCTCCTGATATGGAGGACAATGGCTATGTGCTCTCTTTCAAGCCTCAATGAAATAAACCGTAATACTCTGATCTTGCATGAGGACAGAGAGTATACTGTTTCATCATTGAATTCAGGGAGTGTAATCATAATAAACGGCAGTCTGCTGTAACATTTGCCATACACTGGTACGATTATCATAATAAAACACTTGGCTATATGAATGTTTTTCTAACAGGAGTTGGCGTTATCAACATGTCATCGCTTGTAAGCTTTCTGACAGCTTCTGGGCTCTGTTTGTCTCTTCACACTGGGTTGGGTCATCGGTACGTCACTGAAATGATCATCTCTGGTCCCATTTCTTTTTAGTTCAAAGTTTGTGCCATGCACAGTGAAATGATGTTGATTTATTCATAATGTAAGTCATAAAGTGTACCAATGTAACAAATGTGTCAGAGTTTGATAACCGCTGTCAGAACCGCAACCACTGAGCGTTAAGTGTTCTAGTACAGCTGCACAGGCAGAAGTGGAGCAGGTGAGCTCCCACTGAACACATGAGGCTCCCACAATGCTTTGTGACGCTTCCAAGAGGATGTGCTCTCTTGGAAGAGATGCTGAGGCTCAACAATGCTAATGACAACAAAAACCAAGCCAACAATCCTCCTGCACCTGACTTTGTTATTTACTTTTTTAACCCCTTTTTACTTTTTTGGTGGTGGTTGGAGGGGTGGGGGGGGGGGGTAACTGCTTAAAATCCATTTAACCCATAAGACCTTTATGACAATAAATTATACCCTGAAAGTTAATGCAACATTTCATGTGGGAACACACAAGGATAATTTATGTATCCATCCGTTCACTAGTGCATTTAAGTCATTCTTGTCAGTTAGAGCTAGACAATCAAACGATAACATTCAGGACTCAAAGTAACCATGTCAGCCGTTGTCAGAGAGTTGTTCTTGTTGTGTGACACTGTGTGTGTGTGTGTGTGTGTGTGTGTGTGTGTGTGTGTGTGTGTGTGTGTGTGTGTGTGTGTGTGTGTGTGTGTGTGTGTGTGTGTGTGTGTGTGTGTGTGTGCGTGTGCGTGCGTGAGTGAGTGAGTGAGTGAGTGTGTGTGCGCGTATGTGTGTGTTTAGGAGTTCGTTATTTAGAGGGCGTTTGCTCTTTCTTTGAAATGCTCAATTCAACATCCTGTGGTTCTTCAGTGGGAGTGGAGGGCTGTGGTGGTGGTTTACTAAATGCTTACTGTCTGAATCTATGGATTCAAAATGAATCAACCAAGGGAGAGGCACTGTCTGACAGCTGCCAGATCGTTATAGCTTACGCCTTCTATATGCGTACAATGTTGTTTCTGTTGGTTTCACAGGGTGGTTCTCAGTGTGGTTCTCGTACATTTTCAAATGTTTTTTTTAAAGGACCCCCACATTATGTATTTGGCCGTGGACCCCCTCTGAAAAGACACCATAAGAGAAGATTTGTGTTAAAAAGAATGTCAGAATTATTCTAATTAGTATATTTTTCTAAATGTATAGATCGGCTATATTTTAATAGACAAAATATAAGTGGTTTAACTTATTTTCATGCTAATGTTGCTGAGGACCCAACCCTCTCAAGGACATTTTTGGGGTCGCCACTCTGGATGCCATGCACTTAGAGACAGCTGGTGCCTCCATGGATGTATTAAAAATCCATCAACTAATCAATCAGTAAAATCTTAGCATACTCAGGTCCATAGCAATGCAATAAAAACAGTCAAGGGAAGATAAGGGTAAAAGAAAAACGCATTTGTGTTCATGATGTGGCAAACCAGGGGAAACAGCCAGGCCTATTCCCCACAGAATGAGGCTGGGGGAGGTGATAGAGGGAGTATATCACCCTGTACAGGTATTACAGCCAATGGGAGCCTGGACATGGACGCACCTGCAGCCAGTAAGGCAATCACCAGAAGCTGTTAAAGAGCCGACGCCCAAGCTGTCTGGTGAGTCAGTTTGAACTAATGGAGGAGTGAGGAAGGAGGAATCTCTCTGTTCATGAGGAGGCTGGTATGAGGGAGATCTCTCAAGCCGACTGCTCCTCAAGGGAGAGCCTACAGCACTCTCCCCCAACTAAAGTAGTCACTAGCTCTCTCTCTCTCTGCTCTACGCACAGGACTGCAAGTGACTAGAAGCCTAAGCCCCTGACAAGAGGAACCCTATGTTGATGTTTTGCCCCGTTTTCCCCTTTCCCTAACACTTTAAATAAAAGACAATTTAAGTTTATTGTGAATCTGTACCTCCTGGGTTGCCACAATGGGTGATGAGCCGGCAGGGGCTTTCCTTGTCGCTCCACTATATGGTTGTTGGGACACCCGTTAAACTGGGAGGGGAACTGAGGGGAGAAAGTGTGACACACAGACTTAAACCTATACAGTATATTCTTGACCAGGGGTCTGTGTGGAGTTTGCATGTTCTCCCTGTGTTCCCTAGGGTATGGTACTCTCACAAAAACATGCCGTAATCCTGGTCTCTAAACTACCTCCCCCTGGCCAGCCGGGGCGCCTGATGGAGGGGAAGGGAACTGGTCGGAATAATGTGTTCCTTCCACGCGCTGTGTCCGGCCGGGGAAACTCTCCCCTGTCAGGTGAAAAGAAGCAGCTTGGACTCCTCATGCATAGAAGGAAGCATGAGGTCAGTCCGCTACCCCTCCCAGGTTGGCAGAGGAAGTGTAGCGCCCAGGATTACATTAGATAATTGACACTGGGTGAAAAAATGGGTTACAAAATTGTGGGATAAAACATTCCCACAGCAGCTTTTTGCTTCTACGGGCCGTCGGCATGGAACAAGCTCCCACTGTACCTTCGTCAGGCAGCCTCTGTAGACATTTTTAAAGCTCAGCTCAAGACCCACTTCTACAACATTGCTTTTAATTGATCTTTTATTTTTTTATTTTTGTTATTCATGTCCTCACTGTATTGCATTACTGCTTGTTTTTAATGTTGTTGCCTTGCTTTTCTTTTATCCTCCATTTCTCTGTAAAGCACTTTGAGCTGCATTTCATGTCATGAAAGGTGCTATACAAATAAAGTTTTATTATTATTATTATTATTATTTATTTAAAGAAAAACAGGCAGTCTACAAGCACTTGTAGTTTTGCTCATTTCACCGAATGTTTGCCTGTTATGTCCAGAATATATAGGGTTCATAATATGGTTAATGCTCTCCTGATGAAATCCCTTACCTTCAGGTGAAAATAAACAGTATTTTTTAGCAAAAGGCAGATGCACACCTCAGAAGGCTAGTGACAGGTGCGTTATGTGCATAGGGAAATAAAGCATACTTAAAAAGGTTATCTTTGAAAAACAAAGTTTTGCTCTTTAAAGAGCAACATTTTTGGCAAGTTTTCTGACAGTGTGCGGCCGTGCGGGAACCTTCTTTGTTTTTCCAAAGATAACCTTTTAAAGAAAAGAAACAGTATGCCTTGGTGGCTCCCTCGGAGGAAGCATGGTTGTCTGTGCCTTCCATAAGGTCCAACAGTGGGGGTTGACAGTGACAAGGACTGCAAAACTCAAGAGTTCGGAGTATAGGCCTATTTCTACCGAATGGCCACAACAGCTAGCTAGACTGTTCATTATTTATGGCAGAGATTTTCAACCCTTTTCATATCAAGGCCATGATGAGATTTAGCCTAAACTATAGGCTATGTCCACATTTCCATGCTGTTGGTACCATAAGAAAGATAGCAGGCAAACATTGATCAAAATAACAATTATTCTACATTCTCTAATTGTGAAGACTTCTTGTAAATTAACTTAAGTAATGCAAATGTTTAAGATAATAAAGTGTGTAAAAGGAGACCAAATGGACCCGTAAGGGTTAAAGATCTATAAGGGCCCATCTCGTTACCAACTCTCCATCATTTAGCTTCATGGGGATCACCTGGAACCGCCTCCTCAAGGACCATTGATTGAGAATCACTGATTTATGGTGCCGTTTTTAATATTTCTCCCCACATCTGTTTTCAGTTGGCTAGTGTGTGTGTGTGTGTGTGTGTGTGTGTGTGTGTGTGTGTGTGTGTGTGTGTGTGTGCGTGCGCGTGCGTGCGTGTTTGTGTTATGAGGACCAATCTCTGCACCACAATAATAGAATATGAGAAACAGGTATATATGTATAATATTCAGGTTGGGGCTGAATTATATACATTTAAAAGTATAGGTTTAGGGGTTGGAATAGTAAAGCATTATTACTACTGTATATAGTTACAGTATGTGCCAATGTCATGCCCACAAAATGCTGATCGCTCACTAGCAATGACAATGCATTGTGATATTGTAGATTGCTATTTTCAGCTATAGGCTTGCAGTTAAAAATGGCAAAAACTTGAATGGCATTCATAAAGTCCTAAAATGTCAATGTCCTAAGTATAGGCGGTGTATGCAGTATAGGCATATGTTTTATTTATTTCTTAATTAGTTGTTAATTATTAGTCTGTTGCCAATTCCCCTGCATAATGCAATTTTAATCAAATACAATTAGGCTACGAACATAGGAAAAGTCAGGGCCTCAATGGATTTATGTTGATTGTTGACGTATGTCAAATTGTCAACATACATTTTTAAATGTTGTGTAACATTTAAAAACAGTCCAAATGTTTGCCTTGGACACTCTAGTGTTAAAAGCCCAGATGTAAAAAACTTGCATGCATATGAAATCCGATGCATGCAACGTTTTTTGGCCGAAACTGTACCGTATGCAAATTACAAACGTTTCAGGGTAGGGAGTAGGGACCAACCCTTGAATCAGAGAACATCAGCAAGTGTAGTGCTGTGGGAGTTACGATCTCAGATTCATTGACTGACTGTCTGAGGAGATCTAGAGTCGGACGGGCGCAAACTGAAGAGCAGAGCTTATCTCAAAATCGAAAAGTGTATTTTTATTTTTATTCTTCATCCGAGCAAACGGGGACAGGGACAACTCAAGAAAAACAAGTAGAGGTAAGCATCTATAATTCTTTAGTCGCTTAAAGGGCAGGGCAATAGATTAAACGTATTATACAAGGTTTAAGTTTCTCTTAGTTCGTAAAACAAACTTTATTGACATTTCCTATAATAGCCTACGATTGATGTTGTTATTCACGCTTATTGTATGCTATTTCAGCGAATATCGTACGAGTCGCTGTTATTTTTCCTCTGTCTGTCTGGCTGTCTGTCTGTCTGGCTGCAAAGTCAAGTGCCCGGTCTGCTCTGCTTCCCAGCCAGGCGGTTTGGTGCGCATGCAGCGCTGTGCCGTAGCCGTACACATCAACCTATCCAAATAAATACAATACGCTACAATGAACCAGGCATCATGAGTGACACATTGTTGATAGGCTTCTAGCGACGTACGCCAATACATTGCATTTGCCGTGCATTGAGAAACAAGCGCTGTTTAAAAAAGTGTTTATGCATGCATTTCAACTAATGTGTGTTTCATCAGCTTATTGTGGGCACGCACCCACTGACTCAGTGCGTGTGTTTGAGAGACAGACAGATAGACAGACAGACAGACAGACAGACAGAAGAGGGCCAGGGATAATACATAGATTAAAGCCTATATGTGCTGTTTGTGTTATCTGATGGTGTGAGTGTGAAGGAGCTAATGAGCTTGAAACCTATGTGGTTACCTGGCACCTCCAGGTATTTTCCATATAATAGAAGGGAATTAGACAGATACCAGTGTGAGGGTGCATTTTAGCATACAAAATCCCTCAATTAGAAGGGATCAGCATCCTGCAGCTGTTGCTGCAGGTAATGGCAAATCTGAGATTTCAGCGAGAGTGACTTTGCTGAAATCTCTCATGAACTGTATAAGCCTATTATGGACACTTTGGACAGGATTCAGTGTCATAACCGAACCTTGTTTCCCTATAAGCTACTATACTGTCTGAGGAGCCGAAACAAATAGGTCATTTTACTCTTACTTGCACACAAGACCTAACAATAAATAACCTTGAACCTGATGGGGATAAGATAAGAGTTGTCACTAGATAGAATCCCATACAGCTTTGCGAGGAGGATGCTGTGAATATAAGGCACATTTCCCGTTCTCCTTGACACAGGCAGCTGGTTTAAGCGCCGTCACATTCACTGCACTCTAACCCGCTGTGACGCCCAGCGGTCAGTGACCCCTTTATGTAGCTGTGCACAGTAAAATCCTCAGTGATCATTTTTCCATTCGTACCTCTGAGTGTATACAAATGTAACCAAATCGAACTTTAGCCGGGCTTCCCTCCACTGATGTTTCCACACATTTCACTCATTAGTCATTGGCCACACATTTTCAGCCAAAAGCGGGAGGATTAAGGACCCCTGTGTACTGGTTCTGACCCCTCACCTTTCACCCCTTGCCCCTTACACTGACGCTAGCAGTCAGAGGGGCCAAGAAAGACATCACACCAATGAGTAGAGTCTCAAGCATATAGGTCAGGTTGAGGCACCATGACACCCTGCAGATCAGTGTAACCACACCAGTCTATACAGCAAACTATAGTTACATTTAACTTAGTGTTAAATGTACCTAAGACAATGTACAAATGTTACATTTGTACATGTTCAAAAAGCATAAATGAACACTGAGGATTCTAGTGTGTAGTATGTGTGTGTCCACCCTGTGTGTGTGTCTTTTATTAGTTTCAGATGTTCTAACTTGACGTAGTCGATGATATGAGGAGGCTTTTCTTTGATCCTTGGGGCGGTGAAAACTCGTCTCTCACACTCTCCTCGCTCGTTTCAAAAGAAGAAGGGGGGCATGGGATTTTTTTTGTTTCTATAACAAGCAGAAAAAGCAAAAACATTCTTTATTGTGGCATCAGGTTTCCCACTCTGGCTTGTGCTATATCTCGGAATGCCCGGAACGCTCCGGAAATACACTCTGTTTGGGTTTCCAGGTCCCATTTCCTCACGTCTAATCTGCACTCTATGCTTTCTGGGGCTAATGTAAACATTTCTAGTGCTGCCCCCTGCCCGTGTACATCAAATATGGGGTGACTGCTCCTAAACTCTCCAGTTATCACTACTTTAAAAGTTTTTAAACTCATAAAAACTGTGTTTTTTTAATTTATGATGATTTAACCACGTTAACATTCTTTAGTATCTGGTAGCAACCACAAGAGGCTTTGTGGTTTTATTAACAAGTCACTCATTCAAGTGCAGTGTATTCCACAATATAAATAATGCTGTGTTTTATATTATCTCCGTTTACCGTCTAGTCTAATTCATAAAAAATGTGTGGGGTGCTAATATATTAAAGTCTAACTCATGTTGATTAGGTGATGCACAACAAACGGTGCAAACACACAAATCCCACGTGGCCAGAATGATGTCAGTCATCTATGACGTATATCTATGAAGTATGACTCCACATTTGGGCAAGGTTTCAGCCCAATCTGACTTTGGCAATTGGCAATTGTTGCTATTCTCGAGCAAGTATGCAGGGTTAAAACTCTGTCTGGGAGGTTGGGGGGTTTATACTTACTGTAGCCTACTAGTACTAAGCTCATGTGTTGGTTCAACAGGACGTGTTCCAGTGAGAGGCGTTCCACGGCAGTCTGCTCCCAGTCTGCTCCCAGTCTGCTACCATGGGCCAAGAGATGAGTCTGAGCACCAGCGAGCTGGAGGACCTGTTGGCGTCATGGGGGGACATGAACTTCACGGACGAGCTGAGCAACAATTTGAGCGTGGACACCACAGTGTGCGCCACGGCATTCAACCGCAGCTTCTTGCTGTACTTCATGTGCATCATTTACCTTTTCATCTTCATCATTGGCCTGGCGGCTAACGCATTGGTCCTCTGGGTCAACGTCCGCTCCCAAAGAGACTCTGTCCCTCGCCACGAGACGCACATGTACATCGCCCACCTGGCGGTCGCAGATCTGTGTGTGTGTGTCACCCTGCCTGTGTGGGTGAGCTCGCTGGCCCAGCACGGCCACTGGCCGTTCGGCGAGATGGCGTGCAAACTCACGCACCTGATGTTCTCCGTCAACCTCTTCAGCAGCATCTTCTTCCTGGCGTGCATGAGCGTGGACCGCTACTTTAGCATGACGCGGCGCGGAGACGGTGAGAAAGGCAGGCGCAGGAAGCTGATCCGCTGGGGGGCGTGCGTCGGGGTGTGGCTCTTTGCACTGGTCGCTTCGCTGCCAGACACCTACTTCCTGCGCGCTGTGAAGTCGTCGTACGGGGACACCATGCTGTGCAGGCCGGTGTACCCAGAGGACACCCCGCGCGAGTGGATGGTGGGCGTCCAGTTGAGCTTCATCCTGTTGGGTTTCGCCCTCCCCTTCCCCGTCATCGCCGTGTTCTACGCCCTCCTGGCCAGAGCGCTTAATAACGGCTCCTGTTCCTCAACCTCCTCCTCCTCTGCCTGCTCAGCGGTGGACCATGAGCGCCGTGTGAGCCGCAGGGTGATCCTGGCCTACATCGTGGTTTTCCTGGGCTGCTGGGGGCCGTACCACGGCGTCCTTCTCGTGGACGCTCTGGTTCAGCTGGGCCTGGTGCCTCTGAGCTGCTGGCTGGAGAACGTGCTGTATGTGGCCTTACACCTCACCCAGTGCCTGTCCCTAGTCCACTGCTGCTTCAACCCCATCCTCTACAACTTCATTAACAGGAACTACCGCTATGACCTCATGAAGGCCTTCATCTTCAAGTACTCCACTAGGACTGGCTTGGCGCGCCTCATAGAGGCCTCCCACGTGTCCGACCCTGAATACTCCGCTGTGGCTCTTGACATCCCGCCACAAATCTGAGCTCCATTCAGGCCGCGGTAATCAACCCCAGGAGACCGTCTCTAAATAGTGATGACATAAATGTAAATCAGTCGCTTCTACTCATTGCCTCTAGACAGCCTTTCAAGTTTATGTAGATTTCTTTTTCCATAAATATCGGCAGGATGTCAATTTAGATTCATCTGACCAGGTTTTCATGCTTATGCAGTAATATGTCTACAGACTGGCTCTCTATACAACGTTGATGGACAGAGAGGTGTAAAGCACTTAGAAATGTTATGAAGAGAGTTGTTCCCTATACTGTAAAAGGTTGTTAAAGCCAAAACAGTGACTGTAAATTTCTCTCTCTACAGCAAAGATATGGACCAATCATGAACTAACTATGTAGTATTTTGCATTGTGTATGTGTGTCTTTGTATGTCCATCATGCACATGTGTGTGTGTACTGTATGGGTATTTGAGTGGATCTGCCTTATTTGTAATAGAGGGCTAAACATTTTCCTCCACTTTGTACATAATCAGAGGGGCATTAAATACTGTACCATTATTATTGGTAGAATAATATTAGTCTTTGTATTGAATCATATTTATATATTGTATGCTTTCATCATTTTGCGCACTGTGATTCCAAGTTCTCATGCCTTTGATAATCTGCATTATGCTTCACTCTAAGCTGCCTCGTTATTTTTAGTTGAGTCACTGACTGGCTCAATGGTCCAGTCCTGCTGTCAGATAAAACTATCACCTCACTTCCATGAAACCTTCAGATAAAGAACTCTATAAATCAAGCTTAAGTCTAATGTTGTTTTAGGCCTCTATTTAGTTGACTGCGGAAATCGCGAAATGACCTTCACTGCTGAGTATTTCAGAGAATAGAACCCCCTGTCACTAATGTAGGTCTGTTTCACAAAAACGTTTGTATTAGTGTATAAAAATATTCCACAGTCCCGACAATAATATGCATGTTAACTATGTTCACATATACAGTACACTGTAGACACTAGAGACTAGAGAGTCAAACCCAGAGTACTTATTTGTGTTAAAATGCACCCTTTCGGAGTCTGTAAATATGTACTGGATTTGACTGTGTAGTAGAAGTTTCAGGTCTTTTCAGATGACGCATAACAGTCTATCTCTAAATGAATTGGATTAACTACATGTGTGTGCGGTCTGGTTGTCGACCCAAACCTCCAAAATACTTGTATGGTTCTTTGCCCGAAGGCTTCAGTTCCCCTCCCTCATTTCCCGCCGTCTACTAGGACTACTGACCTGCAAGGGAGCACAGTATACATAGCTCCAGTCCTGTTTTGAAATACAGTATACAACTGAATAGTGATTGAATGTGCCAGCTAATTTTAGCATCAGTGCTAAAAGTTAATGGCGCAAAAACGACACATGTCCATATGGTATTAATCCTGCTGTGTCAGCAGCACACAAGCCTCAGACAGCTATGCCTTTATGACCAATAACTGGGAACAGCTTTATTGCTCTCTCATGTAGGTAGCAGCTGTGGTGTATACAGCTAAGTGTTTTTTAAGGACTGGGTAGCAAGGATAACTGAGTGCATGTGCAAGTCCAAATATATTTCTCTATGTATTTTAGAGATTTGTGTGTGTGTGTGTGTGTGTGTGTGTGTGTGTGTGTGTGTGTGTGTGTGTGTGTGTGTGTGTGTGTGTGTGTGTGTGTGTGTGTGTGTGTGTCACATGCGTGAGAGAGACATAGATATATAGGGAGAAGAAGTGAGGCCACACAATATGCATCACACAGCTCAACAGAGAGCGCTGATGTGTAATCCGTCATAAACATGGAGATATACAGTTCGCTCACTGTCTGTGGTCGGAAACACATTTTGTTTGATATGTTTCAAAGAGCACATCGTATCATCTAAATCGGTTACGCATGCATACTGTTACACTGAAAAGACTCTGCGTTGAGATTAAAAATGAATGAAGACATGACCATGTGCCTATACAAGAACAGAGGAATTCCATTGGTATTGTAATGTTTACCATGTGTTTTGTTATATATTAAATATGAAATAAGTAAGAAAAAAAGTATTTTGCCTTTGTGTGTTCTTTAACTAACTCAATTCATAACTTGTAACAGACCCTGATATTATATTAGATCCCTTTAATACGGATTTTAAATCACAAATCCAAACTGCATTCATAAGACAAAGTGAGGCAAATGTGCTTCTCCTGACAACCTGGCAATGGACATGAAGTCATAGACTAATGCCACTGGATGTGCTTAGTCTTACATTATGTAATTTATGGACTATCCCTTGCAGTGCAGAGATGGACCATGGCTTCAACATGGACTTTAGCTTCACACGTAGAGGAGGGGTATATTTCTCAATTACTGTCACCATTAATTCATAGCTTATGTAGGCATGAAATCATCATGAGCCAAGAAAAGAGAAGGCGTTACAGTGGATTTGGAGGTTGGTAAGACAAAGTGCCATGCGGCATACATCATTGTGTGAAGCAGCTAGAATAGCCTATAGCACTTTTACACATGAAAGAACTCAATGTAAGTGCACTTCATTTATGTCACAGAACACTGTACACATATGAGTTTTCAGAAGAACAGAAAATAGTTGATAGTTCAAATTGAGTCGCTATTCTATCTAAGTCCATGTCCTACACAGCATGTGTCCAATGTCTCACTAGACTGAAGCTGCAGACAGACTGTATGAATGTAACACACACCCCTGCTGCTTTATGATTGAACAGCTTTTGTTTTAGTTGGCTCAGTCTTAGGCTGTGAACTGTTTGCTTCCCTTTACAATTTGTCGGCTGTGAATGATTCCCTTCTTGATATTCCTGTCGGTAGGACATGCTTACCCAGAGCAAGTCAAACAGTATATCATCCCAGAGCTAACCATCCGCGCACAAAGTTAAACATGCCCAGTGTGAGTGAAATAAAGCTTGGAACTCCAGGGCATTAAACTCCATCAAGTTTTTTGAGTTTCTGTCTTATCAGCTGCTTTCAGTTCTCACCATCAGGGGCACACACGCACGCACCGACGCACTCAAAGTGATGATCTATTCATTTCAAATGCTGCCTCAAACCTCAGGAATAATATATATGGCACAGTAAGTAAGTGATCCTAAAGCTGATGAATTGCACAGCGGCGCTCAGAAAAGCAGTCAAAAGTATGGTACAGGCCTGGGCCATGGCTCAATGGTCCAGGCACCATGGCTGGTAATCCAGTCTGGCAGTGTGCCACGCCTGCCACGGGTTCAACTCCCGATCCCGATGGCCTTTACTGCATCTCTCTCCCCATTTCCTGTCAGCCTACTGTCTGTCCCTCCATAAAAAAATATAAAATAAAGGCGAAAGCCACAAAAAAAGACATAAAAAAAAGTATGGCACAGCAGATGTTATATCTACAAATTATCTGTTTTCTAACTTCCAATCCTGTTTTTTTTTTATCAAGACCCTCTTGTACACTTTATATGAGTTATAGTGTATGTTGGATGATGCCTTCTCTTTTGATTTGATTTAATATGTGGAGTTAATGGGCCACATATGCATTTGGTGGAGGGAGTATGGCTTTATGGTATTATTGATGTTCCATATACCTTACTGTAGTGGACTGATAACATGATTAAAGACACAGGGAGTAGAGCTAAAGAGCAATCTAGCAGGAATTTAGGGGCAGGAGTCATGCTGCTCCTCACGCAACCCTGGTGCTTTCGGTGGTCCATGGGAAACTTAATGTGATTTAAACCTTTTAGCACATTGGTGTGTGTGTGTGTGTGTGTGTGTGTGTGCAGTGGTGGAAAGTAACTAATTACATTTACTTAAGTACTACACTTAAGTAAAGGTACTTTTACTTTACTGGAGTATTTCCAAATGTCAGTACTTCTACTCCACTACATTATATTGAAAAAATATTAAAATACATTAACCACTTCAGCCCTATATACATTTCGGCAATTTGAAAATAGCGTGTGCATGCGTGCGTGCGTGCGTGCGTGCGTGCGTGCGCGTGTGTGATGCGTGCTTGCAAGTAAAATATTTGAATGGGATAAATTTGTTAGGGTCTGTCTCCCCACAGACCATGTCAGCCCTGGCCACTCCCACTTTCCTTTCCACTCACTCAGTCCCTTCACTCACCTGTCTCCAACTGCCTCGTCAGCCCACCTGTGAACACTTTGCCCATTACCTGCTCCCTATATAACTGGACTCCTCACAAACACACACTGTCAGAACATTGTCATTCTACCCTGTCTTTCTTCCTGGTTCCTGGTTTTTGTCTTCTCGAGAGGTTTGACTTTTGGACTATGTTTTACTGCCTCGTACTATGTAGCCTTTTTGTTTACTGCCTTGAACTCTAGAGTTTTGCCCTTTTCGGATTCCTAGTTTTCTTTGTACTTTTGAAATGTCTTCTCCTGAGTTTCTCCTGAGCTAGCTTACAGCTACCTTTTGTTTGTATCCCTTATCTGCCTTGGATATAAATAAATACTCTAATTTTGAACCTTCCTGTTTTGTGGCTTGCATATTGGGTTCAGTCATTCTCATACCGTAACAAAATTCTGGGATCCTCTGTCATAATTCTGTGTAATTAGTCCCATATTGCAAGATTCCTACCACATTCTTGAACATTCATGACTTTGTTTTTCATGTTGAGTTTGAATCTCAGATCAGAAAAGGAAAAAGAAATAGAACAAAAAGTAAACAAAATTATTTATGTGAATTTCTTTAGGATAAACCAAATAACGGACTGGCACAATTATTGATACTTTAAATTTATTCCGATAAGCCTTAGGACCCAGGAGGTGTTTTTGAAGCACCTTTAGAATTTAGAAAGTTGTGCGATTATCTTTGTTTGTATGAAAGTTGGCTTTGGGGTCAAATGGTATTTGCTTTATTGACTTAATTTAGTTAAAACTTTGTGAATAATATGCATCTCCAAATGTAATGGAAATGTAATATTTTTCATATACTCAGAGTTAGTTATTACCTGAGCAACCATTATGCATCTACGCGCACGCACCTATGGCACACACACACACACACACACACACACACACACACACACACACACACACACACACACATTTATACACAGAAACACACCCACACACAATAACATTTATACACAGCACTGCAAGCTTTATAGCTACAACTAAGATTGTTTCTGGCCTATACCCAGGGTTAATTCTCAATCAAGTTTGTGCTTGCTTCAGTGGATCTGGGATGAATTCCATATGTATTGCAAATGAAAGGCCTTGCTTGAATTATTAATGAAGCTCAAGGAGAACAGCAGCTGCTGTAGCTCAGAGGGAGTTTTTGGTGTGAATACAAGAAGCAGCCGAAGAAGTAGGAGGATAGTTTAGTGCTCCCTCCCGGAGAACGGTGTTACAGACAGATGTTGGGCAGATGCTGAGCTGAAAGAAAGTAAAAAACTGAGGTGAAAGGCCATGCTGTCTGAATTTGGATCAAACATCACCAATCAAGCTCATCATTTGACACAGCCAGAGATTATTTAAACCAGGCCTGCATGGTAGCATTTCCTTATTCAACACCGCAGACTATACAGGAATACGACCACAGGAACTGAGGTGTGACTTATTTTGAGTTGTGTTAATGTGTGAACATATGATGCATCATGGAATATGTCATAAAGTAACGTTTGACTATCCCGACATCTTTTTGTTTACAGAGGGAAAACAGATTGTTCCAAATAAAGACGATAATTAAACACAACCCACAAGCCCCACAATATATAATCACATGTCTTAAATAGTCTCCCCCATGGACCGTACATACCACACACGGTCTTGACAAAGATTGACCTGTAGAGATTTGCCCCATAGAGTTTCAAAAACAACCATCAAATCTACCCTGAAATATAACCTATGGCATGCCATGTTGTTTTTTATCACTGCTGCCTACGGCCTGTAAACCCGGAGAGGCTTCTCACTCTTTCTTCACTATATGAGGGTGAAAGTTATAAATTCTTCCAGACCCAACACACTCACTGCCGTAAGCAGGACACATGGCCATGAAGCCTTGATATTATATGGAGGTGATTTATGCCACGATCCGTGCCTGAGCTGTGGATCCGGTTGTTTAGGCGCCACTTAATTCATCTGACATTCCGTCCAGTGAAGAGAGCAGACTGCCTATAGCTCACCCCAGATCAGCAGCACGCTCGTGTCAGCGTTAATGATGGAACTTCAAAGCCATGTCCGGAAAAGGGGGCAAAATGCACAACACTACCAAACTCTTTGCCATGCAGTTATTATGACTCAGCTACAGTACAGTTTTTATGTGATGTATTCCCATGCTTTTGTTCTTGCTTAATGTAAGTCGCTCTGGATTAAGAGCGTCTGCTAAATGCCTAAATTGTAAATTGTAATTGTATGTGAGCAGTCGGTGATGTGTGTGTGTGAGTTGGGTCATGATACGTTCTTTCTTTTCTTGTCTTTTCAGTATTTTTCAGTTTTTCAGTTTAGTTACTAGAGTTTACCTTACAAAAGGAAAACAATACAACAAAAGGAAAAACATTGGAAATGTAAATTAAGCCCACAGACCTAGTAGATCTTTATTTGATGTACAGGTGAAATGAGTATAGATATACATGTATGTTTTAAAATGTTTTTAAAATGTTTTTAATTAGTGCACTAAACATTTCTGAACATATTATATTTACATCAATATGTCTGGGTCCCCACCTACTTCACTCAGGGTTGACGTGTCACACCTGCAGTGATGGGAGGGGCACCAAAATGTGGTGTTTTGATTGGTTAATGGGGGCACTCCCTTGGTATAAAAGTACAAACTTTTGTGTATGTTCAGTTTGTTCACATGAACTGATGTAATCAAATAGAATGTCAGAGAATTTTCAATAAAGAACGTCTTTCTTGTACCTATGGTGTGCAGGCTCCATCCACTATCTACTCATGATACGTTCTTGTCATGTTATTTTTTACTTGCATAATGTACTTTTCTTTTCCTTTTTTTTGCAAATAATAACTCTCACATGGAGATAATGGGAATTGCAGCATGGACCATAAAAGACACAAAGCTGTAATTTACGCAGAACCCCTGTTCTCTTCTGTGGATGTGTTTATCATAACAGTCTGTCAATCATCCCTTTTTATTCTTCACAAGATAATGCATACCTTACCGCCGGCAATGCTTTAAGAGAACTCGTGAGTGATGACAAACACAACTATATAGGGTGGGAAATTTAGTGACACCTAAAAATATACTATTATTCTGTTCCCTCATTCCCTGGTTCGGTGCGTGACGGTGTTTGAGCAGATGAATGTTCTCTGTTCCTGTCTGGGGTCAGACTCTGAGTTTCCACAGTAAAATGACTGTTTGCTCAGACAAAAGCAGCTAGACCAACCCATGCGACGCCTTTAGACTAGTCCACACGACATCTCTGAACCAGAACCCTCCCTAATAAGGTTTATAGCTTTATAAACTCCTAGTCGCATTCCTTGCTGCGACGCAAGACATATACAACACACGCAAGAGGCCTCTGTAAAGAATAGCCAGATGGAGTGTTGTGTCTTGGCTCACACACCACAATGTTTGCATCCACTTACAAACACATGCACAATGGACTATATGCATGCGCACTCACGCGCGCACACACACACGCACACACACACACACACACGCACACACACACACACACACACACACACACACACACACACACACACACACACACACACACGCACATGCACACACGCTCATGCACACGCTCACGCACGCACGCACACACACACCCACACACACACACACACACACACACACACACACACACACAGTATGCATGTACAAACATCTGCACCATTGATTGCACTCTCTGTTACATGCATTATACACATGTACTGTACTTCTTTTTGATGATGAGATGAAGCCCTCTGAACTGGACGCTTTAATGAATACACTCTTAACACTCTCTCTCTCTCTCTCCAAGGGGATACTGGAATCCATATACTGTAGTATAGGTTGCCAAAAAGCTTAATACATTTCACTGGCTTTTTGCCTGGAAATCATTCCGCGACATTTGGAGACACAAAACTCACAGTTCAATCCAACCCCCAAAAGGAATAGAATAAAATAAAGAAGAAGACATAACATATGGCTTAACGTTACATCACAAAAGGTGGTGGATCTGCAGGAGATTTAATCAAAGCTTGTTGCCGGTGGCTTGCATTAATGTGTGTGTGTGATATTGTAGGGTTTACATAGCTGCAGATGTGACATTGAATTCCGCCATCCTTGCCCATCATCCATTCACATGCTTTGTCACAGACACCCCATTGTATATATTCAAGCTTTCAACAAACTCTGTCACTGACGACGTGTCAGTGTTTAGGTTCCCTTGTCACTGGGCGAAAAAGAGTCTCTCTCTGTCTCTTTATCGTTCTCTCTCACTCTTCCTCCTCCTCTGGATAGTGGGGTAGTGACAGATGCTGGTATCAGTGTGGCTATCACTTTACAGGGGAGTTTCTCTCTCTCTCTCTCTCACACACACGCACGCACGCACGCACGCACGCACACACACACACACACACACACACACACACACACACACACACACACACACACACACACACACACACACACACACACACACACACACACACACTTCAACACTTCACACCCCAGGGTGGGAAAGACGGTCTGGATTTCATTCAACAAAACACCTCGAAGTGTCTTGACTGAAACAGGGGATAGCCATCATCCCTTGTCAGGATCAGGCCTCCGCATTTGAAGGCCCCCACCATAGTCTTCACTGATACTACACTCACCCTGTGCAAGCTTGTGGCTTTGGTTGCAGGTCCATATACTATAGCTCAGGCAATAGAGGGTATGCGCATGCTTAAAGTGAATGGCAAAGCAACATGCAAGTGAGTTTAACATTGTTTAACGTTGTTTAATGCAATCAGATAGGACTTTTCTCTTTGGATGCATGGGCTGTCATGGCCAGAAAGTAGTTTTTTGCCACTCAGTAGGCGTTCCCGCATAACTTCCTGGTTTGATGATGATGTCACGCGCATACACTCTATACCACGACATGCCTAAATCATCCAAGTGTGATCAGTGAGTTTTTTAATGCACAAATGCATACACACGCACACACGCACACACACACACACACACACACACACACACGCACACACACACACACACACACACACACACACACACACACACACACACACACACACACACACACACACACACACACACACACACACACACACACACACACACACACACACTCAGTGAACTGGATTTGAACTCTCCCTAATAAGTGGAGTAGATAACTGAAAACCCTGGTTCTGAATTTGAACTTCCCGTGTCTCACTGGCTGAAGTTAGCTGCGGTTGGCCTCCATTGTGCACAGCATAATGACGCCTCAACTCACCGATGACCAGCATTATTCAGGTAACCCCCAGTGTGCTGTTTCTGTCACACTCCTCTGCTTGTGATAAAGGAGAGTTCTCCTCGCTACTGTTCCGCCAGGCTCGGTTTCACCACATCCAATAAACTTTTGTGCGGCATGACAAATGAGTTTGTAAAAAGAAAATGGCTTCTGCGGAATAAAACAGAATTGAATTGAGATGAATGGGGATAGGAAGTTGCCGTTTCCGTGTTTGGGGCAAGGGGTGGGGAGGTGGGGAAGCTGAGAGGCGGCACGCCCAATATATCTGACACCAAATCTCAGCATTCACCGGCACAATTGACCTAATGAAAACACACCAGAGTTTGTATTCCCCCTTGGGACTTATATTTTGAATAGAGTATTTTCAGAGGCTGAAGGGATAGTGGCCCCGTGCTCCCTTTTCATCCCCTTAAGCAGCCTGGTTTTAAATCACCTCATGTATCATTTACTGCTTTTCTAGCCTCGGGTCATCACTGTGGTTGTCACAACTGTAACCTTGGATATTTTTCATTGTTAAAATAATACAGATTTGGTTGCAGCGAAAGAGTGACTTCTATATCCTTGCGAAAAATGTATATTGGTATTAGCATTAATAAATGGAATAAGAGGAAGGTCCCTAGAACACCTGCGGGCTTAATGAGTGGAATGAGGAAATGGTTAAAATCTCATCATATTAATATATGTTGGGCAAAGTGAATGGAGACAGAAAAATTAAAGAGACATGGGACAGATTTTGGATTTATATGAACCTTAAATGAAAGAACTTGACCTTGACAGAATGTGGGCTCTAATTCATAACCTCAGACAATTAGAACTTCTATATCAATATGTTTTATTAGCATTAATAATAGTTGCGACTAAAATGGGAATATTCTATCAAACCAAAGCGTAAAATGGCGTATTGATATGATTCTATGCAGGAAGCTTAGCCTCTCTAGAGAGACTAGAGAGGGTTATGGGCCTCAGTTAAACACATTCCAACCCTGATCTTTTTTATTTACTGGACACAGGAGGTCTTATTGGACATATATACTGTAACTGTACATATTTCTTCCTTGTATTGAGAATCATCCCAGTGAAACTGGATGAGTGTCCATAACCTTGCAATGTTGCCCCATCAACTGTTACCTGTGACATAGAACATCTAAGGGCCATCGGGGTCCAGAGTCAATTAAAGGGAAACTTCACCCTTTTTGCAAAAAAAATATAGGCCTATGTTAATGACGTTTAGAAGATTTAGAACACTTTCCTGGGGGTCTTTATGTGTGTAATATGTGGTTTTAGATATTTTAGATTTTAGCAGTGAGCTGCAGTGTCTCTGATGTCATGGACACTGGACTCACTTACTTCCTGAACTACATCAAGGTCAATTAAATAAGGTTAGGAAGCGAAGACCGTACAGTGGACTCCATGTTGCTCCCTGGAAGGAAAGAAACATGCGCAATTGAGACCAAGGAAGCTGAACATGGAAGTGTTAGCTGCATATAGCCCATTGCGCATGTTTCTTTCCTTCCAGGGAGCAATATGGATTCCACCGTATGGTCTTTGCTTTCTGTCCTCTTTTAATAGCCCTTGGATGTTGTCTCAGTAAGACAGCCTCTCCCCCTATCCACAAGGAGGAGCAGTGCACCAAAGCATTATGGGAATTGTAGTGTGCCCATTGTCGATGACATCAGAGACACTGCATGGGCTCACTGCTAAAATCAAAAATATCTAAAACCTCATATTACACACATAAAGACCCACAGTAAGTGTTCTAAATCTTCTAAATGTCATTAACATATTTTTTCTTTGCAAAAAGGGTGAAGTGTCCCTTAAGGGATGGTCAGTTGGATGGGAAAAAGATGGTTTGTGAAATACATTTTAAGAATCAAATGAGGACAGAATATACATATACTCTGGCTGTAGTTCATTGTACAGCATGAACACATTTCCATGCTTCATTGGCATCCATACAGGAACTCACACCTCACACACACTTCATTGTTGACATTCACGGGCCTGACTGCACACTCTCAAGCTGAGAAATACAGCCATACTGAAAGGTGTTAATACTACTATTCAACTAGATTAGTTCGGGGGCCACAACTGTAGAATGATTTGTGTGGGGGGCCGCAAATTGTGTGTATTCTCAAAAGGCATTAATGGTAATGAGCAGGATATATGCTACCTGACCATATACCAGGGGTATACAAGTAAGACGCGCGAACGCAGCTCGTGAATTGCAATAACAACAATTCGAATAAATTACGTGCATTTAAGTGTTTTTTAAGTTAAGGTTTTTTAAGTAACTTTTTTTAAGTAATTCTACCTTGGGCACCCCTTACTGTAGGTATACAGGTATGGTCATGCTCATATATGGGAATAAAAGGGACATGGACCGACAGATACAGTATGGGCATATAAATGGACACAGGTGGACAGACACCGTCAGGCAGATAAAGAGAACTCCAAACTGTATAGCTTTAATCGTGACAGAGCAGCCTATAACAGCCTAATTGTCTAATGTTCAACAATACACATTCATTGTATTTATGCTGTATTGTATGCTGGTGACATGTAGATTCTCAGTCCCACAGAAGGTGCACATATATCTGCTGTGACATCATGGAATCTAATGCTTGTGTTTATCTGCTCAGAAGCCTGTGGGCAGTGTGGGGTGAGGTGCCTGAAGAGCTGATTACATTATGGGGAGCATCTTGGGTGAATTGCTAGTATATTGGGGTTGGTTGATTACTTAGCCATGGGTGGAGTCTGTGTAGACTATATGAATGGTTCCGTTGAGTGAGGGTTAAGGGAGAGCTGACACCTACCTCTCTAAGTTATGTTGTTTGAGTTGCCGTTTGTTTTTGTCCACTTATGTTATCCAGGCCTGGAACTGGAACACATTGAAAACGCTTTTTCACCTGCAAGCTTGCTTTCAGGTCCATGATTCCTGACATTGTAAGGTTTTTGTCACTGTCAAACAGCCAATCCCACTTGGTAACATAGGTACAAAAGGGACACAGATAGACAAAACCCTGTCACTATGACTCAGAAATATCAAGTGTCGGCCCGAACCTCTACCGTGGGTATAAAGACACATACACAGGCATGTCAAACGGACAGATTCAATTCAAAGGGCTTTATTCACATGAGAAAACATACATTTACATTGCCAAAGCAAAAAGCACAATACAACAATGCAATCAAAACATAATTCATGAACATTTGAAAGTAGAATCTTCAATACAGATCTGTGGATTTATAGATATTTCTGCTGATATACAGGAACTGCTGATCCGACGCCCTCGGAGTCGGGTCCTCTGCGACACACCCGTGTGAAGTCGGTCGAGCTAAATGGGGGAGACACAGTCGGACAGGATTGTGTGAATTATCGATGGGTGAGTTGAACACAGTCAGTTAAAATCTTTGAAATCGTTGCATGTTCAATTCTGAATACAGGTCAATGTATTCTGAAGAGGAACATACAGTGTACATGACACAATGTAAAAGCCAGGACACTGTCCTGAAGAGGTTCCCACAGGAATACAATCAAAAGACGCTTGCAACATGTGTCGTTGTAATACGAACAATCTTCTTGAAACTATATCCAGCATTATTCTCAAGATACAGACTGGGTTTGTTTGGACTCTATTATGTCCATGGTTTCATGTTTTTGCCCTGCAAGCATTGCCGGGCAGATTTCAACAGAGAGCAAAATGAGATGGTGGAGAAACCCTTAAAGTTTCCTCCAGGTTGCTGGACCGGCCTGTAAACCCATACCTGCCTCTGTCAGAGACTGATGAATGAGCACTTTCATTGAGACTGAACATGCTAAATAATGGCTGCAACCCAAACCTATAGCTTTCCATCATGGCCTTAGACTTGGTACTTGGGTCAGGCCTCGTTACGTAACACTATATGAGGAGCGGGGGTTCTCACATACACAAGTGCAGGGCAGGAGGTGTGTGTACAGGTATATATATTTTTTTACCGTTCTGCACTACAGTGTTAAATGGCTTTCCTTCACATGTCTGTCACTTTGTAATCAATAATCCTAGAATGACACAAACCACAACAGCCATCAGTAACCTGTCATTCAGTCACAGACATGCAGAAATGTGATCATGCGCTCACACGTTCACACACACTAGCCTGCAAGTGCAAATGTATGCAAGCGCACACCCACACGCACGCACGCACACACACACTCAAAAGTACCATCATTCATAACTGTCTAGAAAATGTGCTCAGACAGCACACCTATGAACACACAGCAGCTCCAGTACTGCCAGGCATCATCCATCACCTCAGTCCAGCAGAGCACGGTCCACAACTAGAACACACGCAGAGAGAGAACTTCACTCACACCAGGCCACAGGCTGGACACACATGCACGGATTGCACGCACGCACGCACGCACACGCACACACTTTAGTCTTTAGTTACAGGGCCTGGAGCAACACAAACACACATACAACTTAGTACAGTAACATCATGCGCTCACACACAACTGTTCAGCACATGAAACTTTCTCAGTGTCTTAGTCCTGTCTTTTGCACTGCACTCTCTTTCACCTCCCTCATTTTCATTATTGTGGGTAAACGAATTTCAGCCTTTAAACCTGCTTAATTAAATCTTACATTCTTACGTCACTTTCCAGCCAATGCCATTAGCAGATACTTCCTGCTCTGTGGATTATGTCCGAAGCATTGTGTATAAATAGCACATGGAGTTGGTGGCCTCATAATGGAAACACTGATATACACATATCAAAGGGCTCCCCCCTCCCATTCTCATCACACACTCATTAATCAAGACCTGTGCTCTGCAGACGTTTGTTTGTGGTGGATGTATGTGCATGCATGCGTGTCTGCAGGGCACATGTGCATAGCATGTTTGCATACAAGTACATGTGCTGGTGCATGTGTGTGTGTGTGTGTGTGTGTGTGTGTGTGTGTGTGTGTGTGTGTGTGTACGTGTGGTGCGAGCGCGTAGCATGCATGCGTGCCACGTGCGTGCATATATGCATGTGCGTAATTGCGTATTTGTGTGTAAAAATGTGTGTCATGGAAGTTGGCGAGACCATATGGCAGAACAGTTTATACTTTCTCACGAGGGCAGCCTCGCTAAAAGCTTCAGGTGGCCTGAAATCTGTGATTTAAGTGAAAGGTTCAACCTTCGTCTGGGATTTGTGCTTGCGCTACCAGAAGTCTGTGCTTTTGTTTTCATCACAAAACTGGATTGTCATATTTAAAGAGAAACACAATCTGACTGAGCACACTGGCAAAGGTGTTCATGACTTATGTGTCTGAGTTACAGTATCAGCTTTTCTGTTCCATTAGCATCAGTCATGAGAGTTTCAGTGTACATTAGAGAACATTTAGCCCACCATAGTTTCTCTTCCAAAGACGATTCTCATCACCTGGTTCTCCTCAGATGACAGTTATGGACTTATCTCATTGATAGCAGAGCCTTGCTATCATCATTTTAACAACATGAACCCTATAGCGCACCCATTCTGGAAGTATATAAATGAAAATAGGCAAACATTAGGCAATAGCAAACCTACAAGCTGGCGACGTATCGCAGTATGACGGCTTGTGTGAGTTAGATATTTATTTGTGAGGGAAAAATTGAGGAGGGCCAAGTACAGAGCCCTTTTTAAAGTGAACCTGGTAAGAGTCTTGTTGCCTGCCAATCTCTATGCTGTGAGAAGTCCCAGGAAGTTGTGTCTGTATGATGCACAGCTGAGGCACTTTCTCGAATGCGTGTATCTGTGTTGTTCTTCGGCTTCTGGAAGGCACGTTTTTGTTGAAAATGACTGGCAGGGGCACATCGCATGTTTGTGTCCCATACACTGTGATTGACAGGGGCTATGATATAGGCCTATGTTGTTCTGTAAAAGTGGTGGTATTAGGGCTTGTTTGTTTGTGTGTATGCCGAGACGGAGCGAGCGGTAGAGTTTCTGCTATCTGCACGCTGGTTGTGGTGGGCCGGTCTGGGCCAAATTCTTGTTGTCCCAGTCCAGCCCTGCCTCCACTAGTGATAGAGGTCTAGTGGAGGGGGTCAGCAGTTTGAGTTCAGGGACAGGTCAGTGCAGCGGTTCTACAGGCCTTCAGCATTACTTCACGCTACTGGGAACCTCTCTGAGTCTCAGGTAGACCACGGGGTCCTGAGATAGCTGCCGAGATGTCTATGGGGTCCTGAGAGAGCTGCCGAGATGTCTATGGGGTCCTGAGAGAGCTGCCGAGCTGTCTATGGTGCCCAAAGACAAATAGGCCAGGCCGTCCCATGAGGGAGGGGGTGTCACCGTTCAGTACTGTAGGAGTCCCTCTAGTAAACCTCACTGTTCTAGTAAGAATTTTCTTTTGTTGTTTGAACCCCCTACTCTTGCATCATGTTGTGTTTTTGGCTTCTGTGGTTGATTTATAGGCCACAGAGATGTGTCAAAGTTGTGTCAACGAGTGACATTTGAGGCTATATATACACATATAAATGTCTTTACAAGAGCATTGAGATTGACCTTTATTGATCCCACAGGGAAAATTCAGTTGTCATGGCAGTATCGCAGTAATGAAACACAGGACAGATACAGAAAAAAAGGTTAGTAAACTGCAGCACAGCGATTATAGGAATAAAGTATACCATAAAAACCAATGGAGATTTATGAATAATGAGAAATTAGATGATTAAAGTGGTACCATAGAGAGCAATGTTTCTCAACCTGCGGGCTGTGAACATATTGTAAGTGGGCCCCCCAAAAAATGCCAAAATACTAGTATTTTAATGATAGAAAATAAATATTTTCTTTAAAATTAAAATAAATATAAAAGTTTTAATTGTGATACCGATATTACATATAGTTTCTCTACTCCAAACTGCAATACAATCGATTGATTGACTATTAAAATAAACATGCTCTGAAAATGCATGCAGCCCAGTGGGCCCACCCATCTGACTTTTTAATCCACCACAGTACTTGGCACACCTGAATGCCTTCAAGCCTATATTAGCAGGAGAATGATACTATATTACATCCTCATCGTAGATTTAACACAACCTTACTGAATGGATGTGATTAGATTAGTTTACCTTTTAATCACTTAGGGAACAAATCAAGCTCTAGATTCATCCTTGGACATACAGTAACTATGAAAATGGGTCCCTGCATGGCAACGAGTTGGTCTTTCCTGAAAAAGAAAAGAAATTCCAGCCCAGAACACAGAGTTGTTGCCAAGACAATGACAGAGCTCTCCCTGTCTTTGTGATGTAGCTTGGTGGTGTATATAGTATACGAATCTTATCCTGGGTCTGTGCTGAAACTTTATATTCCCACTAGGCACAGCCATAACAGTAACGGTTATCATATTCCTATGACCATATGAATGGGTGGTTGAACATTATGTTCGGTCTTATATACTGTATATGCCACATAGAATGGGTTTGACTAGTCCCATTGTAAATCATACACGCACACCCCTCTCCACAGGCACACACATATGCTTTTTTTTAAGTTACCTTTACCCTTGACGTGAAACAGAATATGCTGCAATCAATGTAAACCCACATCATATACTGTATTTAGAAGCTTAACCACTTTCAACCTACAGTAGATCCCTATTTTGGGCATGTTGTCATTATAGGTGAGGTGAGGCAACATAACAAGATAACCTGATGAAGGTCTCCGGACTGAAAGGTTGTGTTACGCATTAAAACGTCATTTTTGCATTAGAAGACAGTGTGTGTGTGTGCTGCAGATTTATGATTTTCAAAAGATTTCAAAATGAAATAAAAATAAGTTTGTGACACATTGTGAGCTTGTATACCGGCTATTTTCGATATGAATTTGTCGTACGACGTAATACCTGTATATAGGGCTTACGTGGTTACGATGTTTATATACATTTACAATTATGTGTGTTCTGACAATCTGTTCCTTCACGTAAGAGCTACTGTTATGAGGTTATTTGATGTTGCAACATCAAACGACAACAACAGCACCACTGTTGGGAGACAAGGACGTTTGTCGTGTTCCTTTTCTATGGTTGTCAAGATGCAACATTTTGTTGTTTGTACATTCCTGTGGTATTAAGACACTTGTGGATCCCTGGCAGGAATCTGTTTTTACGGCTCTGTTCCTGCCCAGAGGTGAGGGACGGTTCAACCACACTGACTCTGCAATATCAAAAGGTACAGTAGGATATCTATGAATTTATGTTCTATATACTGTATATTCCACTGTTTTGTTCTCTTCCTCTCCTATTGGGCAGAAGGTGTGAGTTACAGTGAACAGAGAGCTTCATTTGTTTGAAATTGAATAAAGTCTCCAATATGAAGCTGTGTAGCGGACCCAGCTGGCCAATTAGGTTGGAGACTGACTGATGATTTTGACTGATACTTTATTTCAAAATTCACCGTAGAAACTGAGAAAAGATAAATATACATAACATAAGTAAATCAATAAATCCATAAACAAACACAGTAAAGGTTGAGACATATGCATATACAGTAGACCTAAACCAACAGCATAAATGTTCACATGAACCAATAATTAAAGTTAATCACGGTTTACTTTTTACTGTGAAACATAACTCAAAACCCCTTTGTATCAACCATGACAAACCCCACAACAATAAGCCAATCAAATTCATAAGCAGTGAAAATACAAGATATGACAAATAAAAGTATTAACCTTGTTCCCCTTCCAGCTAGGCGCTAATAAAGTGGCATGTGCAGTTTGTTCCAGGGCTCTTTGGCCATCCGTCCTTAGTTCCTTCCTTGACAAACTTCTCCATGTGTTGCCATTCCTTCTCATGGCAGTATCTGTTCCTCAATCCTCTTACCACTGAGGTTGGCAGGTGGCATTTATGATCAAGTGCTGCTATCTGCAGCCCCATCCTGGGCGTTGTCCTCACAGTCACAGGTGAACTTGATCATTTCAATTAAACTGATTTGGCCCTGTGGGCAGGAAACCTTTACAATGAAAGCCCTGGAGAACTGACTTGGGGCAGGAAACACGTCAAAATAAAAGCTCAAAGAAAACACAAATTAATCATGGAAACAGCCCTGTGGGTCCGTTACACTCCCACCAAAATCATTAGTGATTTAAAACCAGGTTGCATAAATCAAAACATGATTTTACATCAAATTACGTGACCCCATACTCATTTAGAATTTTAAAAATAATCGGCAGGAATGGGGCATGCAGTCTTTCTCCCACCATGAGTACTCCATCTCCAATCAGAGCATGCTCAGCATTGACTTCCAGGAGCCTAGTGTCCTGGGCCTTGAACCTTCTAGCCATGGCTGGTTGTCTTCGCACTCCTCTAGGTTGCCGTTCCCCCTTGACTGCTGCCGGGGAGTCTTGATTGGTAGCCCCCTTGTAGGCCATCGCAGCCACTGCATTAGGCTCGGCCTCTCCGGCCTGCAGAGTACCAACTCCCACCGAATCCCCTGGTGCCTTGGGATGTGAGGCCAGGGCATCTGAACCCTGCTGGGCTGGGTCTTTGGGCTTCACCGCTGCTGCTCCCTCCGTCACCTCCAGCTGCTTCTTGATGTTCGTTTCTTCCTCACCAGCCGGCGCACCCAGGCCTGGCTGCTTTTGTTGAATCTCTTCATGTTGCTTCTTCATGGCAGTCAGGAGTTTCTCCTGCTGCTCCCGCTTCTCTATGGCCGCCCTCTGTAGTAGCTCCTGCTCCTGCTCAGCAGCCAGGAGCCTCTGCTGCTCTCGCTTCTCTGCGGCAGCCCTCTGTAGTTGCTCCTGCTCCTGCTCAGCCAGGAGCCTCTGCTGCTCTCGCTTCTCTGCGGCAGCCCTCTGTAGTTGCTCCTGCTCAGCCAGGAGCCTCTGCTGCTCTCGCTTCTCTGCGGCAGCCCTCTGTAGTTGCTCCTGCTCAGCCAGGAGCCTCTGCTGCTCTCGCTTCTCTGCGGCAGCCCTCTGTAGTTGCTCCTGCTCCTGCTCAGCCAGGAGCCTCTGCTGCTCTCGCTTCTCTGCGGCAGCCCTCTGTAGTTGCTCCTGCTCCAGTTCTTCCTTCTTTTTCTGCTCTTCCACTCCTCTTGTTGCCTTTAGCTGCTCCATCCGTTCCTCTCGTTCATCTTCAATCTGTTCTGTGCAACTCCTCCCCTGCCTCTTCCTGGCAAGCTCTACTGCTGCTGCCACAGATGCAGAGTGATAGCTACTCTTGGTATCAACGTGTGATGTAGTACGTTTAAAAATAGAGTGAAAAGGATCATGGACAAGCAGTCCATAAAAACAATCCTGCATTCCCGTTCCAAATTCATTATCAACAATTCTATCAAAAATAACTTCAAAAATGCCCTTCGATATAAATTTACATCGATCTATTATTCTTCTCACATCATCATCTGGGGTGCCATGTTTAAAGATGTCAGAGTAGAGTTTAGCAATATCCTTGCACTTAACTAAAGTGTCAAGGACAAGTCCTGGGTCGCTCTCAGCAATGTTGGCCTTTAACTGTGTCTTTGTGATCCATGCAATAACCTTCCATTGATCATACATAGATAGAAGCCTCTTTACCTTCTTCTCAACCATTTCTAGATCTGCATTGTCATCTGACTCATTCACCATCATGCTAATGTCTGCCATTTTGGATTAGATTTCAAATAAAATGTAGGTTTTGTGGGTTTGACTGAAAATAAAGACCTTGAATATAATAACCATAAATAAATGAAACACAAAAAAGATCTGGACCTTAAATCACTGTATTACAATCTCACTGTAAAACACAATAGTCTTTGCATGTAAACCATTAACTGAAATTAAATTCAAAAACCCTTGTAGGCCTATGCCATATGTCCATATATGTTCAGTTTCCGTATGATCCTTAGTCTTTGTTTCCTGACCGTATAATGTTCTACCATGCAGTTGTAGCGTTTGTGTTAATGTAACCGTTCACCAGATTCATTCGACTGTCCGATGCGTTGCAGGCCTGATGGCATAGTTTGAGCTCCAGTGTAGATGAGTGGTGAAGAGTTGCAGTCCTTGGGTGAAGTTTCTACTGTAGCGGACCCAGCTGGCCAATTAGGTTGGAGACTGACTGATGATTTTGACTGATACTTTATTTCAAAATTCACCGTAGAAACTGAGAAAAGATAAATATACATAACATAAGTAAATCAATAAATCCATAAACAAACACAGTAAAGGTTGAGACATATGCATATACAGTAGACCTAAACCAACAGCATAAATGTTCACATGAACCAATAATTAAAGTTAATCACGGTTTACTTTTTACTGTGAAACATAACTCAAAACCCCTTTGTATCAACCATGACAAACCCCACAACAATAAGCCAATCAAATTCATAAGCAGTGAAAATACAAGATATGACAAATAAAAGTATTAACCTTGTTCCCCTTCCAGCTAGGCGCTAATAAAGTGGCATGTGCAGTTTGTTCCAGGGCTCTTTGGCCATCCGTCCTTAGTTCCTTCCTTGACAAACTTCTCCATGTGTTGCCATTCCTTCTCATGGCAGTATCTGTTCCTCAATCCTCTTACCACTGAGGTTGGCAGGTGGCATTTATGATCAAGTGCTGCTATCTGCAGCCCCATCCTGGGCGTTGTCCTCACAGTCACAGGTGAACTTGATCATTTCAATTAAACTGATTTGGCCCTGTGGGCAGGAAACCTTTACAATGAAAGCCCTGGAGAACTGACTTGGGGCAGGAAACACGTCAAAATAAAAGCTCAAAGAAAACACAAATTAATCATGGAAACAGCCCTGTGGGTCCGTTACAAGCTGTACTGATTCTATGAAATGCATTCAACTACTTGAATGAGGTAATATTGCTACTGGAAGTGGTAATGAGTCCCCCAGCACTGGCCATTTATCTAGTTTAAATCTTGGGAAAGATCTGGGGAAGTATCTGATAGCAGGCCTCGTTTCTCCAGTGCAGCACCTTACATAACTACATAACTCAGTGAGGGAACACCCTAATCACAGCCAAAGAATGATCAACGAAAACGCTGCTGGGTGTTTCCCTATACTCTGCCGAAAACTGGCTTTGATTCTGTTTGTCTTTGGAATAGTTTGTTGACTTTATCGATGAAAAAGAGACGATGCGTTGAGACTTGTGTGGGATGGCGTCTTGTGTTGAACAACACAATGCTTCATACTTTGTGTTTCCAGCAGTTCCCTGTTGGCAAAGGGCCCGTTGACCCAACGAAGTTGTGACCCAAACTTTATCAGTCTCTCCCATCGTCACAGGATGTCCCGTTGAGATGAGTATAAGGACCAGTTGTTTTCTCCATAGAGCTCTGTTCCAGGGTACTGTGCTTAGAAAGACTTGAATCAGTTTAGACATCATGGAAGTTACGTTATATAATGGGTATCATTTTAAACGTTCAGAGGCTGATCATTTCATCTGAGTGCCTGAGTCAAAGCAGCCTGGATTTCTCCTCTATACTATAGTATATATCCGAGGAGAATTGTCCATCCCCAAACAATGTATTGTCTGCGCTAATGATGGACCTGCATAGTCCATCATTAGCTGCTTGGCCATCTGCCAGGTGTCTCTGGTAAACCGCTCGCTGCGGTCAACGCCAGTGAAAGACCTGAAGCGTTCCCATGCCAAACAAAAACACATCAGTAAAGTCAATATTAGCCTCTTATGCTGCCAACCAGCAGGAGGAAAAGGCGAATAAATGAAAGTGAGAGGGGTTGGGGTACCTCACAGGATATAAAAACACTCCGACACAGGAGCGCAGTCATAATAAAACCTACAGTATATGCCCAGTGAAGTGCCCTGTCAGGTCTGTATGTCTCCACACTCCCGCTTCCCACTTCCGTCCATTCTCTCTCTGGGGTTAATTGGACTGTGGGTTTTGGCTGCGGGATGAGCGCATACCAGGATGTGTGTGAAAAGTTCTATGGAATCATTTACTCAGGGCTTCTCAGTAATGAAACAGGCAATTTCCCCTGATTACAGCCGTCACCCGTCATGTAGTTGTATCACACTGAGGAGCCTCCCCACCACAGCATGAAGGAAGGTTAGCAGTACAGTATGTTGCATGCCTTTACCTGCAGGATCTGCAGCAAAAAGACAAGCTCCACCACGTTCATGTGCAGCACATGTGTGCATGTGACTGTACAGTGTACAGTCAGTCATTTGCACCTCATTGATTCACTTTAAAGAAATACACATGCAGAACAGACACGCACAAAGTCAACATCCTTGCTGTACGTGGCATAGGAGATGGATAAGGTGTGTGTGTTATAACAGCAGCACTGGGGAGGTCTCGTTGCGTGTGGGAGAAGTTTAGGACAGTCAGTGGGGTTCATTTCAACCCACAAACCAGCTGCAGCTGCTGGTGTCTGGTACACCCTAGGATTAGAGGCCCACATATGTAGAAGACCTGGGGGAGAATTATTAAAGTTATATCCTCAATGACTAAGGAAGGCATGGGCTATGTTCTAGTTGCTGTTGTTGACTGAGGAACTTTGTGGCTTTGTACACGGACAATTAATGACCTTCCATCAGCAATCAGCATCAATGTGAAAAAAAACCTCACGTACAATTGAATGATCTCCAGGAAAACACAGCTCAGAAAGATGTTGCTACAGAACGTATCTGCGTGAATGCTATCGTTTGTCAGTCGTCGAGTGGTACAGTGAGATTTAGTGGAGTTAGATTGTGTGGCAGAATCAGGGGATTGTCCTGAGCGCTGGCGTGGGTTATTTGGCAGTCCACTCACTGGCTGACCTCAGCAGGAAGAAAGAACGTCACAGAGTGCAAATGCGCATGTATGTGTGAGTGTGCATCTGTGCATGTGTGTATGCTTTCATGTTCACATGCACATACAGTATGTGTGGGACATTGGGAGCATACACAAAAGCATGTACAACGTTTGTTCCTGTCTGATTTAAAAACAACTACACCCAATTTCTTGTAAATAGACTTGAAATCCCCAAAAGGCTCTTCTCTGAGGGTGTCGTAGGTTAAGGAATAATTTGTTGATATTGTTTAATTCTCCGGAGCTCTCCGCAGTGGGTCTAACAGCTGTTCAAGACACCAGCTGTGGCAAGGATCCATATCCCCACTTGATCTTACGATGATAGTATTTTCAACGTTTCTTTTGTTGTTTGCTTTAGAAAGCTTATTTATTTTGTGGGAACAGAGTGCACTCTCTCCTACATCTTTTTTAATGAACAGCTGAGGAGCTGATATATTATAATTGTGTGATAGCCAGCATTCACACACAATATATTTGTTCCCTCTGAAGAAAAGAAAAGTGCTTATCGTGCACTCTCTACCTATGTAGAGAGGTTTTTTGTTATGTGCCTGAATGTGAGTATGCGAGTAAAGAACTTTATTTATAAAACTTAAGGGTAATCTATAGGGATATGTACAATGAAATCAAACACAGGATGGTATGAACAAGAAAACAGAGGTAAATGGAGAGTGAATTTTTAATGACTATGCATTTCTTAAATGTGGGCTGACCTTTGAGAGGGGTTTTATGAGACCTGGATTTTCCCCTTTTCATAAACCAATCCCTCATGCTTCTGAGAGGCACACGCTGCGCGAGAAATATGAAATATCCCCCACTGTGTAATTCTTAATCACAACCAAAGTCCAATCTTAAATATCAAAGGCTAATTCAGCTGGATTCTTTTGTTCTTTTCATTTGTATCATAGGGTATGCTTGGCTAGCACAATGTGGTGAAAAGGTGAATTGCTACTGTTAGAGGGATGATGATTTATTCTGACCTACATTGTTGATATGATTATTACAACATGTTTTGATTTAAATTAAATTGGACATGACTAATATATTGTATTGGTATTTTTTTTTAACATAAAATAGTAACTCAAATATAGTACATCATGCATTGTAATAATGTCACAACTACTGTATACTACTCCTCATTTAGTCTTGGACCCCCTGAAACCCTCTCAAGGATCTCAGTGGGTCCCCAGAGACCCCACTTCGAAAACCACTGCTTTAGAGTGACCCATTCCAGCCGCATTATGTCTGGTCAAGGGGGGTGTTCACTGTTCACAGACTGTTCCACAGTCAGGTCAGGTTTAACTATGGCACTGATGTTTTGGTCACATTAAAGAAACACCCCGGACAGCCCCCGGACACGATCTGGTCATGATTTATGCTTATTTTATTGATTTCCATGAAGTATATTATCCATAATAAACAGTGACACATAATTATATAGTCCATAATGGATGCGAAACAACATCCCGTAATTATTTGCAGAGAACATCAAGGACAAACATTATAGAGGCGCACAAATGGGACAACTGTTTTCCATTTTTGTTTCGTCCTCTGTATAATCTCACCCTCTTTCTCTTTCTAATGAGAAACTGAAGGTTGTGGAGGCAATCCTTCAACACACGAGCACTGCACGCACTCACACACGCACGCGCGCACGCACACACACACACACACACACACACACACACACACACACACACACACACACACACACACACACACACACACACACACACACACACACACACACACACACTCACACTCTCTGTCAACACACACCAACAGGAAAGTAAGTTTGATTGGGACAAACAGCCTTCTGAAAAGAGACGACTCCCCTCATCCTCATCCAGGGTCCCATCCCATCCCACCCTTCCCTTTCCATTTGGACCCCGACTGACACAAAAGCTGAGGAAGGGAGAGGCCGCGAGGACACACGCTCCTCTCTCCTCCGGACCATCAGAGAGGAGAAGAAAAGCAGCTTTATGTGTTTGTGTTTGCTCAGGAGGCCGGGAATCAACTGGGGGCGGGAAGCAGAAGCTGCTCTTTGAGCGAGATAATACAGTACAGTAGCAGTCTAGTGAAGCCCTGCGTCCTTAACAATAATCAACCATTGTACAGGAAGCACAATAAACAGCCCAGCCATGTACCGATTCCTGTTCCTGTGCTTTATCACAGAGGTCATAGGGTCAAAATAACCCCTCCTATGCACGGCTCTAAATCACATTCTTATGCGTGCTTACAATGTCCACATCTTGTGGACTACTTAAAACCACACTGATGAATGCTTTCCTACACAGATAAACCCCATTTCCCCTGTAGATGGGGACGTGTACCATGGGAGGTCGCTTGTCTGTCCAAGGCTCTGTTTAGTGTGCTTTTGCTATTCATGTACCAGCTGAGTGGAATTAATAGCCAGTAAATGATGCTCTTTATATGAGCGCTAAACGAGTTCAAACGTGTTAAACACATGGTGCTGCTTAGCTGTTAATTAGCCACCTGTATGAATGCTCAAGGAATAAAGCAGAAAGGCATGATGAAGGTACATGCCAGCCTCCGTACCTCCCACTGGGCTTGAAATGAGAAGCCATGAGGGAGGACAGCGCTCATGAAAAAAAAGCAATATTCCTTTAAACACACACATTCTCGCACGGACGCATGCAAACAGACACGCACGCATGCACGCACGCACACACGCACGCACACGCACACACACACACACACACACACACACACACACACACACACACACACACACACTGATTACAAAATACAACATCATAAAGCTCATTCTGTGAACATGGCAATGGCTGATGCCAGATTATAAAATAAAGATGAATTGGTTAAGTTTCGAAACAATTGTAAAGTACACTAATTGCCTCTGAGATGCAGTGGAGAAGATGCATACTTTGCATGTACGTAGTATATAGTAAAATGGAAATACTCAAGTAAAGTACAGTACAGAACTCAGAAGTACAGTATTCCACATTAATTTGGTAGGAGAATGGAATTGATTAGCCAATCCGTTTTTACAGCCCTGCAGGCTGCATGGGTTACATTGTTCCTGTTGTGCTGTTGAAAGCTCACTTTGTCTGAAATGATTGAGATCCAAGAATGTGTTCAGCTCATTAAGACTGCATGGTGTACTTCATAAACCATGCTTCATAGGATGGGGACTGTAATTTCTTTTTAATAAAGTCGTTTTATTTACTACAAATGCACTCAACCAAATCAGTGCTGCTAACCATTTCTCACTATTGGATTTGTGGTGAGACCCACCCTATTTCTGTCAAAGAAAGCCAAGTTGTGTTTATAAAGAGCTTAAAATAACTCTTCACAGCCATAATTAAGCTGGCACCTGATATAAAACTCCAATCTGGAGCTGAATCAAATTAATTCAGGCTCTTTTCACACGTCTCAAGCAATTTCCAAAATACATAGATATTACCGTATCAAGCTATAGATTGAACATTATTATTTTCTATGTAAAAGATAAACTCTTCAAGATATAATAGCTATATGAATATAAAGACACTAAATTATGTATTGTTTATTTGTACAATGAAAACATAGACTGTGATAAAGATGAGCTAACCCAAATGGATGGAGAGCCTGAAAAAGACATTTCCCTGGGCTCTCACCCCTGAACTTTCAACGTATGGATCTGAGTGATGCTTTATTATGGAGAATGGCAATAGGGTCAAGTGGTGTGTGTACAGAGCAGTAAAGTCAGTTCCTCACTTTTACAGATTCTGTGGCATTGGTCTATAAAAAGACATGGCCTCAAGCTTTTTTATTACTTTCCTCAGGGACATGACAGGGCCCCTCTATTCACTGTGAATATACTTTAACTCAACCATGCACAAGAATAACACATTATCCTCCTCTCGCCCCAAAACACACTATGCCACCAAAATATACGTCATTGGAACTGTAATGCAAGATGCAGACAAAAGCCATAAATGTCAGACAGATGTTTAGACTAGTGGGCCATATCCATTAGATTTCAAGTTGCAAGTTCATCATATATCAATCAAGAACAGCACACCATTCGAAAGAAAAGAACATGGCGGCAGCATCCATTGAAGTTCAATGGAGAAGTGCAGGCGCCATGTTATATTAGATTCTTCAAGTTTGTTTAGTGAGAGCACTCAAAGCCAAAGATATGTCTGTACTCTGTAGTACACTATTATTTAAAAAATAACAAATTCCAGGGAATAAAACATGAATAAAATAAAATAAAGTAAAATTGGGAAAAAGTGGTTTGGAAAACATTATAATAGGGCAATGTTAAAAGGGTGGCATTGGTCCTCAACGTATATTCCTGCAAAGTTTCACAGCAACTGGACACTGATTTGAGGCATTTTGTTCAAAACGGGCCACACATACGGTACACCTGCAAACTTTATGTCAACAACGATAGAATATAAAAAACATCACACTGATCTGTACCGATTTGTACCGATTTGCGTGAAAGTTGGATGAAATCCGAAGGAGTAAATTGTGTTTTACATAAATCAGCCTCCTGATATAAAAGGCAGATGTGAAAAGAATGTATAGGCAGTACAGTACACATACAAAGTTTTACACAGATCGGTTACACCGTTACAGGTAAAAGCACGAATCAGGCTGATTTGAATATTTGTTGTATAAGTGGCATTTCTATAGATCTAGTGGGAATGTACGTGCAAAATGCCACGGAAATCTGTGTTCATGATTTGTGGCATTTTGTTCAAAACGGTCAATAACCACAAATTACTTAAAAGTGACTATCTCTTTATAATTTTATACAATTACAATTTATCACATTAGATACATGAGCGTGTATAGTACTTATGTGGGACACCGCCGGTGGGGGGGGGGGAGAGAGAGAGAGAGAGAGAGAGAGAGAGAGAGAGAGAGAGAGAGAGAGAGAGAGAGAGATGCTTGGTAGAAAATAACGTTGAACTTTACGCCACCTAGTGTCCCGATCGAGGTTGCATGTGTACGCCGGCCGACCTTTTATTTTGAAAGCGGAAGCCTTACATTTGCACCAGTCAGTCAGTCCGTCTATGGTCCGTCCCCTAGGCAGGCACACTGTCGTCATCATCGAGGAAGAGACATCAGGGCATGCAAACAGACACAGCAGCAGCAGCAGCATGGCTTACAATGCAAAGATCGGCCCGTCCATCCTTAGCAGTGACCTGTCCTGCTTGGGCAGCGAGTGTGTGCGAATGATGGAATGTGGGTCAGATTATCTGCACCTCGACGTTATGGATGGGTGAGTAGAACGGACTATAGTGCACTATTCTGTTGATTAGAAATCTTAGCAAGTCAGTCAGCTAATGACTTGAATATACAGCTAGCAAGCTAACAAAGTTCAGCCTTGTGGGAGCTAAGCTGTGCTAAAGTAAACACGTCAGGACAGGTTATCATCAGAAGTCAAAGTGGAGTATTGATGTCATGGGGTTTATCAGATTATAGCACAGGCAGATCTAGTAAAAAGCAGACCATTCGCATTCAGTCCTCAGAATTGAGCAGAAATGGTCTCTTCTCGGTTTGACAATCTTTTGCAACTTCCTCAGCACACTTTAATTTGGCCATAATTGCCAGTGTTTTGCAATAAGACCTAAGAAACCACGATATGTGCTGTAAGTTAATGTGTGGTCTCCGTTCTTGTGAAGGCACTTTGTCCCCAACATAACATTTGGACATCCCATGGTGGAGTGTCTAAGGAAGTCTGTAGGCCTCGATCCATTCTTTGGTGAGAAAACATGCAGCCCTACCTCATTTAGAGACATATTAAACCACTTCTGAATCTACTGATTAAATTAGTAGTATATCTACTTAATTATTAGTGAGTTATCGATTTGATAAAGTTCCTTTGCAGTGCAAATACACAGACACAACAAACTAGTTGTTACTAGTATATTATTGTAATGAATGAATAATTTGTGTTTACATTCTGGATGTTTATGTTTCTGAATGTGTTGTGTGACGCAGACATGCATATGATGGTCTCCCGACCAGAGCAGTGGGTGAGGCCTATGGCTGCTGCTGGTGCCAGCCAGTATACATTCCACATCGAGGCCACCACCAACCCTGGAAACCTCATCAAGTTGATAAGAGAGAGTGGCATGAAGGTGAGACATAGGGGGCGATGTTATTGGAGAGGGGTGACTGGAAGCTAATACCCAAAATCTCTGACACTCGCTCACTCACTCCAGCATGGCGGTGTTACGGAGAAATTGGTGACCTGCCGAAATATGTGACCATCTTGTGGAAGTAACGCATAACTTACATCATGGAGGTGTTTACATATACGTGGCCTAATACCGCTAGGTTGAACTCTGCTAATAAACAAATCGCAATGATTCACATTTGGACACTGACGTTATGTGATGTCTACATGATTGACACATATTTCAGCAGGTCACCAATTTCACCGTGACAGTACCATGCTGGAGTGATCGAGTATGAGTGAGCGAGAGACTATTGGAATATAGCGTGAGGGAACCAGGGACCAAAATAAGGTAAGATAGACATGTAATGATCCTGGACCTCGGAGGGAAATTCAGGTGTTATACTGTAGCAGCAACTGCAGTGAGACTGTAACAAGGGAAAGTTACAGGAAGAGTCAAGAACAAAATGATAGTTTATACAGATTAAAAATAAATAAAGGTAACGTATTGAACTGCTGGCCATAGATATCGGCACTGGATTTAGGGTACATGCATTGCTTACTCTGACCCTCGCACTGTCTTGTAAGTAGTTTTGGATAAGAACGTCTGCTAAATTGTAAATTAAATAAATGTGAATATTATCAATGAAATCAGGGATCGACACTAATGGTTTCCTGACTGCCTAGGGCAAGTACGGTAAAACAAATCTTGTTTTTCAGAACAGGCAAGTGAGTTTTTGCTTTTATGGATTTCGCTGCCAAATCATCTGCTGTCAGACAAGACAGCAAAATCATCTGCACTGGTTATTACTGTATCAGAGATTCAGTGAACATGAATTATTTGCTTACCAGTTGTCTTATTTCGATAGGCATACATGGGTATTTCAATGCAAGAACAGCGTACTTGCATTCGGAACTCCTTATATGATTATGGCTGAGTCATGGTGACATGAGAGTGATGTCAGAAGTCTGCCCGCCTGGTCTCTTGTCCTCCTTTAAGCCAATGTTAATATAGGATTGTATAAAAGCAAAACAAATGTATATATTTGTTTATTTATGTTCCAATGTTCAAGGCCTCCAGCTGTTCTCACTTTACACTAAAGGCTAAGCCAAAAATAGCCGATTTTCCAAGCTCACATCGCAAGCAGTATTTTTGCCAAAGGTTAAATGGTAAATGGTGCATTTATTTAGCGCCCCTATCCAAGGCACTTTACATCGTGCATTACATTCACCCATTCACTCACTGATTGCAGAGGAAACCATGCAAGGCACCAACCTGCTCATCGGGTGCAATTAGGGGTACTAACTCTGGGGGAGCCCGGGATCGAACTAGCTCAGAATCGGGTTCTAGGTTCCAAGTTGCCACAATTTTCAACACTAGATTTTTTTTAAATGTTGAATCTAGAGTTGAAACACCAGCCATTCACAGCCCAAACATCTAAACAGAAAAGTCCTATGATTGTATTAAACAACGTTAAAATCACCAACATTGGTCCTCAGTAATAATCATGATAAAATTGCACAATTTCTTCTCAGTCTGTGTCTCATAGGAGGCGGTGGGCAGTCCAGAAACCCGTCGTCCAGTGACATCATCGATGGGTAATCCAAGCTAATAGAAACTGCAGGCTTTCTAGTCCTGAAAAGTTGCAATGCGAAAATGGAACCCATCATTCTCACGATAATAAAAATCTAACATTTTTGTACAAAAAATATTGTTTAAAAAACAATCTGCCTAACAATCTGCCCTCCTATGAGACAGACTGAGTAGGAAAAAAATTGTGCCATTTTATCATGATTATTAGTGAGGACCTATTATATGAAGATAGGTGGGGATGTGGTCCTTTAACGGTTAATAACTAATCGAAGGGTCTCTGCTTTTGCATGTGATGTGACAGACAAGACAGGACAGTGCACTTTTCATTTAATTCTATTTCTCATACAAAGATTGCCTGGCCCTGTATTGCAAAAAATAATGATTTGATTAACGAATATAATATGCTTTTTGTATTATTTCTCTGTATATCAGCAAAGTGTAGGCAGAGAAGACTGAGAGGATTCCTTTTAGTAAGGCCGACCCTGGACGTATTCACTCTCTCACTGTTTTTGGATTTATTGATGAAAGGAAACGTCAATCAACGTCAATGCAAATAAGCCATGGTCCAAAAAAGACCAGCTGAGCACAACACTTAAGTAGGCTGCAGTGCGCACTCTGTTAACCAACCTTGCTCGCAGGACAAGTTAAATCCCATTATACATTATTGTATGTCCCAATCCGGATCGCCAAACAAACTTAACTCGGCTCAGCCAAGGAATCCACAGTTGCGTCTCAACTGCTGCGCAGAAGACTGAACCAAAAAAAGAGAGAAATTGATCGACACATCGATAAAGGGCCACAACACTTCACGTCGTTCACATCCCTAATGGCTACTATTTTGTCTGTGTCTGTGTTTTTTAGGTAGGAGTGGCGATAAAGCCTGGTACTACAGTTGAGGAGCTTGCGCCATGGGCTAATCAGATTGACATGGCGCTGGTTATGACTGTTGAGCCTGGCTTTGGAGGACAGAAATTCATGGAGGACATGATGCCCAAGGTAATAATTTGCGCGCGCGTGTGTGTACTGTGTGTAATAGTGTGTGTATACATGTGTGAGACAGGGAAATGTAGGTGTAAAATGCATTGATCTTAAGTTGGCAATTTAACTCCATTGATTTGGAATGTTCTAATCCATAGCAAAATAAGAACTTAAATTCAATATGAAAATGTGAAATATGGCCTTTCTTGGTGAATCATTTCTGTATTTTTATATTTAACACAATCAGTCCCGGGATTCCTTCAAAATAGGAGCTCTGGGGTGCCGGGAAAACATGGCTGCTTTTACTAAAAAAACTGAGAAATATTTTGCTAGCTTACCTTGCTCTCGTTTTCATTATATCGCTAAATATTCCAAAGCGTTCATATTTTGAACGAGAGGCGGATGAGAAGTCAGAAATGAAGCGCTTAGTATATCCATCAGATCAAAACCAAGGAGAGTGCCCTGGATTAGTGAACGGGACACTAATATGAACGAAGAGCATGGTGGCCTTAGAGTCTCACGCAAAAATAAAAAAGGAAAGAATTTAGAATAATATTCTCTCTCGCCTGATATCATTGAAGATGTTCTAGGACGTGTACACACGTCATTGCAACCCGTCGGTTGGATTCCCTAGGACTTGTGGCCACGTCGGATGGACGGAACCTGTTAAAGGACAACCAAGGTTCATGTTTTAGGTTATTAGAGAAAGTGAAAGATTGTTCATTTTTTCATTTGCTGTTTTCTTTCGTTTTAGAGAGTAGATCCTGTGATCTTTTGTGGCCAGATGTAATTTCTTGGGGTCTAGTAGGACTATAGTAAATACATAAATGCATATTTAGCCCCATGCTCGAATGCCCCTGCCCCCCTGTCAAAAACAGCTAAAATCCCTAAAACCAGCAAATGAGAAAAACATTACACTCACCTTTTACTTTCTCTTAACAACCTAAAACATGAACCTTGGTTGAAACTAAAGTTGTCCTTTAATTGTGTATTTTCCAATACTTATATATATGTATATGAGTATATGAGTTCTTCCTGTCAAATCTGTGACATCAGTCTAAGTTCTGTATTAAAATTGAATTTGATCAAAGTAACAATTTAATCAAACCAAATCATGATGCATGGATTTAGTTGGATTGAACCGAATCGTTGCGAGGTCGGGTATTTCCAACCCTAGGTAGTAACTCATGCAGTCCACTGACTCCACTCATACAGTTAGATTTTTTTCTTGCCTCGGTTTTATTTCCCCAGAATGGGGCTTTAAATCGAAAACCAAGTCCTAATACTGTAAGCTCTCAAACACTGTCACTGTGTAACACGCCAGGTGCATCTTTGGCCTCGATACTGCAACGAGAAACTCACAAGGTCACTCAATTTCTGTGTTGCGTTGTTGATAGTATTTTCCTACAATGCTTGCAAATAACTTGCAGAGAGGCATCTTTTCTCACTGCTGTGGTGTTCTAAAATAACACTCCTTTGTCCTTAACAGCCCTTTGGAATTACTTTCTGCAGTAAAGACAAACAAACAATCTTTATTTACAATTTTCAGACTTCAGGTCTTGTTTTAACTTTTCTTTGTGTACGTGTCCTAGGTCAGCTGGCTAAGGAGCCAGTTCCCTTCACTTGACATTGAGGTGGATGGAGGCGTGGGCCCTGACACGATTCACAAGTGTGCCGAAGTAAGACACATGACACAAACCCTTCTGACCTGGTCTTTGCATATACATATTTGGCAAACCACTCACTGTGTGTGTGTGTGTGTGTGTGTGTGTGTGTGTGTGTTATCATCACATAGGCGGGGGCCAACATGATCGTATCGGGCAGTGCCATTATAGGGAGTGATGACCCTCGCTCTGTCATTGCACTTCTTCGTACCGTGGTGGCCGAAGCGATTCAGAAGCGCTCGCTAGACCGCTGAGAGACCTCCTCTTCTCCCCATGACATTCCCCTGGCCGTGCCCCATAACTAGCCTGTCTTTACCGATATGTCTCCTGCGATCAGTGGGACAGTCTCTACGGACATTTCTGTGGGTTTAAGGTCGGTGCCCAAGGAGGGGTCTGGCCAGGGCAGGGGTCTCTGTAGAGACGTAAAGCTGGTGTCCACATGCGCAACTCATGGTAACGCTGCTGGGCCCTCGGCCTCCTCGACCCTGGACTGTCATTCTGCAGTCTGTCCTGCCAAGACCACTACTCAAACTGTTAATTATAGTTATTATAATTATAGTTATAGTTAATTATCCAGTGAACAACTACTGTATGAATGTGGAACTGTGGTGGTTACACTGATTTTATACTGAAAACATTCCTGATTTTTTTTGTTTTTGTTTTACTTAATAAAATGTATTAAATAACTTTTTGATGTTCTCTCTTAGGTACAGTACCTAGTGGTGCTGTGACATTATTCGAAAACTTGTGCCGCCCGTCGGATATCTATGATATAATTGTTTCAATAGTATACCAGTGGTTCTCAAACATGGTCATATTAATGACACAAGATTTTGTGCTTCAGATTTCAAGATGATTCTAAATCTTTATGAAAAGGGTAGTTCTACAAGCTCAATGTCTTGCAGATGTGAGCTTGCAGATTGGCTATTATCGATTAGCTGGAACCCACCCCTGGGGATCCTCGGACCCCACTTTAAGAACCACTGCAGTGATTCACTGTGTGAGTTGTAGCTGTATTTGTAAGAAAATGTTTGAGATAAAAAATGGCTTGACTGACTTTGATCCCAAGCACAGGTTATACAATTGAAAATGGAGTTGAAAGATATACAGAGGAATTTGGAGTTTGACAGTATTCGGTGTCTACCACAAATTACTTACATAGGTTACACTTATGCTAATTCTGCCGTGCATTGTCAAACATTTCAACACCCCCATTATACATTTTGTAGCCTAACTAGGTTATGCTGCAAAATGTATAACCTCTGGACCACTACAAATCTACCATTTATTTTACATTCATTGTTCGGTGGGCAACTGAAGGAAGTCCTTCAAAAGATGAAGTTGTCTTTTGACTTTGACCTCCATTTACATTTTCAAACAGTAGATGGCGTGATTGGACCAATATGATCGCAGGGAAATGCCACTGGATTTGTTATTTAATGATTAATTTAAAAGTCTTTCCAAAAAACCCAAACTACGGTATGTAAACTCATCAGTACCACATATTGGAGCTGCTGTGTTAACAGTGAAACAATTTACTTTTAATCATTGCTTGAGAGTACTGTGGAATTTGTTGATTTCTGTTTTCTGTTTTTCCCCATGATGTCTCCCATAATCTACGTAGACGATTGTTGAAGTGGTTTTTGTGCACAGACATACTGCACTTATTGCGACCGTTGCAGATTACTATGAAAACCTGCAGCACCTGTCAGTCCGTCCGTCTGACACGTCAAGCCACCATATATGGTCGTCAGTCCATCACGCTTCGTGACACGCTCCATATATGGCCGTCTCCATATATGAAGATCATGACACTGACCATCAAACCCTGGATCATCACCTAGATCTGTATATATGGAGCCGGCCAGCAACTCTACATCTGTTCTCAACAGGTCCGGAAATTAAACCAAACCCTGTACACTCAAGACACTGCCCTGCTGCCACCCTTAGATCTCCATATATGGAGCTGACCTGTTTTGACATTCCATGTTGATCTGACCTCACCAAACCTGTACACTCAAGACACACTCCATATATGGCCAAATCTCATCAAACCCTGTACACTCAAGACACTGCCCCCACTGCTACCCTCAAGACACGCTCCATATATGGCCAGTACAGAATTCATTCCATATGTTGATCTGACCCCCATGCCAAAGCGCCAGCGCTCGCCCAGCAGTCTGCTGTTACCCAGGCGGATGCGTGCACGTGACTGAGGTGGCTTCTCGCTTTCAGGGCGTCTTACTGGTACTACAGTAGACTGTCTATATGTATTGATAAACTGTACATTTGTTAATCCTGTTTTATTTTATTCTATCTTTATTTGATTTGTTATTGGTTCTTGATTCTAACCTGTTTGTGTGTTTCACTCTTATTGATGTTGCTGCTACAACACCTGCATTTCCTCACAGGGATCAATAATGGTTATTATTTTATCTCATAGAGGCCCTTCTCGTAAGGACCTTCAGAGAGAGAGAACAAGAGACAACATCTTTAGCTCAACCTCAATAAACCCAACTGTATGGGAGGCAATATGCACACCGCTGACATGTACATTTCTATGTCACATCTGGCAGACAAGCACTATATGCACTATGTATATAGCACATGAGACTGAATACAGGTTCCCCACCTGTGATAACGTTCGCAGGTACACTGAGTTGCTAAACAGTACCCTAGACAACTGCATGAATGTGTATACTTTGTGCTATTTAAGTGCTCGTACAGTGAGTCCTGTGTCTGACGTCTCTCTTAACAGAGAAAGACAGTCGTTTAGTGTGCTTGTCACTGACGTCTAAAAGACTTACGGCACAATTCATAGTGTGAGGGGGAGCGCAATCTGTTACTTTCTGCTGTGCACAGACAAAAATATATATAAATATATTATATATAGACACACACACACACACACACAATGTTATGTTACAATTATATGAGAATAGACTCACTTGTGCCTGTGTCCTCAGTTAGTTTGAATGGTTGGGGAAAGGATTAGAAGTTATGAAACTGTAGAAATGGCTGTACGTAGGCCTACGTAGTTATACTTTACATCAAGAACTAAAATGCACTATAATAAAAAGATTTGATGTGTGGACAGAAATGGTACCATACATAAACTTATGAAATACACACAATGATGTGCTGGGTTAGAAATGATCATGAGGAAAAATGTTAAAAACCTACACACTCTCCTGGAGCATATACGTAACTATTCAAGTTTTATTTTCCCTCACGATTGTACCATCAAATCTCACTCCGAAGGTTTTCTGCAAGTTGGCAGCCCTGCACAGGTGACCATTTCAGAGCCAAAATCATAGGCACAGAAGCCCTCAGATTCTGCCAGAATAGGATGTGACTTTTAGTGGCTGGCAATAATTATATATTGAATTTGGATTTCTTGGGGTTGGAGTTCCTCCAGGAACATTGTATTCTCTATACTTATACTGATATTCATCAATGGGAGAAAGGAATAATTGGATGATGAAATCCTAATGTACACTATTTTGGTCAAATACTGAACAGACCAGTCCAAATCTTTTGATGTATAGGCCTAGTTGTACAGTATGTCCCTGTGGATCAGGGATGTACATGTCTCCTCCCATTTCCCCATTTCATTCTTTAGCTGCCTTTTATTCTTTTGTATCCATTCCCCACTGTACCATTCTCTTTGCTTCCTCCATATTGCTGCCTCTCAGTCCTCCGGGTTTCCGAGTGGGGTAGAGCTACGGTACAGTGTATGTCTTTCTCCTCCCTCTACCCACTTCAACACATTACCTCATCGCATCGCTAGCTCCCCACATTCATAATTACCCAGTGTCCCGCAGGAAAAGCACACAACTGATTAGCTCACTGTTGTTACAGCCTTTACTTATGTTATGCATAAAGGCCTCATCGAGATTGAGTGTGCATATTGCTATTAACAATTAAAAAAACAACTTGCTTGGAATAACATTACAAAAGATGTCTTTGCTTTGCCCTGTGGCGGAACGGGTGACTTTACTATCCTGATTCAGTCAGTGGGTACTTGTTTTCCACTCTGTTCCTTTTGCTCAGTTGGTAGGAACAGCCTGGAGGCGCAGCACTGCAGTAGATACTGTTAAGTGTGAGTCTGACATTTTCTACAGTGTGATTGTTCATAATGTGCTGGTATGAAGTTCTTACTGTAAAGCAATCACTTTGAGGAGTAAGGTTGGAAGGGATCCAGATGCGGTCCTGTGAAATTATAGCTGAATTCCTTCTGCATACCATGAGGCAATATGGCTTGGTATTCCTTAATGTAACCTCACACTAATAGCATCTTTCCTCCATTAGCCTGAGCCAAAGATCATTCAAGTAATAAAGGTGGCCCACAAGTGCTGACCTTGCTAGCAAAGGGTTTACTTTATTGCGGAATTGCGGAAATTGACGAAATGGAAATTGCGGAAATTGGTAATTGCGGAAATTGCGGAATTGCGGAAATTGCGGAAATTAACGAAATGGAAATTGCGGAAATTGCAAAATGGAAAATTGCGGAATTGCGGAAATGGTAATTGTGGAAATTGCGGAATTGCGGAAATTGACGAAATGGAAATTGCGGAAATTGCGGAAATTGCAAAATGGAAAATTGCGGAATTGCGGAAATGGTAATTGCGGAAATGGTAATTGCGGAAATTGCGATAAATTCCAGAAGAACAACTTTAAAGCAGCACAGAAATTCCCCATGATTGTGTGCCTCAGTGGCCTCAGTGACTGCAGATAGTGACAGTTGACTTATTTAGCATGCCCTTAGCACAGTGACCAAATGTATAAGTCGGACATTTTAACATGGCTTATATTCACTGTCGACTGCGCGCAATCGTGCATGTGCGATGTCATTCATTGCCTGTAGCACAAGAATTCACCAACACGCCTCTGACAGTTCAAAAACAAAAAGCGATGGTCCCGTCTCATTCATTATTGATTACACACAACACACTAACTCTCTCTCAGAAGGACAACTTTAAAGCAGCCCAGAAATTCACCATGATTGTGTGCCTCAGTGGCCCAGTGGATAAGTCAAATGATATCCGTAGTATACCTAGTAGAAGTGTGCCGGTTCGAACCCCGACATACTCAAATCTTTACTGACACTTTGCATTCCACACTAACATCAACTAGCACAGAAAAGCTGTGTTGTAGTAACCAGCAGTTAGCTCAGTGTGATGAGTGGCTGTACTTAGTTGTGATCCACAGGTCCATGGTTCAAATCCCACATTATTCATGTGTCTCTGTGATGCTTTGCTTTGCACACTGACTTTCTTGAATAAAAAATAAAAACTCAAAAGCACCAGGAGACATCTGCTGAATGCCCCAAGGTGCCTTGGCTCAATGGTGTGGAGCGCTTGACCCGTTGCCTCTGCTTCAGACAGTTGGCCGGTTCAAGTCCCATGTCATGACATCAAGGTGCTGGGAAGGACCATCGGGAGACGGTGCTCTCTCCCCCTGTTTCCTGAAAAGTAACGGTTGGGGGTTATGCCGTACGATATAGGCTATAGCCCACCGTCCAAAATGATGAGAAACGAGGATAACTTTTTTTTTTCAAAATTAAAAAAAACATGGGCTATAACCCATCGTTTTTTTTCATTTATTCCGCAATTTCCATTTCCACAATTTCCATTTCCGCAATTTCCGCAATTTGCGCAATTCCCGCAATTTCCGCAATTCCGCAATTTCCGCAATTACAATTTCCGCAATTTCCATTTCCGCAATTTCCGCAATTTCCATTTCCGCAATTTCGCAATTTGCGCAATTACCATTTCCGCAATTTCCGCAATTACAATTTCCGCAATTTCCGCAATTTTGCATTTTCCGCAATTTCGGAAATTGCGGAATAAATGAAAAAAAAAACGATGGGTTATAGCCCATGTTTTTTGAAATTTTGAAAAAAAACGTTATCCTCGTTTCTCATCATTTTGGACCGTGGGCTATAGCCTATATCGTACGGCATAACCCCCAACCGTTACTTTTCAGGAAACAGGGGGAGAGAGCACCGTCTCCCGATGGTCCTTCCCAGCACCTTGATGTCATGACATGGGACTTGAACCGGCCAACTGTCTGAAGCAGAGGCAACGGGTCAAGCGCTCCACACCATTGAGCCAAGGCACCTTGGGGCATTCAGCAGATGTCTCCTGGTGCTTTTGAGTTTTTATTTTTTATTCAAGAAAGTCAGTGTGCAAAGCAAAGCATCACAGAGACACATGAATAATGTGGGATTTGAACCGTGGACCTGTTGTGTGGATCACAACTAAGTACAGCCACTCATCACACTGAGCTAACTGCTGGTTACTACAACACAGCTTTTCTGTGCTAGTTGATGTTAGTGTGGAATGCAAAGTGTCAGTAAAGATTTGAGTATGTCGGGGTTCGAACCGGCACACTTCTACTAGGTATACTACGGATATCATTTGACTTATCCGTTGGTCCACTGAGGCACACAATCATTGGGAATTTCTGTGCTGCTTTAAAGTTGTTCTTCTGGAAATCAGTGTGCAAAGCAAAGTGTCACTGTTATGAATAATGTGGGATTTGAACCCTGGACCTGTGGCTCCCAAGGACAGACTCTCATCACACTGAGCTAACTGCTTGGTCGAGTTCCATCTTCGTCCTTTTTTTGTTCCAAGTGTTTCAACAATGTTGCAACTTCCGGGCCACCGATTGGCCGGTGCCCGGATCGTGCAGGCTACCATTGGCTGGTTCCAACTGGGGTTCCAACCCAGGAGCCAATGGGGGCATGGTCCCGCCCCTACCTCTCAGTAATTCCAAAACAGCACGGCGGCGGCCATCTTGTTACAGTGTGCGGTGGATGGAGGTATTCATAATTTTAATAAATCGTACAAGGTGTTTGGAAAATATTTAAAGGCAGCAGGGCTTTCTCCAGGGGCCAATAAGGGAACGATTTTAATTTGGAACATTTCTGTCCATTTTTGGCTTAGTTATGGACATGTAGTATCTGTTAGCATGTTAGCTAGCTGCTGGATGATGATGATGATGATGGGTTCTTCTTATTATGTGTGAATATTTCATATTTTTTTATTAAATCGTACAAGGCGTTTGGAAATTAGTGAAAGGCACCGTGGCGTCAACCAGGTCTCACCAAGCAATCGACTTTAATTTGGAACATTTTTGGTTCATTTTGGCATAGACATGGACATTGCAGCATATGTTAGCATTAGCTGCAATGGGTTCTTCTCATTATTGCGAACGCAGTGATTGCGAACCCAGTGAGCACTTACTATGAGACCTAGCAGATCATGTCTGTCTGTCTGTCTGTCTGTGTGTGTGTCTGTCCCGCTATCCAAATATGGAGTGTGTTGCATCAGCAATCACTCAGCTCCATATATGGCCACAAAAGGGGCCAGGTCCACTCAGCTCCATATATGGGCACAAACTGTGAAAATTATGTAATATGAGCCAGATTGTAGATTGGCTATTTTAGTATTTTTCTTGTTTTATTTATTTAACTGTCTAGGCCTATTCACATGCAATGAACTCAAGTGTCACAAAGCAAAGCAACACGAAAAGCGATGGTAATAGTACTATTAGCCAGCTTCTGCTGACCTATATGGGGTGCGAGGCCCTGCATTGCTCAATAACCTGCTTTGATGACACTTTTGTCCTTTTGTATGTTTAAATCAAATGTCAAATTATTGTTCAAAGACACCAAGAAGATAGTCTGTGATTACAATATAAATTTAAAATGTATTACCCATTTCTTGTTTCCTGTTTTCCACTTTATTGTGATTTTAAATGATCCTTCACCTGACTGTGGACCAGCCCAGTGTCTCTGACATTAGCTCCGAGCCTCTCTCTTCACCGTCCAATGGCTGCCATCAGTCTCCGTCCACTCATCATCCGCCAGCCTACCTGCTGCCTCCTCCTCCTCCTCCTCCTCTTCCTCCCCCTATCCAGCTCATCGCCCCTGGACTTCAGCCCATCGCCCCCCAGCTCCATGCGGCGAATCTGACGATGAGAGCGCCCCTCACTTCACATTGTTGGGATTCTTCAGTGGTGCAATTATATATACGCACGCATGTTTCATGATAAATGCTTTTATGTGATGTATTCCCATGCTTTTGTTCTTGCTTAATGTAAGTCGCTCTGGATTAAGAGCGTCTGCTAAATGCCTAAATTGTAAAATTGTAAATTGTCCCCTTGCGCGCAGGGTCCGGCCCATTCCTCTCTGTTATGTCATATGACGAGCATTTAACTTTTAATATCACAATTATTGTAGCTAATCTTTAACTGAATCTGGAAGTATTCCTTTATTAAATGATTCTTCATAGTCTGGAATTGTAACTGATCAATTTTCTTTTGTGACTTTCGCCTTTATTTTATATGGAGGGACAGTCAGTGGTGTAAACTTTATTTATATAGCACATTTCATACATAAAATGCAACTCTGTCACATTCTGTCTCTCCCTCAGTCTCCACACTGGCCTCCCATATCCCATTCCAGCACACCCAGTTCCATTTACACACCTGTCAACTACCTAATCAGCCCAGCAGTGAACACTTCTCCAATCAACCTGCTCACTATAAAACTGGACTCAGTACAAACACTCATTGTCAGTTCATAACCTGTGTCACAGATGTCCTGCCTGTTCATGTGTTGACTTTGATGTCATTCTGATTCATGCCTGATTCCTACCTGCATTCCCCTGTGTAAGATATCTCGTAATTCTTTATTAAATACTTTATTATTATACTCTAGTTTGTTGTGACTTTGCTCCTGGGTTCAACTCTGTCTGCATCCTTGACAACTAAAGTACTTCACATATTAAACTTTATTTATATAGCACATGTCATACATAAAATGCAACTCAAAGTACTTCACATGAAAATAAAATAAAAAATAACAAGCAGCGGAATGCCAGAAACAAAAAGTAGGTCAATCTACAATTAGCAAATAAAAATAGCAATACAAAACTAAAACATTAAAAATGGTAAGGAAATTTGTATTGAATAATACATTTTAAATTGATATTATTAGATATTCAACTTTATTGACATTTATAATTAAATTGGTGTCTTTACACTGTAGAATCCATTGTTGTTTGTTTCTGTTGCTTAACTCTGTTGCTTTAACTACATATAAGTGTCTATTTGTTTGTCTCTAAATGTTTTGATGAATTGAACAATGCCCTTTGTTCAATTCATGCCATACTATAGCACGCCGTTTTTCATCATTTTTGAGGATTTGAAGAAAATTCAAAATTTCAAAAAACATGGGTTATAGCCCATCGTTTTTTGAATTTTTGAAAAAAATGTTATCCTCATTTTTCATCATTTTTGAACATGGGCTATAGCCCCTACCGTACGGCATACTATAGCACGCCGTTTTTCATCATTTTTGAGGATTTGAAGAAAATTCAAAATTTCAAAAAACATGGGTTATAGCCCATCGTTTTTTGAATTTTTGAAAAAAATGTTATCCTCATTTTTCATCATTTTTGAACATGGGCTATAGCCCCTACCGTACGGCATACTATAGCACGCCGTTTTTCATCATTTTTGAGGATTTGAAGAAAATTCAAAATTTCAAAAAACATGGGTTATAGCCCATTGTTTTTTGAATTTTTGAAAAAAATGTTATCCTCATTTTTCATCATTTTTGAACATGGGCTATAGCCCCTACCGTACGGCATACTATAGCACGCCGTTTTTCATCATTTTTGAGGATTTGAAGAAAATTCAAAATTTCAAAAAACATGGGTTATAGCCCATCGTTTTTTGAATTTTTGAAAAAAATGTTATCCTCATTTTTCATCATTTTTGAACATGGGCTATAGCCCCTACCGTACGGCATACTATAGCACGCCATTTTTCATCATTTTTGAGGATTTGAAGAAAATTCAAAATTTCAAAAAACATGGGTTATAGCCCATCGTTTTTTGAATTTTTGAAAAAAATGTTATCCTCATTTTTCATCATTTTTGAACATGGGCTATAGCCCCTACCGTACGGCATACTATAGCACGCCGTTTTTCATCAATTTTGAGGATTTGAAGAAAATTCAAAATTTCAAAGAACATGGGTTATAGCCCATCGTTTTTTGAATTTTTGAAAAAAATGTTATCCTCATTTTTCATCATTTTTGAACATGGGATATAGCCCCTACCGTACGGCATACTATAGCACGCCGTTTTTCATCATTTTTGAGGATTTGAAGAAAATTCAAAATTTCAAAAAACATGGGTTATAGCCCATCGTTTTTTGAATTTTTGAAAAAAATGTTATCCTCATTTTTCATCATTTTTGAACATGGGCTATAGCCCCTACCGTACGGCATACTATAGCACGCCGTTTTTCATCATTTTTGAGGATTTGAAGAAAATTCAAAATTTCAAAAAACATGGGTTATAGCCCATCGTTTTTTGAATTTTTGAAAAAAATGTTATCCTCATTTTTCATCATTTTTGAACATGGGCTATAGCCCCTACCGTACGGCATACTATAGCACGCCGTTTTTCATCATTTTTGAGGATTTGAAGAAAATTCAAAATTTCAAAAAACATGGGTTATAGCCCATTGTTTTTTGAATTTTTGAAAAAAATGTTATCCTCATTTTTCATCATTTTTGAACATGGGCTATAGCCCCTACCGTACGGCATACTATAGCACGCCGTTTTTCATCATTTTTGAGGATTTGAAGAAAATTCAAAATTTCAAAAAACATGGGTTATAGCCCATCGTTTTTTGAATTTTTGAAAAAAATGTTATCCTCATTTTTCATCATTTTTGAACATGGGCTATAGCCCCTACCGTACGGCATACTATAGCACGCCATTTTTCATCATTTTTGAGGATTTGAAGAAAATTCAAAATTTCAAAAAACATGGGTTATAGCCCATCGTTTTTTGAATTTTTGAAAAAAATGTTATCCTCATTTTTCATCATTTTTGAACATGGGCTATAGCCCCTACCGTACGGCATACTATAGCACGCTGTTTTTCATCAATTTTGAGGATTTGAAGAAAATTCAAAATTTCAAAAAACATGGGTTATAGTATAGCCCATCGTTTTTTGAATTTTTGAAAAAAATGTTATCCTCATTTTTCATCATTTTTGAACATGGGCTATAGCCCCTACCGTACGGCATACTATAGCACGCCGTTTTTCATCATTTTTGAGGATTTGAAGAAAATTCAAAATTTCAAAAAACATGGGTTATAGCCCATCGTTTTTTGAATTTTTGAAAAAAATGTTATCCTCATTTTTCATCATTTTTGAACATGGGCTATAGCCCCTACCGTACGGCATACTATAGCACGCCGTTTTTCATCATTTTTGAGGATTTGAAGAAAATTCAAAATTTCAAAAAACATGGGTTATAGCCCATTGTTTTTTGAATTTTTGAAAAAAATGTTATCCTCATTTTTCATCATTTTTGAACATGGGCTATAGCCCCTACCGTACGGCATACTATAGCACGCCGTTTTTCATCATTTTTGAGGATTTGAAGAAAATTCAAAATTTCAAAAAACATGGGTTATAGCCCATCGTTTTTTGAATTTTTGAAAAATTTTTGAACATGGGCTATAGCCCCTACCGTACGGCATACTATAGCACGCCATTTTTCATCATTTTTGAGGATTTGAAGAAAATTCAAAATTTCAAAAAACATGGGTTATAGCCCATCGTTTTTTGAATTTTTGAAAAAAATGTTATCCTCATTTTTCATCATTTTTGAACATGGGCTATAGCCCCTACCGTACGGCATACTATAGCACGCCGTTTTTCATCATTTTTGAGGATTTGAAGAAAATTCAAAATTTCAAAAAACATGGGTTATAGCCCATCGTTTTTTGAATTTTTGAAAAAAATGTTATCCTCATTTTTCATCATTTTTGAACATGGGCTATAGCCCCTACCGTACGGCATACTATAGCACGCCGTTTTTCATCATTTTTGAGGATTTGAAGAAAATTCAAAATTTCAAAAAACATGGGTTATAGCCCATTGTTTTTTGAATTTTTGAAAAAAATGTTATCCTCATTTTTCATCATTTTTGAACATGGGCTATAGCCCCTACCGTACGGCATACTATAGCACGCCGTTTTTCATCATTTTTGAGGATTTGAAGAAAATTCAAAATTTCAAAAAACATGGGTTATAGCCCATCGTTTTTTGAATTTTTGAAAAAAATGTTATCCTCATTTTTCATCATTTTTGAACATGGGCTATAGCCCCTACCATACGGCATACTATAGCACGCCATTTTTCATCATTTTTGAGGATTTGAAGAAAATTCAAAATTTCAAAAAACATGGGTTATAGCCCATCGTTTTTTGAATTTTTGAAAAAAATGTTATCCTCATTTTTCATCATTTTTGAACATGGGCTATAGCCCCTACCGTACGGCATACTATAGCACGCTGTTTTTCATCAATTTTGAGGATTTGAAGAAAATTCAAAATTTCAAAAAACATGGGTTATAGCCCATCGTTTTTTGAATTTTTGAAAAAAATGTTATCCTCATTTTTCATCATTTTTGAACATGGGATATAGCCCCTACCGTACGGCATACTATAGCACGCCATTTTTCATCATTTTTGAGGATTTGAAGAAAATTCAAAATTTCAAAAAACATGGGTTATAGCCCATCGTTTTTTGAATTTTTGAAAAAAATGTTATCCTCATTTTTCATCATTTTTGAACATGGGCTATAGCCCCTACCGTACGGCATACTATAGCACGCCGTTTTTCATCATTTTTGAGGATTTGAAGAAAATTCAAAATTTCAAAAAACATGGGTTATAGCCCATCGTTTTTTGAATTTTTGAAAAAAATGTTATCCTCATTTTTCATCATTTTTGAACATGGGCTATAGCCCCTACCGTACGGCATACTATAGCACGCCGTTTTTCATCATTTTTGAGGATTTGAAGAAAATTCTAAATTTCAAAAAACATGGGTTATAGCCCATCGTTTTTTGAATTTTTGAAAAAAATGTTATCCTCATTTTTCATCATTTTTGAACATGGGCTATAGCCCCTACCGTACGGCATACTATAGCACGCCGTTTTTCATCATTTTTGAGGATTTGAAGAAAATTCAAAATTTCAAAAAACATGGGTTATAGCCCATCGTTTTTTGAATTTTTGAAAAAAATGTTATCCTCATTTTTCATCATTTTTGAACATGGGCTATAGCCCCTACCGTACGGCATACTATAGCACGCCGTTTTTCATCATTTTTGAGGATTTGAAGAAAATTCAAAATTTCAAAAAACATGGGTTATAGCCCAACGTTTTTTGAATTTTTGAAAAAAATGTTATCCTCATTTTTCATCATTTTTGAACATGGGATATAGCCCCTACCGTACGGCATACTATAGCACGCCATTTTTCATCATTTTTGAGGATTTGAAGAAAATTCAAAATTTCAAAAAACATGGGTTATAGCCCATCGTTTTTTGAATTTTTGAAAAAAATGTTATCCTCATTTTTCATCATTTTTGAACATGGGCTATAGCCCCTACCGTACGGCATACTATAGCACGCCGTTTTTCATCATTTTTGAGGATTTGAAGAAAATTCAAAATTTCAAAAAACATGGGTTATAGCCCATCGTTTTTTGAATTTTTGAAAAAAATGTTATCCTCATTTTTCATCATTTTTGAACATGGGCTATAGCCCCTACCGTACGGCATACTATAGCACGCCGTTTTTCATCAATTTTGAGGATTTGAAGAAAATTCAAAATTTCAAAAAAAATGGGTTATAGCCCATCGTTTTTTGAATTTTTGAAAAAAATGTTATCCTCATTTTTCATCATTTTTGAACATGGGATATAGCCCCTACCGTACGGCATACTATAGCACGCCATTTTTCATCATTTTTGAGGATTTGAAGAAAATTCAAAATTTCAAAAAACATGGGTTATAGCCCATCGTTTTTTGAATTTTTGAAAAAATGTTATCCTCATTTTTCATCATTTTTGAACATGGGCTATAGCCCCTACCGTACGGCATACTATAGCACGCCGTTTTTCATCATTTTTGAGGATTTGAAGAAAATTCAAAATTTCAAAAAACATGGATTATAGCCCATTGTTTTTTTAATTTTTGAAAAAAATGTTATCCTCATTTTTCATCATTTTTGAACATGGGCTATAGCCCCTACCGTACGGCATACTATAGCACGCCGTTTTTCATCATTTTTGAGGATTTGAAGAAAATTCAAAATTTCAAAAAACATGGGTTATAGCCCATCGTTTTTTGAATTATTGAAAAAAATGTTATCCTAATTTTTCATCATTTTTGAACATGGGCTATAGCCCCTACCGTACGGCATACTATAGCACGCCGTTTTTCATCATTTTTGAGGATTTGAAGAAAATTCAAAATTTCAAAAAACATGGGTTATAGCCCATCGTTTTTTGAATTTTTGAAAAAAATGTTATCCTCATTTTTCATCATTTTTGAACATGGGCTATAGCCCCTACCGTACGGCATACTATAGCACGCCGTTTTTCATCATTTTTGAGGATTTGAAGAAAATTCAAAATTTCAAAAAACATGGGTTATAGCCCATCGTTTTTTGAATTTTTGAAAAAAATGTTATCCTCATTTTTCATCATTTTTGAACATGGGCTATAGCCCCTACCGTACGGCATACTATAGCACGCCGTTTTTCATCATTTTTGAGGATTTGAAGAAAATTCAAAATTTCAAAAAACATGGGTTATAGCCCATCGTTTTTTGAATTATTGAAAAAAATGTTATCCTAATTTTTCATCATTTTTGAACATGGGCTATAGCCCCTACCGTACGGCATACTATAGCACGCCGTTTTTCATCATTTTTGAGGATTTGAAGAAAATTCTAAATTTCAAAAAACATGGGTTATAGCCCATCGTTTTTTGAATTTTTGAAAAAAAATGTTATCCTCATTTTTCATCATTTTTGAACATGGGCTATAGCCCCTACCGTACGGCATACTATAGCACGCCGTTTTTCATCATTTTTGAGGATTTGAAGAAAATTCAAATTTTCAAAAAACATGTGTTATAGCCCATCGTTTTTTTAATTTTTGAAAAAAATGTTATCCTCATTTTTCATCATTTTTGAACATGGGCTATAGCCCCTACCGTACGGCATACTATAGCACGCCGTTTTTCATCATTTTTGAGGATTTTAAGAAAATTCAAAATTTCAAAAAACATGGGTTATAGCCCATCGTTTTTTGAATTTTTGAAAAAAATGTTATCCTCATTTTTCATCATTTTTGAACATGGGCTATAGCCCCTACCGTACGGCATACTATAGCACGCCGTTTTTCATCATTTTTGAGGATTTGAAGAAAATTCAAAATTTCAAAAAACATGGGTTATATTCCATTGTTTTTTGAATTTTTGAAAAAAATGTTATCCTCATTTTTCATCATTTTTGAACATGGGCTATAGCCCCTACCGTACGGCATACTATAGCACGCCGTTTTTCATCATTTTTGAGGATTTGAAGAAAATTCAAAATTTCAAAAAACATGGGTTATAGCCCATCGTTTTTTGAATTTTTGAAAAAAATGTTAGCCTCATTTTTCATCATTTTTGAACATGGGCTATAGCCCCTACCGTACGGCATACTATAGCACGCCGTTTTTCATCATTTTTGAGGATTTGAAGAAAATTCAAAATTTCAAAAAACATGGGTTATAGCCCATCGTTTTTTGAATTTTTGAAAAAAATGTTATCCTCATTTTTCATCATTTTTGAACATGGGCTATAGCCCCTACCGTACGGCATACTATAGCACGCCGTTTTTCATCATTTTTGAGGATTTGAAGAAAATTCAAAATTTCAAAAAACATGGGTTATAGCCCATCGTTTTTTGAATTTTTGAAAAAAAAATTATCCTCATTTTTCATCATTTTTGAACATGGGCTATAGCCCCTACCGTACGGCATACTATAGCACGCCGTTTTTCATCATTTTTGAGGATTTGAAGAAAATTCAAAATTTCAAAAAACATGGGTTATAGCCCATCGTTTTTTGAATTTTTGAAAAAAATGTTATCCTCATTTTTCATCATTTTTGAACATGGGCTATAGCCCCTACCGTACGGCATACTATAGCACGCCGTTTTTCATCATTTTTGAGGATTTGAAGAAAATTCAAAATTTCAAAAAACATGGGTTATAGCCCATCGTTTTTTGAATTTTTGAAAAAAATGTTATCCTCATTTTTCATCATTTTTGAACATGGGCTATAGCCCCTACCGTACGGCATACTATAGCACGCCGTTTTTCATCATTTTTGAGGATTTGAAGAAAATTCAAAATTTCAAAAAACATGGGTTATAGCCCATCGTTTTTTGAATTTTTGAAAAAAAAATTATCCTCATTTTTCATCATTTTTGAACATGGGCTATAGCCCCTACCGTACGGCATACTATAGCACGCCGTTTTTCATCATTTTTGAGGATTTGAAGAAAATTCAAAATTTCAAAAAACATGGGTTATAGCCCATCGTTTTTTGAATTTTTGAAAAAAATGTTATCCTCATTTTTCATCATTTTTGAACATGGGCTATAGCCCCTACCGTACGGCATACTATAGCACGCCGTTTTTCATCATTTTTGAGGATTTGAAGAAAATTCAAAATTTCAAAAAACATGGGTTATAGCCCATCGTTTTTTGAATTTTTGAAAAAAATGTTATCCTCATTTTTCATCATTTTTGAACATGGGCTATAGCCCCTACCGTACGGCATACTATAGCACCAGTGTTGTTTTTGGCAGGCATTTTTTAGATTTAGTCAGTCTTAGTCTTTTGGAAAAATGCTTAATTAGTCTTAGTCAGTCTTAGTCATTTGGAAAAATGCTTAATTAGTCTTAGTCAGTCTTAGTCATTTCTATCCTTGATAGTTTTAGTCGACGGAAACTCCTAAGGGTTTTAGTCAGTTTTAGTCATTTTAGTAAAAGGTTTTAGTCAAAATTGTAAAAATGTCTTTGAATAAAATGTCTATAGCGTATAGGTATTAATACATTGGCATTGGAATCAAGGTTAACAGGTTGTACAACTTAGAATGGAAAGAAAGCCCCAGCACACAATAAATGTCCTTTTCACATGGTTTATTCTGACCTCAAGAAAAGACAAAATGTGGTCTGCTTTTGCAGCGTTTCCTCTCACTCACTTAGGCTCAGCAGTCAGCACGCACACATGCCTCACCTGCAGTATGGTACGGGCGGGCCGGGCACACACACACTCTTAAGTACAAACGGGTACAAACAAAAAATAAATTAAATTAAACATGCTGAGGTAGTGGTGGTACACATACATAAGGCAAAAACAACAATACAATCAAACAGGCTTCTCAGTTCTCATAGTGCAATTTCACAGCTATATAAAACAGTGCAGTCTAGCAAGTGCAAACAGTCAGTCAAACACAGTAAAACCTGACAGTAAAGTAATTAAGTAAAGAACCTGGCCTGCTGTTGGCATAAATAGCCTACCGGTTCATTTTGAGGAAAGCGCTTCTCTCTAAAATGACTCTTGCTCTATTACGACGGCCACGACTGAGGTCACCTGTAACGCTAAAGACTCGCTCAGCAAATGCTTGAGATGCTGGCATGGCCAGAATATCTAAAGCTATAGGATTCAGGCTTGGATAAACAGAATCTCCCTGTGCAACCCAAAATTCAATGGCAGTCTGTTTTGTCTCAGTCTCTTGCAGTTGTGACCGTGACAGCTGCTCCTTGAATTTCAGAATTTCCTCCCTGATACATGCCTGTGGCAGCCTAGGCCTGAATGGCCGGTTTGTTTTTGACAAGTGTTTGAATCTGGACTTCTTTCTCTGTGGTCCTGCTCCCTCTTCTCTCTCCTCTCGCTCCTCATCCTCAGGCTCCTCCCTTATTACAGGTGGCACCAAATGAGCAATGTAATCTTCTGCTTTGCTTAGAAGCTCCTGAATTTCTTCGTCCTCGTTTTCGAGGAGTGCTTCTGGGTCCACCGTCGGGTCAAGGAAGCATGCAGCAACAGCGAGGGGTGAGAACTTGGAGTTGGTGTGATCAAGAAAGCAGCTGAACCGCTGGTCCATGTTTGCCTTCATTTTCTTTGCCAGGGAGCCAAGGTCCTTGAAGCCAGAACCCTCAGCATGGGGGAACTCAGACAGGTGAGCATGCAGGTCCAGGAGGGCAGGCACCACAAGCGACAAAGACTGTGTGTCGCTCTGGAGCATCTTGGTGTGGTCAGCGAAGGGGAGGAGTAATTCTTTAATAGCAGTCAGCTTCTGCAACTCACTTGGCTGTAGACAGTCCCAGCTCATCCCCTCAGCAACCCTAGCAACTGAGTCCTTGATTTGGAGAAAGCGGGATATCATCAGGTATGTGCTGGACCATCTTGTTGGGCAGTCTTTCACCAGAGTTAGTTGACAGTCCATCAGCAGCCGCTCGGTTGCCACCGATGACTTGCGGAAGAGCTTGACAACCACTCTGACTTTGTCCAGTAGTCGTTTGACACTTGCTTCTTTCTGGATCATGTTCACCACAAGTTGCAGTGTGTGCACAACGCAGGGGGTCCTCTCGATGGCTCCATACCTAGATAGAAAAGACATGAACACAGAAAAATAAATAATGTATTACTATTCTGTAGTACATTCAGTAAAATTTGAAAATTAGAAACACTGTAATACAATAAACAAAGTATGCACACACTCACATGTATTGCTAAAAGTGAATATAAACAATCATAGCTGAATGTAACAAACTAATCTGCTTCTGCTAAACTGAAATAATTTACCTCTGCTCTTCTCCAACCACCTCAGAGACTTCTCTGGTGTCACTCTCCAATGTGGATTCATCCTCTGAGCTGCTGCTGCTACTGGCCTCCTGCTGTTCAATAGTTTTGAACGCTGCAACCATGTTGCTTCCGTTGTCAGTTATTACTGTCATAATCTTGTTTTGAGGTATTCCCCAGTCTTCGGTGCATCTGTCAACACATGCTTTTATGGACACTGCAGTGTGTGGGTGGCTGATCTGAGCTAGTCTTAGCATTATGTGCCGTGCTTTCTTTTCCTGAGTGCAATAAAAACATGCACTAATTGCAAGGAATGATGCAGTTAGCCCTTTTTTGGACCATATGTCCAGCCCAATTGTTACTTTTTGTGCTGTCGCAAGTCTCCCTTTGTATTTAATTTTCTCCTCATTGTAAATCTTCTCAACCAAATTGTTAATTTTTGTACGTTTTGGAATGCTCAACTTCTTATCAACAGCCTGCATCATAATCAAGAAATCTTCATCTTCAATCGTTGATGCAGGTAGGCCTGTGCGTCCTATCCAGAGGGCGAGAGCTTGTTCCTTCACATGCTGTTCCTTTGAGTCCTTGTCATATTTTGAGCCTGCAGCGAAGGCTGCTGGGATGGAGTGTGCTCCATCTCTTGTTGCACGACCAGGTTTGAGTTTGAGTGCTCTGGTTTCTGGGATCTGGATATGGTAACATACAATGAAGAGTAAATTAACCTAGAGACGGAGTACAGTAGATCTCCTGTAAATGCCTACAGATGGTGAAGACAGACTGTGCTCAGATATGATTGTTCTAACAGTATTAGCACAATCATCATAACTTAAATTAAATATGTTATGATGACTGTGCTAACAGCTTAGTATATCATCATAAAATATATAATTTTATTTAAGATATGATTGTGCTAACAGTTATCATAAACCAAATCATTTAAAGATTCAAATTATTGATAATAATAATACAACTAGCCTATTCATATACACACAATGTTAAATTGTTTTGACGCGAGATATAGACGCCAACACAGTCAACTGGATTTGAACGTGACGTCACCTTGATACGGAAGACAGTGTATAGTTTGACTGGGGCTGTGTGATGTCACTGTCCTGCCCTTGTGGCTTTTGCTTTAGCTTAAAAGCTGGCAGACTACTAATAATTCAATATTTAACAAAGTGAAGCATAACATATCGCAACGTGGCGATTTAACATAAACACAAATAGACGACCGCTAAACATATGCTGCTAATGTTACAGCAGACACGTGTGTTGCTACTGTTTAGGGAACCGAACGTAACAGCAACAGGTCTTTCCCAGTCAAGATGTCACACAAACATGAAATCCCTAAACGTTTTATTCATAATATTAACATGCTAGCATTGTGCATGCATACAGCTTCGTTAACAGGCTGTGTTGCAAAGTTTGCAAACTTACCGTCGCATATATCTCTTTGTGGAGACCATTGAGGTGTCGCTTTAGGTTGGTGGTATTCTTCCCACCCAACTTGATGCCACATGGTTTGTCCCCGACTCCCGGTACGAGGCACTCTGTTTTGTTCTCTGTGACATTATATTTAAAATGTGCCCACAAGTCTTCTCGTTTTCGACGACCACCAAGCCCCGGCATTGACTCAGTGGGCGCCGCCATCATGGCGTGTGTATGTGTGTGTGGAAGTTAGTGGAAGTGAAGATGGGAGGGACAGCGTGTGTGACTGTGCGCGCGCGCGTGTGTGTGTGTGCAATGCATGCATGATGGGCGTGACAAACAAGGAAAGGAGAGGAGGCTCGCAGCCAGTCAGAGGAGCATTTGTGGACATTATTTGCGCCGGCGGAACTTTTTTTCATGCATTTAAAACTTTGTTCGTCAATCCACTAACATTTTCGTCCAACCTCGTCTTGTCAGCGATAACACACACACGTCTCGTCATCGTCATCGTGTCAAACAGAGCTATTTAGCTCGTCAGCGTCAGTCTTGTCCCGATTTTTTTTAGTGTTGTTCGTTTTAGTCCGTCTTAGTCCTGGAAAAAGGGGCGTTGACGTCGTCATTTACGTTATCGTCAGTCCTAACGAAAACAACACTGTATAGCACGCCGTTTTTCATCATTTTTGAGGATTTGAAGAAAATTCAAAATTTCAAAAAACATGGGTTATAGCCCATCGTTTTTTGAATTTTTGAAAAAAAATGTATCCTCATTTTTCATCATTTTTGAACATGGGCTATAGCCCCTACCGTACGGCATACTATAGCACGCCGTTTTTCATCATTTTTGAGGATTTGAAGAAAATTCAAAATTTCAAAAAACATGGGTTATAGCCCATCGTTTTTTGAATTTTTGAAAAAAATGTTATCCTCATTTTTCATCATTTTTGAACATGGGCTATAGCCCCTACCGTACGGCATACTATAGCACGCCGTTTTTCATCATTTTTGAGGATTTGAAGAAAATTCAAAATTTCAAAAAACATGGGTTATAGCCCATCGTTTTTTGAATTTTTGAAAAAAATGTTATCCTCATTTTTCATCATTTTTGAACATGGGCTATAGCCCCTACCGTACGGCATACTATAGCACGCCGTTTTTCATCATTTTTGAGGATTTGAAGAAAATTCAAAATTTCAAAAAACATGGGTTATAGCCCATCGTTTTTTGAATTTTTGAAAAAAATGTTATCCTCATTTTTCATCATTTTTGAACATGGGCTATAGCCCCTACCGTACGGCATACTATAGCACGCCGTTTTTCATCATTTTTGAGGATTTGAAGAAAATTCAAAATTTCAAAAAACATGGGTTATAGCCCATTGTTTTTTGAATTTTTGAAAAAAATGTTATCCTCATTTTTCATCATTTTTGAACATGCGCTATAGCCCCTACCGTACGGCATACTATAGCACGCCGTTTTTCATCATTATTGAGGATTTGAAGAAAATTCAAAATTTCAAAAAACATGGGTTATAGCCCATCGTTTTTTGAATTATTGAAAAAAATGTTATCCTAATTTTTCATCATTTTTGAACATGGGCTATAGCCCCTACCGTACGGCATACTATAGCACGCCGTTTTTCATCATTTTTGAGGATTTGAAGAAAATTCAAAATTTCAAAAAACATGGGTTATAGCCCATCGTTTTTTGAATTTTTGAAAAAAATGTTATCCTCATTTTTCATCATTTTTGAACATGGGCTATAGCCCCTACCGTACGGCATACTATAGCACGCCGTTTTTCATCATTTTTGAGGATTTGAAGAAAATTCAAATTTTCAAAAAACATGGGTTATAGCCCATCGTTTTTTGAATTTTTGAAAAAAATGTTATCCTCATTTTTCATCATTTTTGAACATGGGCTATAGCCCCTACCGTACGGCATACTATAGCACGCCGTTTTTCATCATTTTTGAGGATTTGAAGAAAATTCAAAATTTCAAAAAACATGGGTTATAGCCCATCGTTTTTTGAATTTTTGAAAAAAATGTTATCCTCATTTTTCATCATTTTTGAACATGGGCTATAGCCCCTACCGTACGGCATACTATAGCACGCCGTTTTTCATCATTTTTGAGGATTTGAAGAAAATTCAAAATTTCAAAAAACATGGGTTATAGCCCATCGTTTTTTGAATTATTGAAAAAAATGTTATCCTAATTTTTCATCATTTTTGAACATGGGCTATAGCCCCTACCGTACGGCATACTATAGCACGCCGTTTTTCATCATTTTTGAGGATTTGAAGAAAATTCAAAATTTCAAAAAACATGGGTTATAGCCCATCGTTTTTTGAATTTTTGAAAAAAAATGTTATCCTCATTTTTCATCATTTTTGAACATGGGCTATAGCCCCTACCGTACGGCATACTATAGCACGCCGTTTTTCATCATTTTTGAGGATTTGAAGAAAATTCAAATTTTCAAAAAACATGGGTTATAGCCCATCGTTTTTTGAATTTTTGAAAAAAATGTTATCCTCATTTTTCATCATTTTTGAACATGGGCTATAGCCCCTACCGTACGGCATACTATAGCACGCCGTTTTTCATCATTTTTGAGGATTTGAAGAAAATTCAAAATTTCAAAAAACATGGGTTATAGCCCATCGTTTTTTGAATTTTTGAAAAAAATGTTATCCTCATTTTTCATCATTTTTGAACATGGGCTATAGCCCCTACCGTACGGCATACTATAGCACGCCGTTTTTCATCATTTTTGAGGATTTGAAGAAAATTCAAAATTTCAAAAAACATGGGTTATATTCCATTGTTTTTTGAATTTTTGAAAAAAATGTTATCCTCATTTTTCATCATTTTTGAACATGGGCTATAGCCCCTACCGTACGGCATACTATAGCACGCCGTTTTTCATCATTTTTGAGGATTTGAAGAAAATTCAAAATTTCAAAAAACATGGGTTATAGCCCATCGTTTTTTGAATTTTTGAAAAAAATGTTAGCCTCATTTTTCATCATTTTTGAACATGGGCTATAGCCCCTACCGTACGGCATACTATAGCACGCCGTTTTTCATCATTTTTGAGGATTTGAAGAAAATTCAAAATTTCAAAAAACATGGGTTATAGCCCATCGTTTTTTGAATTTTTGAAAAAAATGTTATCCTCATTTTTCATCATTTTTGAACATGGGCTATAGCCCCTACCGTACGGCATACTATAGCACGCCGTTTTTCATCATTTTTGAGGATTTGAAGAAAATTCAAAATTTCAAAAAACATGGGTTATAGCCCATCGTTTTTTGAATTTTTGAAAAAAATGTTATCCTCATTTTTCATCATTTTTGAACATGGGCTATAGCCCCTACCGTACGGCATACTATAGCACGCCGTTTTTCATCATTTTTGAGGATTTGAAGAAAATTCAAAATTTCAAAAAACATGGGTTATAGCCCATCGTTTTTTGAATTTTTGAAAAAAATGTTATCCTCATTTTTCATCATTTTTGAACATGGGCTATAGCCCCTACCGTACGGCATACTATAGCACGCCGTTTTTCATCATTTTTGAGGATTTGAAGAAAATTCAAAATTTCAAAAAACATGGGTTATAGCCCATCGTTTTTTGAATTTTTGAAAAAAATGTTATCCTCATTTTTCATCATTTTTGAACATGGGCTATAGCCCCTACCGTACGGCATACTATAGCACGCCGTTTTTCATCATTTTTGAGGATTTGAAGAAAATTCAAAATTTCAAAAAACATGGGTTATAGCCCATCGTTTTTTGAATTTTTGAAAAAAATGTTATCCTCATTTTTCATCATTTTTGAACATGGGCTATAGCCCCTACCGTACGGCATACTATAGCACGCCGTTTTTCATCATTTTTGAGGATTTGAAGAAAATTCAAAATTTCAAAAAACATGGGTTATAGCCCATCGTTTTTTGAATTTTTGAAAAAAATGTTATCCTCATTTTTCATCATTTTTGAACATGGGCTATAGCCCCTACCGTACGGCATACTATAGCACGCCGTTTTTCATCATTTTTGAGGATTTGAAGAAAATTCAAAATTTCAAAAAACATGGGTTATAGCCCATTGTTTTTTGAATTTTTGAAAAAAATGTTATCCTCATTTTTCATCATTTTTGAACATGCGCTATAGCCCCTACCGTACGGCATACTATAGCACGCCGTTTTTCATCATTATTGAGGATTTGAAGAAAATTCAAAATTTCAAAAAACATGGGTTATAGCCCATCGTTTTTTGAATTTTTGAAAAAAATGTTATCCTCATTTTTCATCATTTTTGAACATGGGCTATAGCCCCTACCGTACGGCATACTATAGCACGCCGTTTTTCATCATTTTTGAGGATTTGAAGAAAATTCAAAATTTCAAAAAACATGGGTTATAGCCCATTGTTTTTTGAATTTTTGAAAAAAATGTTATCCTCATTTTTCATCATTTTTGAACATGGGCTATAGCCCCTACCGTACGGCATACTATAGCACGCCGTTTTTCATCATTTTTGAGGATTTGAAGAAAATTCAAAATTTCAAAAAACATGGGTTATAGCCCATCGTTTTTTGAATTTTTGAAAAAAATGTTATCCTCATTTTTCATCATTTTTGAACATGCGCTATAGCCCCTACCGTACGGCATACTATAGCACGCTGTTTTTCATCATTATTGAGGATTTGAAGAAAATTCAAAATTTCAAAAAACATGGGTTATAGCCCATTGTTTTTTGAATTTTTGAAAAAAATGTTATCCTCATTTTTCATCATTTTTGAACATGGGCTATAGCCCCTACCGTACGGCATACTATAGCACGCCGTTTTTCATCATTTTTGAGGATTTGAAGAAAATTCAAAATTTCAAAAAACATGGGTTATAGCCCATCGTTTTTTGAATTTTTGAAAAAAAAATTATCCTCATTTTTCATCATTTTTGAACATGGGCTATAGCCCCTACCGTACGGCATACTATAGCACGCCGTTTTTCATCATTTTTGAGGATTTGAAGAAAATTCAAAATTTCAAAAAACATGGGTTATAGCCCATCGTTTTTTGAATTTTTGAAAAAAATGTTATCCTCATTTTTCATCATTTTTGAACATGGGCTATAGCCCCTACCGTACGGCATACTATAGCACGCCGTTTTTCATCATTTTTGAGGATTTGAAGAAAATTCAAAATTTCAAAAAACATGGGTTATAGCCCATCGTTTTTTGAATTTTTGAAAAAAATGTTATCCTCATTTTTCATCATTTTTGAACATGGGCTATAGCCCCTACCGTACGGCATACTATAGCACGCCATTTTTCATCATTTTTGAGGATTTGAAGAAAATTCAAAATTTCAAAAAACATGGGTTATAGCCCATCGTTTTTTGAATTTTTGAAAAAAATGTTATCCTCATTTTTCATCATTTTTGAACATGGGCTATAGCCCCTACCGTACGGCATACTATAGCACGCCGTTTTTCATCATTTTTGAGGATTTGAAGAAAATTCAAAATTTCAAAAAACATGGGTTATAGCCCATCGTTTTTTGAATTTTTGAAAAAAATGTTATCCTCATTTTTCATCATTTTTGAACATGGGCTATAGCCCCTACCGTACGGCATACTATAGCACGCCGTTTTTCATCATTTTTGAGGATTTGAAGAAAATTCAAAATTTCAAAAAACATGGGTTATAGCCCATTGTTTTTTGAATTTTTGAAAAAAATGTTATCCTCATTTTTCATCATTTTTGAACATGGGCTATAGCCCCTACCGTACGGCATACTATAGCACGCCGTTTTTCATCATTTTTGAGGATTTGAAGAAAATTCAAAATTTCAAAAAACATGGGTTATAGCCCATCGTTTTTTGAATTTTTGAAAAAAATGTTATCCTCATTTTTCATCATTTTTGAACATGGGCTATAGCCCCTACCGTACGGCATACTATAGCACGCCGTTTTTCATCATTTTTGAGGATTTGAAGAAAATTCAAAATTTCAAAAAACATGGGTTATAGCCCATCGTTTTTTGAATTTTTGAAAAAAATGTTATCCTCATTTTTCATCATTTTTGAACATGGGCTATAGCCCCTACCGTACGGCATACTATAGCACGCCATTTTTCATCATTTTTGAGGATTTGAAGAAAATTCAAAATTTCAAAAAACATGGGTTATAGCCCATCGTTTTTTGAATTTTTGAAAAAAATGTTATCCTCATTTTTCATCATTTTTGAACATGGGCTATAGCCCCTACCGTACGGCATACTATAGCACGCCGTTTTTCATCATTTTTGAGGATTTGAAGAAAATTCAAAATTTCAAAAAACATGGGTTATAGCCCATCGTTTTTTGAATTTTTGAAAAAAATGTTATCCTCATTTTTCATCATTTTTGAACATGGGCTATAGCCCCTACCGTACGGCATACTATAGCACGCCGTTTTTCATCATTTTTGAGGATTTGAAGAAAATTCAAAATTTCAAAAAACATGGGTTATAGCCCATTGTTTTTTGAATTTTTGAAAAAAATGTTATCCTCATTTTTCATCATTTTTGAACATGGGCTATAGCCCCTACCGTACGGCATACTATAGCACGCCGTTTTTCATCATTTTTGAGGATTTGAAGAAAATTCAAAATTTCAAAAAACATGGGTTATAGCCCATCGTTTTTTGAATTTTTGAAAAAAATGTTATCCTCATTTTTCATCATTTTTGAACATGGGCTATAGCCCCTACCGTACGGCATACTATAGCACGCCATTTTTCATCATTTTTGAGGATTTGAAGAAAATTCAAAATTTCAAAAAACATGGGTTATAGCCCATCGTTTTTTGAATTTTTGAAAAAAATGTTATCCTCATTTTTCATCATTTTTGAACATGGGCTATAGCCCCTACCGTACGGCATACTATAGCACGCTGTTTTTCATCAATTTTGAGGATTTGAAGAAAATTCAAAATTTCAAAAAACATGGGTTATAGCCCATCGTTTTTTGAATTTTTGAAAAAAATGTTATCCTCATTTTTCATCATTTTTGAACATGGGATATAGCCCCTACCGTACGGCATACTATAGCACGCCATTTTTCATCATTTTTGAGGATTTGAAGAAAATTCAAAATTTCAAAAAACATGGGTTATAGCCCATCGTTTTTTGAATTTTTGAAAAAAATGTTATCCTCATTTTTCATCATTTTTGAACATGGGCTATAGCCCCTACCGTACGGCATACTATAGCACGCCGTTTTTCATCATTTTTGAGGATTTGAAGAAAATTCAAAATTTCAAAAAACATGGGTTATAGCCCATCGTTTTTTGAATTTTTGAAAAAAATGTTATCCTCATTTTTCATCATTTTTGAACATGGGCTATAGCCCCTACCGTACGGCATACTATAGCACGCCGTTTTTCATCATTTTTGAGGATTTGAAGAAAATTCAAAATTTCAAAAAACATGGGTTATAGCCCAACGTTTTTTGAATTTTTGAAAAAAATGTTATCCTCATTTTTCATCATTTTTGAACATGGGATATAGCCCCTACCGTACGGCATACTATAGCACGCCATTTTTCATCATTTTTGAGGATTTGAAGAAAATTCAAAATTTCAAAAAACATGGGTTATAGCCCATCGTTTTTTGAATTTTTGAAAAAATGTTATCCTCATTTTTCATCATTTTTGAACATGGGCTATAGCCCCTACCGTACGGCATACTATAGCACGCCGTTTTTCATCATTTTTGAGGATTTGAAGAAAATTCAAAATTTCAAAAAACATGGATTATAGCCCATTGTTTTTTTAATTTTTGAAAAAAATGTTATCCTCATTTTTCATCATTTTTGAACATGGGCTATAGCCCCTACCGTACGGCATACTATAGCACGCCGTTTTTCATCATTTTTGAGGATTTGAAGAAAATTCAAAATTTCAAAAAACATGGGTTATAGCCCATCGTTTTTTGAATTTTTGAAAAAAATGTTATCCTCATTTTTCATCATTTTTGAACATGGGCTATAGCCCCTACCGTACGGCATACTATAGCACGCCGTTTTTCATCATTTTTGAGGATTTGAAGAAAATTCAAAATTTCAAAAAACATGGGTTATAGCCCATCGTTTTTTGAATTTTTGAAAAAAATGTTATCCTCATTTTTCATCATTTTTGAACATGGGCTATAGCCCCTACCGTACGGCATACTATAGCACGCCGTTTTTCATCAATTTTGAGGATTTGAAGAAAATTCAAAATTTCAAAAAAAATGGGTTATAGCCCATCGTTTTTTGAATTTTTGAAAAAAATGTTATCCTCATTTTTCATCATTTTTGAACATGGGATATAGCCCCTACCGTACGGCATACTATAGCACGCCATTTTTCATCATTTTTGAGGATTTGAAGAAAATTCAAAATTTCAAAAAACATGGGTTATAGCCCATCGTTTTTTGAATTTTTGAAAAAATGTTATCCTCATTTTTCATCATTTTTGAACATGGGCTATAGCCCCTACCGTACGGCATACTATAGCACGCCGTTTTTCATCATTTTTGAGGATTTGAAGAAAATTCAAAATTTCAAAAAACATGGATTATAGCCCATTGTTTTTTTAATTTTTGAAAAAAATGTTATCCTCATTTTTCATCATTTTTGAACATGGGCTATAGCCCCTACCGTACGGCATACTATAGCACGCCGTTTTTCATCATTTTTGAGGATTTGAAGAAAATTCAAAATTTCAAAAAACATGGGTTATAGCCCATCGTTTTTTGAATTATTGAAAAAAATGTTATCCTAATTTTTCATCATTTTTGAACATGGGCTATAGCCCCTACCGTACGGCATACTATAGCACGCCGTTTTTCATCATTTTTGAGGATTTGAAGAAAATTCAAAATTTCAAAAAACATGGGTTATAGCCCATCGTTTTTTGAATTTTTGAAAAAAATGTTATCCTCATTTTTCATCATTTTTGAACATGGGCTATAGCCCCTACCGTACGGCATACTATAGCACGCCGTTTTTCATCATTTTTGAGGATTTGAAGAAAATTCAAATGTTCAAAAAACATGGGTTATAGCCCATCGTTTTTTGAATTTTTGAAAAAAAATTTATCCTCATTTTTCATCATTTTTGAACATGGGCTATAGCCCCTACCGTACGGCATACTATAGCACGCCGTTTTTCATCATTTTTGAGGATTTGAAGAAAATTCAAAATTTCAAAAAACATGGGTTATAGCCCATCGTTTTTTGAATTTTTGAAAAAAATGTTATCCTCATTTTTCATCATTTTTGAACATGGGCTATAGCCCCTACCGTACGGCATACTATAGCACGCCGTTTTTCATCATTTTTGAGGATTTGAAGAAAATTCAAAATTTCAAAAAACATGGGTTATAGCCCATCGTTTTTTGAATTATTGAAAAAAATGTTATCTTAATTTTTCATCATTTTTGAACATGGGCTATAGCCCCTACCGTACGGCATACTATAGCACGCCGTTTTTCATCATTTTTGAGGATTTGAAGAAAATTCAAAATTTAAAAAAACATGGGTTATAGCCCATCGTTTTTTGAATTTTTGAAAAAAAATGTTATCCTCATTTTTCATCATTTTTGAACATGGGCTATAGCCCCTACCGTACGGCATACTATAGCACGCCGTTTTTCATCATTTTTGAGGATTTGAAGAAAATTCAAATTTTCAAAAAACATGGGTTATAGCCCATCGTTTTTTTAATTTTTGAAAAAAATGTTATCCTCATTTTTCATCATTTTTGAACATGGGCTATAGCCCCTACCGTACGGCATACTATAGCACGCCGTTTTTCATCATTTTTGAGGATTTGAAGAAAATTCAAAATTTCAAAAAACATGGGTTATAGCCCATCGTTTTTTGAATTTTTGAAAAAAATGTTATCCTCATTTTTCATCATTTTTGAACATGGGCTATAGCCCCTACCGTACGGCATACTATAGCACGCCGTTTTTCATCATTTTTGAGGATTTGAAGAAAATTCAAAATTTCAAAAAACATGGGTTATATTCCATTGTTTTTTGAATTTTTGAAAAAAATGTTATCCTCATTTTTCATCATTTTTGAACATGGGCTATAGCCCCTACCGTACGGCATACTATAGCACGCCGTTTTTCATCATTTTTGAGGATTTGAAGAAAATTCAAAATTTCAAAAAACATGGGTTATAGCCCATCGTTTTTTGAATTTTTGAAAAAAATGTTATCCTCATTTTTCATCATTTTTGAACATGGGCTATAGCCCCTACCGTACGGCATACTATAGCACGCCGTTTTTCATCATTTTTGAGGATTTGAAGAAAATTCAAAATTTCAAAAAACATGGGTTATAGCCCATCGTTTTTTGAATTTTTGAAAAAAATGTTATCCTCATTTTTCATCATTTTTGAACATGGGCTATAGCCCCTACCGTACGGCATACTATAGCACGCCGTTTTTCATCATTTTTGAGGATTTGAAGAAAATTCAAAATTTCAAAAAACATGGGTTATAGCCCATCGTTTTTTGAATTTTTGAAAAAAATGTTATCCTCATTTTTCATCATTTTTGAACATGGGCTATAGCCCCTACCGTACGGCATACTATAGCACGCCGTTTTTCATCATTTTTGAGGATTTGAAGAAAATTCAAAATTTCAAAAAACATGGGTTATAGCCCATCGTTTTTTGAATTATTGAAAAAAATGTTATCCTAATTTTTCATCATTTTTGAACATGGGCTATAGCCCCTACCGTACGGCATACTATAGCACGCCGTTTTTCATCATTTTTGAGGATTTGAAGAAAATTCAAAATTTCAAAAAACATGGGTTATAGCCCATCGTTTTTTGAATTTTTGAAAAAAAATGTATCCTCATTTTTCATCATTTTTGAACATGGGCTATAGCCCCTACCGTACGGCATACTATAGCACGCCGTTTTTCATCATTTTTGAGGATTTGAAGAAAATTCAAAATTTCAAAAAACATGGGTTATAGCCCATCGTTTTTTGAATTTTTGAAAAAAATGTTATCCTCATTTTTCATCATTTTTGAACATGGGCTATAGCCCCTACCGTACGGCATACTATAGCACGCCGTTTTTCATCATTTTTAAGGATTTGAAGAAAATTCAAAATTTCAAAAAACATGGGTTATAGCCCATCGTTTTTTGAATTTTTGAAAAAAATGTTATCCTCATTTTTCATCATTTTTGAACATGGGCTATAGCCCCTACCGTACGGCATACTATAGCACGCCGTTTTTCATCATTTTTGAGGATTTGAAGAAAATTCAAAATTTCAAAAAACATGGGTTATAGCCCATCGTTTTTTGAATTTTTGAAAAAAATGTTATCCTCATTTTTCATCATTTTTGAACATGGGCTATAGCCCCTACCGTACGGCATACTATAGCACGCCGTTTTTCATCATTTTTGAGGATTTGAAGAAAATTCAAAATTTCAAAAAACATGGGTTATAGCCCATTGTTTTTTGAATTTTTGAAAAAAATGTTATCCTCATTTTTCATCATTTTTGAACATGCGCTATAGCCCCTACCGTACGGCATACTATAGCACGCCGTTTTTCATCATTATTGAGGATTTGAAGAAAATTCAAAATTTCAAAAAACATGGGTTATAGCCCATCGTTTTTTGAATTTTTGAAAAAAATGTTATCCTCATTTTTCATCATTTTTGAACATGGGCTATAGCCCCTACCGTACGGCATACTATAGCACGCCGTTTTTCATCATTTTTGAGGATTTGAAGAAAATTCAAAATTTCAAAAAACATGGGTTATAGCCCATTGTTTTTTGAATTTTTGAAAAAAATGTTATCCTCATTTTTCATCATTTTTGAACATGGGCTATAGCCCCTACCGTACGGCATACTATAGCACGCCGTTTTTCATCATTTTTGAGGATTTGAAGAAAATTCAAAATTTCAAAAAACATGGGTTATAGCCCATCGTTTTTTGAATTATTGAAAAAAATGTTATCCTAATTTTTCATCATTTTTGAACATGGGCTATAGCCCCTACCGTACGGCATACTATAGCACGCCGTTTTTCATCATTTTTGAGGATTTGAAGAAAATTCAAAATTTCAAAAAACATGGGTTATAGCCCATCGTTTTTTGAATTTTTGAAAAAAATGTTATCCTCATTTTTCATCATTTTTGAACATGGGCTATAGCCCCTACCGTACGGCATACTATAGCACGCCGTTTTTCATCATTTTTGAGGATTTGAAGAAAATTCAAATTTTCAAAAAACATGGGTTATAGCCCATCGTTTTTTGAATTTTTGAAAAAAATGTTATCCTCATTTTTCATCATTTTTGAACATGGGCTATAGCCCCTACCGTACGGCATACTATAGCACGCCGTTTTTCATCATTTTTGAGGATTTGAAGAAAATTCAAAATTTCAAAAAACATGGGTTATTACCCATCGTTTTTTGAATTTTTGAAAAAAATGTTATCCTCATTTTTCATCATTTTTGAACATGGGCTATAGCCCCTACCGTACGGCATACTATAGCACGCCGTTTTTCATCATTTTTGAGGATTTGAAGAAAATTCAAAATTTCAAAAAACATGGGTTATAGCCCATCGTTTTTTGAATTATTGAAAAAAATGTTATCCTAATTTTTCATCATTTTTGAACATGGGCTATAGCCCCTACCGTACGGCATACTATAGCACGCCGTTTTTCATCATTTTTGAGGATTTGAAGAAAATTCAAAATTTCAAAAAACATGGGTTATAGCCCATCGTTTTTTGAATTTTTGAAAAAAAATGTTATCCTCATTTTTCATCATTTTTGAACATGGGCTATAGCCCCTACCGTACGGCATACTATAGCACGCCGTTTTTCATCATTTTTGAGGATTTGAAGAAAATTCAAATTTTCAAAAAACATGGATTATAGCCCATCGTTTTTTGAATTTTTGAAAAAAATGTTATCCTCATTTTTCATCATTTTTGAACATGGGCTATAGCCCCTACCGTACGGCATACTATAGCACGCCGTTTTTCATCATTTTTGAGGATTTGAAGAAAATTCAAAATTTCAAAAAACATGGGTTATAGCCCATCGTTTTTTGAATTTTTGAAAAAAATGTTATCCTCATTTTTCATCATTTTTGAACATGGGCTATAGCCCCTACCGTACGGCATACTATAGCACGCCGTTTTTCATCATTTTTGAGGATTTGAAGAAAATTCAAAATTTCAAAAAACATGGGTTATATTCCATTGTTTTTTGAATTTTTGAAAAAAATGTTATCCTCATTTTTCATCATTTTTGAACATGGGCTATAGCCCCTACCGTACGGCATACTATAGCACGCCGTTTTTCATCATTTTTGAGGATTTGAAGAAAATTCAAAATTTCAAAAAACATGGGTTATAGCCCATCGTTTTTTGAATTTTTGAAAAAAATGTTAGCCTCATTTTTCATCATTTTTGAACATGGGCTATAGCCCCTACCGTACGGCATACTATAGCACGCCGTTTTTCATCATTTTTGAGGATTTGAAGAAAATTCAAAATTTCAAAAAACATGGGTTATAGCCCATCGTTTTTTGAATTTTTGAAAAAAATGTTATCCTCATTTTTCATCATTTTTGAACATGGGCTATAGCCCCTACCGTACGGCATACTATAGCACGCCGTTTTTCATCATTTTTGAGGATTTGAAGAAAATTCAAAATTTCAAAAAACATGGGTTATAGCCCATCGTTTTTTGAATTTTTGAAAAAAATGTTATCCTCATTTTTCATCATTTTTGAACATGGGCTATAGCCCCTACCGTACGGCATACTATAGCACGCCGTTTTTCATCATTTTTGAGGATTTGAAGAAAATTCAAAATTTCAAAAAACATGGGTTATAGCCCATCGTTTTTTGAATTTTTGAAAAAAATGTTATCCTCATTTTTCATCATTTTTGAACATGGGCTATAGCCCCTACCGTACGGCATACTATAGCACGCCGTTTTTCATCATTTTTGAGGATTTGAAGAAAATTCAAAATTTCAAAAAACATGGGTTATAGCCCATCGTTTTTTGAATTTTTGAAAAAAATGTTATCCTCATTTTTCATCATTTTTGAACATGGGCTATAGCCCCTACCGTACGGCATACTATAGCACGCCGTTTTTCATCATTTTTGAGGATTTGAAGAAAATTCAAAATTTCAAAAAACATGGGTTATAGCCCATCGTTTTTTGAATTTTTGAAAAAAATGTTATCCTCATTTTTCATCATTTTTGAACATGGGCTATAGCCCCTACCGTACGGCATACTATAGCACGCCGTTTTTCATCATTTTTGAGGATTTGAAGAAAATTCAAAATTTCAAAAAACATGGGTTATAGCCCATCGTTTTTTGAATTTTTGAAAAAAATGTTATCCTCATTTTTCATCATTTTTGAACATGGGCTATAGCCCCTACCGTACGGCATACTATAGCACGCCGTTTTTCATCATTTTTGAGGATTTGAAGAAAATTCAAAATTTCAAAAAACATGGGTTATAGCCCATTGTTTTTTGAATTTTTGAAAAAAATGTTATCCTCATTTTTCATCATTTTTGAACATGCGCTATAGCCCCTACCGTACGGCATACTATAGCACGCCGTTTTTCATCATTATTGAGGATTTGAAGAAAATTCAAAATTTCAAAAAACATGGGTTATAGCCCATCGTTTTTTGAATTTTTGAAAAAAATGTTATCCTCATTTTTCATCATTTTTGAACATGGGCTATAGCCCCTACCGTACGGCATACTATAGCACGCCGTTTTTCATCATTTTTGAGGATTTGAAGAAAATTCAAAATTTCAAAAAACATGGGTTATAGCCCATTGTTTTTTGAATTTTTGAAAAAAATGTTATCCTCATTTTTCATCATTTTTGAACATGGGCTATAGCCCCTACCGTACGGCATACTATAGCACGCCGTTTTTCATCATTTTTGAGGATTTGAAGAAAATTCAAAATTTCAAAAAACATGGGTTATAGCCCATCGTTTTTTGAATTTTTGAAAAAAATGTTATCCTCATTTTTCATCATTTTTGAACATGGGCTATAGCCCCTACCGTACGGCATACTATAGCACGCCGTTTTTCATCATTTTTGAGGATTTGAAGAAAATTCAAAATTTCAAAAAACATGGGTTATAGCCCATCGTTTTTTGAATTTTTGAAAAAAAAATTATCCTCATTTTTCATCATTTTTGAACATGGGCTATAGCCCCTACCGTACGGCATACTATAGCACGCCGTTTTTCATCATTTTTGAGGATTTGAAGAAAATTCAAAATTTCAAAAAACATGGGTTATAGCCCATCGTTTTTTGAATATTTGAAAAAAATGTTATCCTCATTTTTCATCATTTTTGAACATGGGCTATAGCCCCTACCGTACGGCATTTGTAAGTGTAAGGCTTTATTGGGTCGTCCACTCACAGTTAACAGTCTTTGTATTGAGTTTGTGCTTGAAATGTAGGCCTACTGTAATTCTGCAAACTGTTAATAAATATTTCAATCAATCAATCAATCAAAATTGACATTTCAACTATTGATCAGACGCTGTGCATTGACGACACCTAGTGGTCATTCATTTTAATTGCATGCATGCAGAGAAATCACAACATTGTGAGACGCACTGGGTCGTTGCCATGTTTTGCCACGGAAACCAGCGACCTGCCTTGTGTAAGTAAGTAAATTTTATTTATAAAGCACCTTTCTTAACAATGTTACAGTGCTGTACAGTGACACAATAAAATCAATCATAATTAAAACAGGACAGTACAACAAGCAAATAAGAACAACATAATCAAGTCAAATAAAATCAGAAAAATGTTCCCGAAATAAAAACGTTTTCAGTGGACGAAGCCAGGCTTGATACGAGCAGACGTGGCAACGCGATCGAAACACAGGGGCAATCTCCCGTTGGCCGAGAGGTTGGAACTCACGGGCCAATGGGAGCCTGTGTCGTGTAATTTCTCCCTTTACACTGACTATAATTCTATCTATTTGAGACAGAAACGGCTAAGCAATACGGCAGGCTGTAGGCTGTAGTCAAAAGCACCGGACGAATGAAGGCAGGCAGAGAGTGTTCTGAAGTGTAGTCTAGAGTCGATCATTTTATTGCAACCGAGACCAAGACAGAGAGCTTCGCCATTGTCCCTGAGCCTGGAGCTCAGGGACTCCCTCGTACTGAACCGCTGCCGCGGCCAGTTTAAGACTCCGTAAACCTTGCATTTTACAGGACATATATACAGTGTTTTTGCATAGACACAGATATACGGAGGTGGAGACTGAAACTTTACATACCGGTATTCATCAACATATTGCCACTTGGTAAGCAAAGGTCTCTCCTGGATACAATAGAATGCTAAGTTCCCTATCACACCTGGCCAGGCCAAGCTACTTGACTAAGGCCCACGACACCTTGACTTTAAATATCAAAGACAGGCCTCTGCAGACACAGTGACTGCAGATAGTGACAGTTGACTTTTTTAGCATGCCCTTAGCACAGTGACCAAATGTATAAGTCGGACATTTTAACATGGCTTATATATGAATATCATGAAATATAGATACCACACCTGCATGCTTTTGGGCGGCCAATAAGGGCAGGGGTAAAACAGAGAGAATTGTTTCCGGATCCTTAACATCAACTAGCACAGAAAAGCTGTGTTGTATTAACCAGCAGTTAGCTCAGTCTGATGAGTGTCTGTGTTTGTGATCCACAGGTCCAGGGTTCAAATCCCACATTATTCATGTGTCTCTGTGATTCTTTGCTTTGCACACTGACTTTCAGAAGGACAACTTTAAAGCAGCACAGAAATTCCCAATGATTGTGTGCCTCAGTGGACCAACGGATAAGTCAAATGATATCCGTAGTATACCTAGTAGAAGTGTGCCGGTTCGAACCCCGACATACTCAAATCTTTACTGACACTTTGCATTCCACACTAACATCAACTAGCACAGAAAAGCTGTGTTGTAGTAACCAGCACTTAGCTCAGTGTGATGAGTGGCTGTACTTAGTTGTGATCCACAGGTCCACGGTTCAAATCCCACATTATTCATGTGTCTCTGTGATGCTTTGCTTTGCACACTGACTTTCTTGAATAAAAAATAAAAACTCAAAAGCACCAGGAGACATCTGCTGAATGCCCCAAGGTGCCTTGGCTCAATGGTGTGGAGCGCTTGACCCAGTTGCCAGCTTCAGACAGTTGGCCGGTTCAAGTCCCATGTCATGACATCAAGGTGCTGGAGGACCATCGGGAGTTCCTCCTACAGCTCAATGCTGCAGTAATTTGAACTTTTCAAGGCTAGAATAAAAAATAAAAACTCAAAAGCACCCGGAGACATCTGCTGAATGCCCAAAGGTGCCGTGGCGTAATGGTGTGGAGCGCTTGGCCCGTTGCCTCTGCTACAGTCAGTTGGCCGGTTCAAGTCCCATGTCATGACATCAAGGTGCTGGAGGACCCCTGAAGAACATTTTCAATGTCCATCTAAATTCTAAAAGGCTTGTTAAATATGAGTTCCCGGTTATACCTTACATGCCAGTGTGGCGCAGGTGATAAACCGGGGGTTTGTAAACAGGACATTCAGGGTTCAAGTCCCCTGAAGAACATTTTCAATGTCCATCTAAATTCTAAAAGGCTGGTTAAATATGAGTTCCCGGTAATTCCTTACATGCCAGTGTGGCGCAGGTGATAAACCGGGGGTTTGTAAACAGGACATTCAGGGTTCAAGTCCCCTGAAGAACATTTTCAATGTCCATCTAAATTCTAAAAGGCTGGTTAAATATGAGTTCCCGGTTATACCTTACATGCCAGTGTGGCGCAGGTGATAAACCGGGGGTTTGTAAACAGGACATTCAGGGTTCAAGTCCCCTGAAGAACATTTTCAATGTCCATCTAAATTCTAAAAGGCTGGTTAAATATGAGTTCCCGGTAATTCCTTACATGCCAGTGTGGCGCAGGTGATAAACCGGGGGTTTGTAAACAGGACATTCAGGGTTCAAGTCCCCTGAAGAACATTTTCAATGTCCATCTAAATTCTAAAAGGCTGGTTAAATATGAGTTCCCGGTTATACCTTACATGCCAGTGTGGCGCAGGTGATAAACCGGGGGTTTGTAAACAGGACATTCAGGGTTCAAGTCCCCTGAAGAACATTTTCAATGTCCATCTAAATTCTAAAAGGCTGGTTAAATATGAGTTCCCGGTTATACCTTACATGTCAGTGTGGCACTTAGCTCAGTGTGATGAGTGGCTGTACTTAGTTGTGATCCACAGGTCCACGGTTCAAATCCCACATTATTCATGTGTCTCTGTGATGCTTTGCTTTGCACACTGACTTTCTTGAATAAAAAATAAAAACTCAAAAGCACCAGGAGACATCTGCTGAATGCCCCAAGGTGCCTTGGCTCAATGGTGTGGAGCGCTTGACCCAGTTGCCAGCTTCAGACAGTTGGCCGGTTCAAGTCCCATGTCATGACATCAAGGTGCTGGGAAGGACCATCGGGAGACGGTGCTCTCTCCCCCTGTTTCCTGAAAAGTAACGGTTGGGGGTTATGCCGTACGATATAGGCTATAGCCCACCGTCCAAAATGATGAGAAACGAGGATTATTTTTTTTCAAAATTTCAAAAAACATGGGCTATAACCCATCGTTTTTTTTTTTTTTTTCATTTTTCATATTTCAATTGTAATTGCGGAAATTGCGGAAATGGTAATTGCGGAAATTGCGGAAATGGTAATTGCGGAAATTGCGGAAATGGAAATTGCGGAAATTGCGGAAATGGAAATTGCGGAAATTGCGGAAATTCTAATTGCGGAAATTGCGGAATTGTGGAAATTGCGGAAATTGCGAAATTGCGGAAATGGAAATTGCGGAAATTGCGGAAATGGAAATTGCGGAAATTGCGGAAATGGAAATTGTGGAAATTGCGGAAATGGAAATTGTGGAAATGGAAATTGCGGAAATTGCGGAATAAATGAAAAAAAAAAACGATGGGTTATAGCCCATGTTTTTTGAAATTTTGAAAAAAAAAGTTATCCTCGTTTCTCATCATTTTGGACCGTGGGCTATAGCCTATATCGTACGGCATAACCCCCAACCGTTACTTTTCAGGAAACAGGGGGAGAGAGCACCGTCTCCCGATGGTCCTTCCCAGCACCTTGATGTCATGACATGGGACTTGAACCGGCCAACTGTCTGAAGCTGGCAACTGGGTCAAGCGCTCCACACCATTGAGCCAAGGCACCTTGGGGCATTCAGCAGATGTCTCCTGGTGCTTTTGAGTTTTTATTTTTTATTCAAGAAAGTCAGTGTGCAAAGCAAAGCATCACAGAGACACATGAATAATGTGGGATTTGAACCGTGGACCTGTGGATCACAACTAAGTACAGCCACTCATCACACTGAGCTAAGTGCCACACTGACATGTAAGGTATAACCGGGAACTCATATTTAACCAGCCTTTTAGAATTTAGATGGACATTGAAAATGTTCTTCAGGGGACTTGAACCCTGAATGTCCTGTTTACAAACCCCCGGTTTATCACCTGCGCCACACTGGCATGTAAGGTATAACCGGGAACTCATATTTAACCAGCCTTTTAGAATTTAGATGGACATTGAAAATGTTCTTCAGGGGACTTGAACCCTGAATGTCCTGTTTACAAACCCCCGGTTTATCACCTGCGCCACACTGGCATGTAAGAAATTACCGGGAACTCATATTTAACCAGCCTTTTAGAATTTAGATGGACATTGAAAATGTTCTTCAGGGGACTTGAACCCTGAATGTCCTGTTTACAAACCCCCGGTTTATCACCTGCGCCACACTGGCATGTAAGGTATAACCGGGAACTCATATTTAACAAGCCTTTTAGAATTTAGATGGACATTGAAAATGTTCTTCAGGGGTCCTCCAGCACCTTGATGTCATGACATGGGACTTGAACCGGCCAACTGACTGTAGCAGAGGCAACGGGCCAAGCGCTCCACACCATTACGCCACGGCACCTTTGGGCATTCAGCAGATGTCTCCGGGTGCTTTTGAGTTTTTATTTTTTATTCTAGCCTTGAAAAGTTCAAATTACTGCAGCATTGAGCTGTAGGAGGAACTCCCGATGGTCCTCCAGCACCTTGATGTCATGACATGGGACTTGAACCGGCCAACTGTCTGAAGCTGGCAACTGGGTCAAGCGCTCCACACCATTGAGCCAAGGCACCTTGGGGCATTCAGCAGATGTCTCCTGGTGCTTTTGAGTTTTTATTTTTTATTCAAGAAAGTCAGTGTGCAAAGCAAAGCATCACAGAGACACATGAATAATGTGGGATTTGAACCGTGGACCTGTGGATCACAACTAAGTACAGCCACTCATCACACTGAGCTAAGTGCTGGTTACTACAACACAGCTTTTCTGTGCTAGTTGATGTTAGTGTGGAATGCAAAGTGTCAGTAAAGATTTGAGTATGTCGGGGTTCGAACCGGCACACTTCTACTAGGTATACTACGGATATCATTTGACTTATCCGTTGGTCCACTGAGGCACACAATCATTGGGAATTTCTGTGCTGCTTTAAAGTTGTCCTTCTGAAAGTCAGTGTGCAAAGCAAAGAATCACAGAGACACATGAATAATGTGGGATTTGAACCCTGGACCTGTGGATCACAAACACAGACACTCATCAGACTGAGCTAACTGCTGGTTAATACAACACAGCTTTTCTGTGCTAGTTGATGTTAAGGATCCGGAAACAATTCTCTCTGTTTTACCCCTGCCCTTATTGGCCGCCCGCCATGCAGGTGTGGTATCTATATTTCATGATATTCATATATAAGCCATGTTAAAATGTCCGACTTATACATTTGGTCACTGTGCTAAGGGCATGCTAAATAAGTCAACTGTCACTATCTGCAGTCACTGTGTCTGCAGAGGCCTGTCTTTGATATTTAAAGTCAAGGTGTCGTGGGCCTTAGTCAAGTAGCTTGGCCTGGCCAGGTGTGATAGGGAACTTAGCATTCTATTGTATCCAGGAGAGACCTTTGCTTACCAAGTGGCAATATGTTGATGAATACCGGTATGTAAAGTTTCAGTCTCCACCTCCGTATATCTGTGTCTATGCAAAAACACTGTATATATGTCCTGTAAAATGCAAGGTTTACGGAGTCTTAAACTGGCCGCGGCAGCGGTTCAGTACGAGGGAGTCCCTGAGCTCCAGGCTCAGGGACAATGGCGAAGCTCTCTGTCTTGGTCTCGGTTGCAATAAAATGATCGACTCTACACTACACTTCAGAACACTCTCTGCCTGCCTTCATTCGTCCGGTGCTTTTGACTACAGCCTACAGCCTGCCGTATTGCTTAGCCGTTTCTGTCTCAAATAGATAGAATTATAGTCAGTGTAAAGGGAGAAATTACACGACACAGGCTCCCATTGGCCCGTGAGTTCCAACCTCTCGGCCAACGGGAGATTGCCCCTGTGTTTCGATCGCGTTGCCACGTCTGCTCGTATCAAGCCTGGCTTCGTCCACTGAAAACGTTTTTATTTCGGGAACATTTTTCTGATTTTATTTGACTTGATTATGTTGTTCTTATTTGCTTGTTGTACTGTCCTGTTTTAATTATGATTGATTTTATTGTGTCACTGTACAGCACTTTGTAACATTGTTAAGAAAGGTGCTTTATAAATAAAATTTACTTACTTACACAAGGCAGGTCGCTGGTTTCCGTGGCAAAACATGGCAACGACCCAGTGCGTCTCACAATGTTGTGATTTCTCTGCATGCATGCAATTAAAATGAATGACCACTAGGTGTCGTCAATGCACAGCGTCTGATCAATAGTTGAAATGTCAATTTTGATTGATTGATTGATTGAAATATTTATTAACAGTTTGCAGAATTACAGTAGGCCTACATTTAAAGCACAAACTCAATACAAAGACTGTTAACTGTGAGTGGACGACCCAATAAAGCCTTACACTTACAAATGCCGTACGGTAGGGGCTATAGCCCATGTTCAAAAATGATGAAAAATGAGGATAACATTTTTTTCAAAAATTCAAAAAACGATGGGCTATAACCCATGTTTTTTGAAATTTTGAATTTTCTTCAAATCCTCAAAAATGATGAAAAACGGCGTGCTATAGTATGCCGTACGGTAGGAGCTATAGCCCATGTTCAAAAATGATGAAAAATGAGGATAACATTTTTTTCAAAAATTCAAAAAACGATGGGCTATAACCCATGTTTTTTGAAATTTTGAATTTTCTTCAAATCCTCAAAAATGATGAAAAACGGCGTGCTATAGTATGCCGTACGGTAGGGGCTATAGCCCATGTTCAAAAATGATGAAAAATGAGGATAACATTTTTTTCAAAAATTCAAAAAACGATGGGCTATAACCCATGTTTTTTGAAATTTTTAATTTTCTTCAAATCCTCAAAAATTATGAAAAACGGCGTGCTATAGTATGCCGTACGGTAGGGGCTATAGCCCATGTTCAAAAATGATGAAAAATGAGGATAACATTTTTTTCAAAAATTCAAAAAACGATGGGCTATAACCCATGTTTTTTGAAATTTTGAATTTTCTTCAAATCCTCAAAAATGATGAAAAACGGCGTGCTATAGTATGCCGTACGGTAGGGGCTATAGCCCATGTTCAAAAATGATGAAAAATGAGGATAACATTTTTTTCAAAAATTCAAAAAACGATGGGCTATAACCCATGTTTTTTGAAATTTTGAATTTTCTTCAAATCCTCAAAAATGATGAAAAACGGCGTGCTATAGTATGCCGTACGGTAGGGGCTATATCCCATGTTCAAAAATGATGAAAAATGAGGATAACATTTTTTTCAAAAATTCAAAAAACGATGGGCTATAACCCATGTTTTTTGAAATTTTGAATTTTCTTCAAATCCTCAAAATTGATGAAAAACGGCGTGCTATAGTATGCCGTACGGTAGGGGCTATAGCCCATGTTCAAAAATGATGAAAAATGAGGATAACATTTTTTTCAAAAATTCAAAAAACGATGGGCTATAACCCATGTTTTTTGAAATTTTGAATTTTCTTCAAATCCTCAAAAATGATGAAAAACGGCGTGCTATAGTATGCCGTACGGTAGGGGCTATAGCCCATGTTCAAAAATGATGAAAAATGAGGATAACATTTTTTTCAAAAATTCAAAAAACGATGGGCTATAACCCATGTTTTTTGAAATTTTGAATTTTCTTCAAATCCTCAAAAATGATGAAAAACGGCGTGCTATAGTATGCCGTACGGTAGGGGCTATATCCCATGTTCAAAAATGATGAAAAATGAGGATAACATTTTTTTCAAAAATTCAAAAAACGATGGGCTATAACCCATGTTTTTTGAAATTTTGAATTTTCTTCAAATCCTCAAAATTGATGAAAAACGGCGTGCTATAGTATGCCGTACGGTAGGGGCTATAGCCCATGTTCAAAAATGATGAAAAATGAGGATAACATTTTTTTCAAAAATTCAAAAAACGTTGGGCTATAACCCATGTTTTTTGAAATTTTGAATTTTCTTCAAATCCTCAAAAATGATGAAAAACGGCGTGCTATAGTATGCCGTACGGTAGGGGCTATAGCCCATGTTCAAAAATGATGAAAAATGAGGATAACATTTTTTTCAAAAATTCAAAAAACGATGGGCTATAACCCATGTTTTTTGAAATTTTGAATTTTCTTCAAATCCTCAAAAATGATGAAAAACGGCGTGCTATAGTATGCCGTACGGTAGGGGCTATAGCCCATGTTCAAAAATGATGAAAAATGAGGATAATCTTTTTTTCAAAAATTCAAAAAACGATGGGCTATAACCCATGTTTTTTGAAATTTTGAATTTTCTTCAAATCCTCAAAAATGATGAAAAACGGCGTGCTATAGTATGCCGTACGGTAGGGGCTATAGCCCATGTTCAAAAATGATGAAAAATGAGGATAACATTTTTTTCAAAAATTCAAAAAACGATGGGCTATAACCCATGTTTTTTGAAATTTTGAATTTTCTTCAAATCCTCAAAAATGATGAAAAACGGCGTGCTATAGTATGCCGTACGGTAGGGGCTATATCCCATGTTCAAAAATGATGAAAAATGAGGATAACATTTTTTTCAAAAATTCAAAAAACGATGGGCTATAACCCATGTTTTTTGAAATTTTGAATTTTCTTCAAATCCTCAAAATTGATGAAAAACGGCGTGCTATAGTATGCCGTACGGTAGGGGCTATAGCCCATGTTCAAAAATGATGAAAAATGAGGATAACATTTTTTTCAAAAATTCAAAAAACGATGGGCTATAACCCATGTTTTTTGAAATTTTGAATTTTCTTCAAATCCTCAAAAATGATGAAAAACGATAGTATGCCGTACGGTAGGGGCTATAGCCCATGTTCAAAAATGATGAAAAATGAGGATAACATTTTTTTCAAAAATTCAAAAAACGATGGGCTATAACCCATGTTTTTTGAAATTTTGAATTTCTTCAAATCCTCAAAAATGATGAAAAACGGCGTGCTATAGTATGCCGTACGGTAGGGGCTATAGCCCATGTTCAAAAATGATGAAAAATGAGGATAACATTTTTTTCAAAAATTCAAAAAACGATGGGCTATAACCCATGTTTTTTGAAATTTTGAATTTTCTTCAAATCCTCAAAAATGATGAAAAACGGCGTGCTATAGTATGCCGTACGGTAGGGGCTATAGCCCATGTTCAAAAATGATGAAAAATGAGGATAACATTTTTTTCAAAAATTCAAAAAACGTTGGGCTATAACCCATGTTTTTTGAAATTTTGAATTTTCTTCAAATCCTCAAAAATGATGAAAAACGGCGTGCTATAGTATGCCGTACTGTAGGGGCTATAGCCCATGTTCAAAAATGATGAAAAATGAGGATAACATTTTTTTCAAAAATTCAAAAAACGATGGGCTATAACCCATGTTTTTTGAAATTTTGAATTTTCTTCAAATCCTCAAAAATGATGAAAAACGGCGTGCTATAGTATGCCGTACGGTAGGGGCTATAGCCCATGTTCAAAAATGATGAAAAATGAGGATAACATTTTTTTCAAAAATTCAAAAAACGATGGGCTATAACCCATGTTTTTTGAAATTTTGAATTTTCTTCAAATCCTCAAAAATGATGAAAAACGGCGTGCTATAGTATGCCGTACGGTAGGGGCTATATCCCATGTTCAAAAATGATGAAAAATGAGGATAACATTTTTTTCAAAAATTCAAAAAACGATGGGCTATAACCCATGTTTTTTGAAATTTTGAATTTTCTTCAAATCCTCAAAATTGATGAAAAACGGCGTGCTATAGTATGCCGTACGGTAGGGGCTATAGCCCATGTTCAAAAATGATGAAAAATGAGGATAACATTTTTTTCAAAAATTCAAAAAACGATGGGCTATAACCCATGTTTTTTGAAATTTTGAATTTTCTTCAAATCCTCAAAAATGATGAAAAACGATAGTATGCCGTACGGTAGGGGCTATAGCCCATGTTCAAAAATGATGAAAAATGAGGATAACATTTTTTTCAAAAATTCAAAAAACGATGGGCTATAACCCATGTTTTTTGAAATTTTGAATTTCTTCAAATCCTCAAAAATGATGAAAAACGGCGTGCTATAGTATGCCGTACGGTAGGGGCTATAGCCCATGTTCAAAAATGATGAAAAATGAGGATAACATTTTTTTCAAAAATTCAAAAAACGATGGGCTATAACCCATGTTTTTTGAAATTTTGAATTTTCTTCAAATCCTCAAAAATGATGAAAAACGGCGTGCTATAGTATGCCGTACGGTAGGGGCTATAGCCCATGTTCAAAAATGATGAAAAATGAGGATAACATTTTTTTCAAAAATTCAAAAAACGTTGGGCTATAACCCATGTTTTTTGAAATTTTGAATTTTCTTCAAATCCTCAAAAATGATGAAAAACGGCGTGCTATAGTATGCCGTACTGTAGGGGCTATAGCCCATGTTCAAAAATGATGAAAAATGAGGATAACATTTTTTTCAAAAATTCAAAAAACGATGGGCTATAACCCATGTTTTTTGAAATTTTGAATTTTCTTCAAATCCTCAAAAATGATGAAAAACGGCGTGCTATAGTATGCCGTACGGTAGGGGCTATAGCCCATGTTCAAAAATGATGAAAAATGAGGATAACATTTTTTTCAAAAATTCAAAAAACGATGGGCTATAACCCATGTTTTTTGAAATTTTGAATTTTCTTCAAATCCTCAAAAATGATGAAAAACGGCGTGCTATAGTATGCCGTACGGTAGGGGCTATAGCCCATGTTCAAAAATGATGAAAAATGAGGATAACATTTTTTTCAAAAATTCAAAAAACGATGGGCTATAACCCATGTTTTTTGAAATTTTGAATTTTCTTCAAATCCTCAAAAATGATGAAAAACGGCGTGCTATAGTATGCCGTACGGTAGGGGCTATAGCCCATGTTCAAAAATGATGAAAAATGAGGATAACATTTTTTTCAAAAATTCAAAAAACGATGGGCTATAACCCATGTTTTTTGAAATTTTGAATTTTCTTCAAATCCTCAAAAATGATGAAAAACGGCGTGCTATAGTATGCCGTACGGTAGGGGCTATAGCCCATGTTCAAAAATGATGAAAAATGAGGATAACATTTTTTTCAAAAATTCAAAAAACGATGGGCTATAACCCATGTTTTTTGAAATTTTGAATTTTCTTCAAATCCTCAAAAATGATGAAAAACGGCGTGCTATAGTATGCCGTACGGTAGGGGCTATAGCCCATGTTCAAAAATGATGAAAAATGAGGATAACATTTTTTTCAAAAATTCAAAAAACGATGGGCTATAACCCATGTTTTTTGAAATTTTGAATTTTCTTCAAATCCTCAAAAATGATGAAAAACGGCGTGCTATAGTATGCCGTACGGTAGGGGCTATAGCCCATGTTCAAAAATGATGAAAAATGAGGATAACATTTTTTTCAAAAATTCAAAAAACGATGGGCTATAACCCATGTTTTTTGAAATTTTGAATTTTCTTCAAATCCTCAAAAATGATGAAAAACGGCGTGCTATAGTATGCCGTACGGTAGGGGCTATAGCCCATGTTCAAAAATGATGAAAAATGAGGATAACATTTTTTTCAAAAATTCAAAAAACGATGGGCTATAACCCATGTTTTTTGAAATTTTGAATTTTCTTCAAATCCTCAAAAATGATGAAAAACGGCGTGCTATAGTATGCCGTACGGTAGGGGCTATAGCCCATGTTCAAAAATGATGAAAAATGAGGATAACATTTTTTTCAAAAATTCAAAAAACGATGGGCTATAACCCATGTTTTTTAAAATTTTGAATTTTCTTCAAATCCTCAAAAATGATGAAAAACGGCGTGCTATAGTATGCCGTACGGTAGGAGCTATAGCCCATGTTCAAAAATGATGAAAAATGAGGATAACATTTTTTTCAAAAATTCAAAAAACGATGGGCTATAACCCATGTTTTTAGAAATTTTGAATTTTCTTCAAATCCTCAAAAATGATGAAAAACGGCGTGCTATAGTATGCCGTACGGTAGGGGCTATAGCCCATGTTCAAAAATGATGAAAAATGAGGATAACATTTTTTTCAAAAATTCAAAAAACAATGGGCTATAACCCATGTTTTTTGAAATTTTGAATTTTCTTCAAATCCTCAAAAATGATGAAAAACGGCGTGCTATAGTATGCCGTACGGTAGGGGCTATAGCCCATGTTCAAAAATGATGAAAAATGAGGATAACATTTTTTTCAAAAATTCAAAAAACGATGGGCTATAACCCATGTTTTTTGAAATTTTGAATTTTCTTCAAATCCTCAAAAATGATGAAAAACGGCGTGCTATAGTATGCCGTACGGTAGGGGCTATAGCCCATGTTCAAAAATGATGAAAAATGAGGATAACATTTTTTTCAAAAATTCAAAAAACGATGGGCTATAACCCATGTTTTTTGAAATTTTGAATTTTCTTCAAATCCTCAAAAATGATGAAAAACGGCGTGCTATAGTATGCCGTACGGTAGGGGCTATAGCCCATGTTCAAAAATGATGAAAAATGAGGATAACATTTTTTTCAAAAATTCAAAAAACGATGGGCTATAACCCATGTTTTTTGAAATTTTGAATTTTCTTCAAATCCTCAAAAATGATGAAAAACGGCGTGCTATAGTATGCCGTACGGTAGGGGCTATAGCCCATGTTCAAAAATGATGAAAAATGAGGATAACATTTTTTTCAAAAATTCAAAAAACGATGGGCTATAACCCATGTTTTTTGAAATTTTGAATTTTCTTCAAATCCTCAAAAATGATGAAAAACGGCGTGCTATAGTATGCCGTACGGTAGGGGCTATAGCCCATGTTCAAAAATGATGAAAAATGAGGATAACATTTTTTTCAAAAATTAAAAAAACGATGGGCTATAACCCATGTTTTTTGAAATTTTGAATTTTCTTCAAATCCTCAAAAATGATGAAAAACGGCGTGCTATAGTATGCCGTACGGTAGGGGCTATAGCCCATGTTCAAAAATGATGAAAAATGAGGATAACATTTTTTTCAAAAATTCAAAAAACGATGGGCTATAACCCATGTTTTTTAAAATTTTGAATTTTCTTCAAATCCTCAAAAATGATGAAAAACGGCGTGCTATAGTATGCCGTACGGTAGGAGCTATAGCCCATGTTCAAAAATGATGAAAAATGAGGATAACATTTTTTTCAAAAATTCAAAAAGCGATGGGCTATAACCCATGTTTTTAGAAATTTTGAATTTTCTTCAAATCCTCAAAAATGATGAAAAACGGCGTGCTATAGTATGCCGTACGGTAGGGGCTATAGCCCATGTTCAAAAATGATGAAAAATGAGGATAACATTTTTTTCAAAAATTCAAAAAACAATGGGCTATAACCCATGTTTTTTGAAATTTTGAATTTTCTTCAAATCCTCAAAAATGATGAAAAACGGCGTGCTATAGTATGCCGTACGGTAGGGGCTATAGCCCATGTTCAAAAATGATGAAAAATGAGGATAACATTTTTTTCAAAAATTCAAAAAATGATGGGCTATAACCCATGTTTTTTGAAATTTTGAATTGTCTTCAAATCCTCAAAAATGATGAAAAACGGCGTGCTATAGTATGCCGTACGGTAGGAGCTATAGCCCATGTTCAAAAATGATGAAAAATGAGGATAACATTTTTTTCAAAAATTCAAAAAACGATGGGCTATAACCCATGTTTTTTGAAATTTTGAATTTTCTTCAAATCCTCAAAAATGATGAAAAACGGCGTGCTATAGTATGCCGTACGGTAGGGGCTATAGCCCATGTTCAAAAATGATGAAAAATGAGGATAACATTTTTTTCAAAAATTCAAAAAACGTTGGGCTATAACCCATGTTTTTTGAAATTTTGAATTTTCTTCAAATCCTCAAAAATGATGAAAAACGGCGTGCTATAGTATGCCGTACGGTAGGGGCTATAGCCCATGTTCAAAAATGATGAAAAATGAGGATAACATTTTTTTCAAAAATTCAAAAAACAATGGGCTATAACCCATGTTTTTTGAAATTTTGAATTTTCTTCAAATCCTCAAAAATGATGAAAAACGGCGTGCTATAGTATGCCGTACGGTAGGGGCTATAGCCCATGTTCAAAAATGATGAAAAATGAGGATAACATTTTTTTCAAAAATTCAAAAAACGGCGTGCTATAGTATGGCATGAATTGAACAAAGGGCATTGTTCAATTCATCAAAACATTTAGAGACAAACAAATAGACACTTATATGTAGTTAAAGCAACAGAGTTAAGCAACAGAAACAAACAACAATGGATTCTACAGTGTAAAGACACCAATTTAATTATAAATGTCAATAAAGTTCAATTTAAATCAATCAATTTAAAATGTATTATCCAATACAAATTTCCTTACCATTTTTAATGTTTTAGTTTTGTATTGCTATTTTTATTTGCTAATTGTAGATTGACCTACTTTTTGTTTCTGGCATTCCGCTGCTTGTTATTTTTTATTTTATTTTCATGTGAAGTACTTTGAGTTGCATTTTATGTATGACATGTGCTATATAAATAAAGTTTAATATGTGAAGTACTTTAGTTGTCAAGGATGCAGACAGAGTTGAACCCAGGAGCAAAGTCACAACAAACTAGAGTATAATAATAAAGTATTTAATAAAGAATTACAAGATATCTTACACAGGGGAATGCAGGTAGGAATCAGGCATGAATCAGAATGACATCAAAGTCAACACATGAACAGGCAGGACATCTGTGACACAGGTTATGAACTGACAATGAGTGTTTGTACTGAGTCCAGTTTTATAGTGAGCAGGTTGATTGGAGAAGTGTTCACTGCTGGGCTGATTAGGTAGTTGACAGGTGTGTAAATGGAACTGGGTGTGCTGGAATGGGATATGGGAGGCCAGTGTGGAGACTGAGGGAGAGACAGAATGTGACAGAGTTGCATTTTATGTATGAAATGTGCTATATAAATAAAGTTTACACCACTGACTGTCCCTCCATATAAAATAAAGGCGAAAGTCACAAAAGAAAATTGATCAGTTACAATTCCAGACTATGAAGAATCATTTAATAAAGGAATACTTCCAGATTCAGTTAAAGATTAGCTACAATAATTGTGATATTAAAAGTTAAATGCTCGTCATATGACATAACAGAGAGGAATGGGCCGGACCCTCCCTGCTGGAACTTCGCTACCGATGCGATATATATCTGGCCACAGAGTGGTTGCGGACGGGCCGTGGCGCTGTCCTAAACTTCGCTACCGATGTAATATATATCTGGCCACAGAGTGGTTGTGGATGGGCCGTGGCGCTGTCCTAAAGTTCACTACCGATGTAATATATATCTGGCCACAGAGTGGTTGTGGATGGGCCGTGGCGCTGTCCTAAAATTCACTACCGATGTAATATATATCTGGCCACAGAGTGGTTGTGGATGGGCCGTGGCGCTCTTCTGAATGTCACTGCCGAATGACTCTCTTCTTCTTCTCTTGTTTTTCTGTGTTATGATATTATTTTTCCTGCACGAGTCGTCATCATGAGCATTTTGTTATTTTATCGCAGCTAACGATCACATCGAGGTCCGTGGAATACTTTGTAATGAACAGCTGACTCTCTCGCGATTTTGGCGTTTAAGTTTTATATATTGTAGCGAGAGCAGACCTTAGAGTATATAATAACTCTATGGAGCAGACCTGTTGGTGACAGCTATATGGGTCACGTGGTGTTGTGTGCTACTAGCCTACGTCACTCATAGAATGTCAGCTGTTCGCAAAGCGGCATTTTCATGAATGGAAGGAGAGAGGGGGTGAACGGGGAAGGTCCAACTTTGTTGACCGCAAATCGCTTTTTACAATGCTGTCATTCACTGTGGTAAACTTTATATCTTTAATAAACATAACTAAAGCAGTACTCATGCAGCGAGTCCGACAACCAAAACATTTATAGACGCCTTACAAGACCTGTCTATGATGCACACACGTAAATGCTGTCGTTGTATGGATGCTTAATCGACGTTATCGACCTATAATAAAGAGAGATATTTATCAGTGGAACTACGTCTCTGCCTCCGGTTCTTGGGATCGTTACAATACAGTTTAAGTGTACACTTGAATGGAAGCACCTTAAGGAATACAAATCATTGTGTGTACACTGTTTATACCCCTACACTGCTTAGCCTACAGCAAAATACATCTGTTTAAATAAATTCTGTTATATAAACAGAGCAATACATTCTACATTTGTTCAAATTTTAGGATAGGATTTCAACTGCTGCTAGCCGATACATTTGCACTATATATTGTATCCCACAGTTTTTTGATATTGTATCCATTTTCTAATTATCTTTATCTTTGTATATAAGAGTTGTGTCATTTCACAGAGTTCAACTGAAATGTTTAAAAGTAATTTGTTGTGATGTTACATTGAATGAAAAAGGGATGGTGTGATGTGCTTATTGTGCTATGATTTATATAGACCAGTGGTTCCCAAACTTTTTCATGTCAAGGACCCCAAATTTACACTAATTAGCCCTTGCCCCCCCCCCATTTGAAAACATGCCAGGGAACCCCATAAGGGAAGATTTCTTTTTTAATGGCTCTAGCAGTGATTCTAAATCCGTTTAATTTCAAGGACCCCCATTTTGACATGCATTAGTCTACGGACCCCCATTTCTGCAATTTCTATCTCTGGGTCCCCCAATTTATATTTTCAAATCAATGTTAATTTAACTATGAGTGTACAAATGGAACCATTTGGTTCCATTCTTCATAATCATCATAACTAAATATAAGCAGTATAGAGTAGAAAATCAAGGTCAGAGAAATGAGTCACAATCACACTGGTACCATTAAACTCAACATATTTTATTATTTTACATCCAGGTATGCCATTACCAGGCAGTTAACTGATCAATAACTAACTTTAACTATGGATACATCTTCCATGAGGGGGAATCGAACTACAGTCTCCAAATCCCCTGCAAAGAAAAGTGAAAAATTGTGATTGGGTGAAAAAGATGGGCAAAAAAGATGAACTCTACATGGCAACAAAGGCAAGCCTTCGTTTCATTGGCTGTCCCGCTGTGCCGACTATCCGCGACCGGCCGCCGTGGGGCCACTGAGGCACACAATCATGGTGAATTTCTGGGCTGCTTTAAAGTTGTCCTTCTGAGAGAGAGTTAGTGTGTTGTGTGTAATCAATAATGAATGAGACGGGACCATCGCTTTTTGTTTTTGAACTGTCAGAGGCGTGTTGGTGAATTCTTGTGCTACAGGCAATGAATGACATCGCACATGCACGATTGCGCGCAGTCGACAGTGAATAGTGAATTGAATTCACTCAGTCGTCATGTAAAACAGGAGACAATTAACCAATGGGTCCTTAATACTGTCATTGATCTCAGTTTTTCTGTCAGAGTTTACACGCAATGCACTGGAGACCACTGACGACAATGTCTGATAAATCAATAGAGAATTCCAACCAGAAAGCGCACAGCAATGCTGCGCTCTGCTCCAAATACTTATAACCAGTGGGCACGGATGGACATAATAGTTTTACACAGTGAGCCTATTAAAATGCACCCTCGTTCCACACACAGTCGCACACATCACTGGCTGAGTCAGACCCTGCAGGCTTCATACACACTTTTCAAAACGAACTTGCTGTGTTCTGTCTTGTATTTCATGGCCGCCTCAATGCTTTTCCAATGGAATTCACGTGGTTTGACCAAACACTTGTGTTTGAAGGGGGGCAATCAAACAACGTGACTTCCATTGGAAAAGCATTGAGGCGGCCATGAAAGACAGAACACAGCTTGTTCGTTTGAAATGTGTGTATGAAGCCGCAGAGAGATGCAAATGGAACAAACTGGGTACCAACCATCAACATGGCAGTTAGCACTAACAAGCTGGTGTTTCACAGGCGCTGCCTCCGAAGTACGACACCCCCCCCCCCACCCCCATGTCTTCATATAAAGACCTTGCTGTCCTTCTATTCTGCAGTGTGGGGGTTGAATGCTATATTTTCTAGTGGAAAATCAATAGACATACTGTATTTGTATGACAGCAATGTGGCCTGTTGGATATTCCACACTTGTACCCTGTTGATCTCTGTGCCTGTCATTGTGTATATTGGTTTTTCCTGGTACCACCAGCCTCCAGGTCTGGTTAAAGTGCCTCCCAGCTCACCGCAGGGGGGGTGGGGGGAGGGGGGTGTGGGTGTCCTGTCTCTTCCTCAGTATTCTCCTCAGCTCCTCCTCTCTCACCGGCAATAAATCATCATCTACTCGCCTGCCTGCTGCCCTGGCGCTCCGGATCGTTAAGTACTGTCTGCCCATGTATGCCCTCTGGTGTCGGCATCCTCTACGAGGACTATGGATTTGTGAATGTTGCTTACTTTTATGCAAAGCAGCTTCCTCTGTATAGGACGTGTGCTGGAGAAAAAAGGAGAGAGAACGTGAGAGAGAGAGAGAGAATGGGCACCAGAGAGAAAGTGGGACAGAGCTAGTGCTCGAGGGAAAACACTGTGTTTTGCATTCATAGTACGGTGGGGTATGGAAAAGAGCTATCTGACAATAGCATCAACAATAATAGTCTGGCTGCTATCACTAGTACCAGCGTCAGCAGGACTATCAGTGTGGTGATAGTGTCAGTAGTAGTGGCAGATATTAGATTGTTTTCACTAAGAGTTGGTCAGCATCCCCCAGTCTGCCCGTGTGTGTAAAATAAATGATCCACTAACCCCACATGCATTAATGTGACACACAGAAATATGATTATTTCCTGCAGTAAATGCTATTTTCCTGCGGTGTCACCGTGACATATGGAGAGCGTGATCGGATTCGGTCTCCGGTCCCCATTGGCCGCCGTGGCGTGCCGTGTGTAAATGTGAGCTAATGTTCATGGGAGTCTGTAAGGTTTATGAATGGCGTGGACACTCTGGGTCTACGAGCTGCGCATGTGTGTTGCATGTGCATGAGTTATGGGAGGGGGATGTAATTTGCTGGGGCCGTGAAAAAGAGCCTGGTTAGCCAAGAGGAGATCCCTCTGACACACTGCCCAAGTCCATAAAACTATACTCTAGTAGTCTGTAGTGCGACGGTGTTGCTTGCCAAAAAGAAGCCAGAAGGTGTTCGGCAAGCGACAACGTCATATGTTGGTGAATCAATTGAGAATTTGTGGAAACAGCAGATCTCAAGCTCACAAGTGAGAGAGCCCAAAATAGGGCAGGTTGATAGTGATCAAGACTCCGAATGTGCACATGCACGCACGTGCACATGCGCGCACACGCACACATACGCTCGAGCACTTGCGCGCGCGCGCGCACACACACACACACACACACACACACACACACACACACACACACACACACACACCTCTGACCTGACCTTGAGGAGTAAGAAAAGGCTCCTGTTGCTTTGAGGTCCAGAGGTCACCATCCCGTGCTGACTGTACAGTGCCCAGGACCACGGCTGTTAACCTTCAGTGCAAAGTTGACACTTGGTGCGTGCTTGGGTAGGCCGCTGGCTGTTCTCTTTGGAGAGAAATTATTCTGCAACACGAGGATTGTTATTACAGGATGGGATTTCTATTATTATCACTTTTCCGGGCATCTCTAAACCCTGAAAACGTAAAAAGGTGGAAATACCAAAGGTTCGCACTGAACATGTTTTATTGCAATAAACGGACAGAATAGCAAAGTGCCTTTTTGATGGTCACAATGGTAGTTATCTGATAGAATATATAATATCAAAAGAAAGGTAAACAAAACATGATCATACAACAAAAGATCAGAAGAAGCATTACAAAAAAGCAATGGCCTTCCTTTTCATTTCAGTGCACTGTTAAAAAAAAGAAAGAAAAAAAGAATGAAGATAAAAATACATCACTTGAAAAGAAAAGCAGCACTGGCTGAACTGAATACATCACCACAAAGTATTTTACAGCTAAATCTTGAGCCAGCACACAGCCACTGCATGCAAAGCCCTCGTAACGCAGCTACAACACTGTCGGAACATCTGGAGAATGTTCGGGAGACGGCTAGGGGATGTTATTAATTATCATTACTACAAAAACACCATTCAGAGTTCAGAGTACGACTGGACAGCTCCGACGACGGCGGTGGTGGTGCAATGTGACATCACATTATACACCAGAGTCACGCCCTCCACTTCCTCCATCAAGTCTGCTTGGAAGAAATATACCACATTGCACCCGTCTCTGGGGACTAGTGGGGGACATTATGTGTCGTGGGTAAACTGGTGAAACATGCCACTACATGCTTTGTGTGCCTGTTTAGGGCTACTGTGCCACGCTGGGAAAAAAAAGACCTTAGGTGTCCTTTAGGATGAACTCTAATAGTAGACAAGAATGTGTCACTGTTATTAGTCCACATAAGCCTTTTTCAGCGATGCAGTGGTATGTTCAGCCAACTGTTATTAAATGATAATTAAAGGTCAGCCATGCTAGTCACAAAAGGACATGACAGGTTTTAATTTTAGAAACCGTAGCTTTTGTTTGATAAATTGGGATCAGCTCCTAGTTACTTTTACTTAGTTGAAGTCAATATTCCTGAAAACTAAAAAACTAAACTAAAAACATACTAGTCCTTTAAAACAAGGAAATTATCTTTATGCACTTACATACCACATCTAGTAATTGTAATGCAATTTACAGAGTAATTAATTCAGAGTTATTGGTTAATTTCATAGCATTTAAAAAAAAACACTAGTGGTAACAGGAGACTGGTGACAGTTTCTCAAATCTTATTGAAAGTCCTAAGCAACAGACAGTCCTCTACAGGTGATGATTTTTGGACTGGTAAGCTTGGCAAACGTGGTGCAGAAAGTTGTGAAAGGCCACGTTTGAATGGTCAAACATTGGACTGCCCTATGGTTAAGCTCATTTGACCGTTTGAGTTTGAGCTTTTGTAAGGTTAAAGTGGAATGGAACATAGTCAAGTCATAACAACACAGGTGTGTAAAGTATATCAAAGTACTGTTCTTGAAACAGACTAATACTAAAGGCCAAAAGCACATCTGAAGAATGGCAGGTGAATCGCAGGGTGATGCAACTCAGTATGGATCTTGTGCACTGCAAGTGGCACTTTGGAAGCTCCCGCGACTGCTCAGGAAACGGAGGGCTTGGGCACTGCTCTGTCACACAAACACAACGCTCAAGATTTCAAAGGTTACAAAACATCTAAATGCCTCCCGCAATATTGTCATGCAATATACATGTTGACACGATTGAGACAAGAATGTCCAGATTATACTTTTTTTCCCTCTCCAAATGGCAGTGGAAGGGTTTCTCTCCTGCCAGGCCGTGACATTCCAAGGAATATGACATTCCAAACACTTTCAACCCTTCTGCCTGTCTTGGCAACTGAGGAGATCACCCTCAGCCAGTGTCCAAAAAAGGTGAGAGACTTCACAGCAAAATCCTGAATTTTAATTGAACACAGAGTGTACACTCTCAGTGTTAATTTAACACTCGGGATTGTACAGTTCAGCTTTGGCTTGCATTCTATGGAGGTCAGCTATCCTAGCTAGGTGTTACAGTACATTTCAATAAATAAATGCGACTCAAGCAAAAGCTTCAAGTGGAACCATTTCTGTGACTTGTTCATCCATTGTACATGTGAATCTGCTAGAATGTTCAATATGTGTAGATATACAGTGCGTAGACACTGGCCAAACTTGACAATCTGGTTTGCAATGCTGCAGACTGCAATGCGCAGGACAAATCTAGCATTTCTACATCTACCACATTGCCATCACACAGGCTATTGACATAATCTGCTTGGTGCAGTTGCTTGGCAACACAAGCAGCACAGTTCTTGGAGAATTTCAAAGGAGAAAAAAAAATGAAATTATTTAAAAGTAATGCAAAGTAGTATAAAATAATAAATAAAAAACAAGAAAGACAAAACATTTCTTCTTATCGATTTGTTGCAATTGGCTTCATTTATGATAGCCATATCTACACACACAAGTAATTTTTGATGTGCCTCCAAATGACTTCAATAGAATTCATTTAGCGATTTTAAGTCTCAAATCTGAAGGATGGGAAGAAGAGGCAACATTGCAAAACTTCCGTGCAAGAATTAGATTTCACTGAAAATTCTCCACTACATAATTTAAACAGAACTCCAACGGTTTAACATAAGCATTAAAATAAACTTCCTACATGGCCCATAATCCCACAGCGGGGGGGTTAGGCAGCCATATTTACAGTCTGCCTTAGAGCCAATCGGCTTTCGGCCATCCTTAAACTTCAAACAATAGTAGCAGGGGACAGCATGGAATAAGGAGGTCTTGGCACTGTAAAAATCCTTTATGTCAAAGCATATTCTCAGCGGGAGAAAGTAGTTCATTTATTCTGCACCAGTTCCACACCTCCCACCTGCTTTCTCCTCTTTTTGTTGAGGAGAAGTGGTGTAGTTTCACTGAGGCCTAGTGTCTGGCAGTGTTAAGTGGTTCGTTCACCAGGCCTGTCTCTGTCTGCCATGACAAATTCATTGTGGAGGCAGGTGGGCCAACACACACACACACACGGACGGACGCACACACACCCTCACGCAGTCACAGAGTAAGTTTGTGTGTCATTGTCATTGTCTCTGTGCTTGTCTGGCAACCCAGTCATCGGGGATCTAGTCAGTGGGCACAGAGCATCACTATGGTACTATGGTAACCAACACAGTGGGCCAGACTGCGGCTGGTCTTAGATCAGACTTCTTTTTTTGGGCACCCTCATCAGCTCCACAGTCCATTATAGAGTCCGGTTCCTTAATCGCTCTTCTGAGATTGGCCACTTTAACAGACTGATATGCATGTCTTTTGAAAAACAAACAAATGAATTCAGTGATGAATTCAGTTCAGAAGAGTGAAAATAAAACTGCTATGAGATTTAAGTTTCACTGTGTGAAAACCAAAAATGACCCACCACACGTTCCACGCTCTCTCTCTCTCTCTCTCTCGCTCTCTCTCTCTCTCTCTCTCACACACACACACACACACACGCACACACACACACACACACGCGCACATGCACACACTACGCTGACATAAGACAGCCTGCCACTGGGGGCAGGGTTCCATATAATGATTGGTTGATAGACTGACACGTTTAATACAGCAGTGATAGGCCAGGTAAGGTCTGGGGGTGGAGTCCAGAGGCCCTCCCTGACGTGGTGTTGGTTGGAATCCGCGATGAGGGCGGAGAGGCGAGAGGGGGCGGGGGAGCCCTCTCTTAGTCCACAGAGCCGGGGTGAAGGCTGAGGGCAGGCGGGTCCAGACAGGTGGGGGAGTAGCTGAGGTGTGGCTCTTTGATCCACAGGAGCGGAGCGCCGTTCTTGCCCTCCTGACTCTTGCTGCTGCCGCGGCTCTTGTAGCGCACCAGCAGCACGGTGATGAGGAGGATGCCGAAGATGGGGAACGGGTAGAAGAAGATGAAGTAGAAGAGAGAGTCGTTGGCGCACACGACCGACTGCAGCGTGGATTCTGTTGATAGACACGGTTAACAACGAAGTGAGCTAATCATCGAGAGAGAGAGAAACAGACAGACAGCTTTCTATTATAGACTGCTGCTTAACATTTCATCAGGCCTGGCTGCTGCTTATCACACCGTTCTCTTTTCGACAACAAGAACTAAGCGAAGCGTGCAGTGCCATGTAATGTATTTCACAGGTTCTGGATTTGTTTTCACACTCTTCAGATATGGTTCTCAGAAGCTAATTTGGGCCCTGCTCATGCGGTAGTATTAACCCGGAGTTCTGGGAACCCAGTGATTTCGTTTGGATTGGGGACACGTTGTGAGCTTGTGGCTCTGCTATTTTTGAAGGTTTTTGAAAACAGTAAACCAAACCAAACAAAACAAATAAGTACCACATCACATAACTTGACGGGTTCGGGACAATTTCAGGTTATGGAGGGTTCTGGGTGACCCTTCATAGTCAAAAACACTACTGTCATAAGCAGGGCTGCACAAATTCAAAATGTGCTGTCAATCAAGCGCCGGGAAGCGCTTCTGCGTACCAACAGCCGGGGCCGCCTAGAATGATTATTATGGCCAGAATACTAGTCAATTCTGTGGCGAGAGCATTTTCCACCGACTGCCACTCAAAGTGGCTACTGGCCAATCACAGCACGTCTTGCACAAGTGCACTGGCCATTGTGGCCAATCACAGCGCATCCTTACTCAAAAGGGGGAGGATTCCATGCTACTTTCTGCTGGTAGGAGGGCGGTTGACAGAAGGACACTACTGAGAAAACCTGACACAAATAGTTTCGTCTTCTCCGTTTCAGATAGCAAACTACTGTAGTCCCCGGTGTAAAAGGGCATGCTTTGGATGCTTTGCACTCTTCCCATTTGCCGCTGTGCTTGTTTGTTTTCCGGCTGCTGGAGCAGCATGGTTGCTCGTGTGCGATGCCGTCCCTCATAGCCTAGGCACCGGCCACCGACTTTTTATGGGTACTAAGGTTTTAGTTCCGACGTAGTGGAGTGCGAAGAGTTTGCGAAGCATTGCGGACTGGCACTGCTGCTGCCCAACATGAACACCGTGTATCGACATACTGTCCCTTATTATCGTAAAGTCTGGTAGTGTACACTGTTTATTTTTGCACCGAGGAGCCATGTGTGTCTGACTGTCTGACTACATACGTCGCCTCAGCTAAAAACAAAAGGGAACCCTGATGTATGCTTCGCCGTACGATGTGTCGCATGTTAAAATAATTGCTGATCTGCTAGTAGATCGGTTATTTAAATACGAAATAATAAAAAATCTAAATATTGCTTTAATGCTCATATTATCCTAGGAAGTATTAAGTTGTTTTTATTAGAATATGAATTCCATAGGGCTTGACCACACATGGACCTAGATTTTAGCAAATTTAGATTTTTTTAATAATGGGATGAATCTACAACAAGAGCCATTCTAGGGCTAAATCTAGAGTTGCAATACCCTCCATTGACTCCCCACTCATCCAATGAGGGTCGCCGCATTTTAGGAGCACCAAGAAACTCCTCCAGGTGCTCCTCTGAGTACTAGACCAAAAAAGTTGTGTGCAGCCCTGGTCATAAGTCAATTTACATCAGTTCCTTTTGAACCCACAGACAGTTGAAAGGTTCAACGAGCAGAACTTCAAAAGCTTCTGCTTCTGCAGGAAATGTCATCATATCGGATAAATGGGTTGATCTCCATTATACACTGTTCCTGTTGGATAAACCATTTTAGAATAAGGTCTTACCTTGCTGCAGAACATTGACGACGGTGTACCCAGAGTCGTTGGTGGCCAGGCGGTACCAAGCGTTGCGGGGGTTGAGCAGCCACTCCTCCACGTGGCAGAAGTAGCGGCCCGCGTCCGACGGCCGCGCACCCTGGACGGTCAGGTTGTACTGGTCGGAGGTCATCCTCTCGAACAGCAGGCGGGAGCTCGGCCCCGGCTGCTCCATGGGGCTGCAGTTGCCGTTCCCGAACACGGCATCGTGCCCAATGGAGAACACGCACTCCGGCTCTCCGGCCTCTTCGCCCGCCACGTCTGCGTCATCGCCGTCCTCCTCCGAGCGCACCACGTACCAGGAGACGGAGAATCGGGAGTCCCGAGACGACTGGGACGGAATGCTGCAGCCCAGACGGATGGAGGCGGACTCCTCGACCGTTACGTTGGACTGGGCCTCCTCCACCTGCAGACGTACCTCTGTAGATGTCACAGAGCAGGAGAGAGAGCAATGAGAGGAGGGCTCAACCACTGACATCCTATATACTGTTCTTAGTCTCCTTTTTGAGGGGCGTTAGCCCCCCAACGCCATGGACTTTCATAATGTTTGTTTAGAGCACTTTGAACACACATAGAGTAGAAGCCAAGTCTATCTGTTTGAAGCACTTTAAACAAACATTACCAGGCGCCCCTCACTTTACATGAGTGTGATTCTTTTCCCCTCTCTACAGCAAATCTCTTGCTATGTTCGCTTATTTTTACGAAATGTTAATCTAGTATGATATGATAGGCCCAGAATGGAGAGGCAAGGATTCATGTGGTTAATAATGTTGATATGACGCAATCCCTGGGGCAAGACAAGAGAACGATTGTTCAAACACCGCTCGCTCAAGACAAAATAACGTCTGTTCTTCAGAAAGTTCTTTTGAACTCCGAATACAGTGTGACAGAAATGAAAAGAAATAGATGATGATGATGATGATGGTGGTGGGAATCTCAAAAACAAAGATAGCTATGTAGCCTTGCTCATAACTTTGACCTTGGGGAGGGTTTCTCAGAAGGAGTAGACGCTGTTCCAGGGCTACACTGCTGCGGCGCTGCGCCCCCAGGCAGAGGACAATGACCCACTTAAATATGTACTTATGTAGCAGTGAAAAACAAAAACAACAACAATAAATAAATAACCATGAGTAGTAAAGACTTGGCATGTTCACACACTCCCCTTGACAGTTGACACCCGGACTGGAAGCGTAATTCTCTCCTTGTTAATGGAAAAAGACAGAGTGGGAAATGAGATGATCTCCGCAGACAGACGGCGAGCGCTGGCACAAAACCGCTCTCATCTTTCCTCTCGACAAGACACACTTCAGGATCACTTCCGTTAGCATCTTAATGAGAACCCCACCATGCCACCCCCTCTCACCACCAGCCAACTCCTGTGTCCCAGAGGAAATCAGAATTCAGTGTCTGGTGGTGTTTGCAGCACGTTTATATATTTATATATTGATTTAAAAAACATATATATTTATATGGTTATGAATATATATAGGTGCCTGATACAGTGTTTGATAACAACACAGCTCCCCACCCTAGGCGTTTGTTCCTTCTCTGAAACAGAGGTGAGATGTGAGGGAAACATGAAAGAGAGTCGCTGCCTGCCAGCACACATGCACGCTCTCATGTACAGAAAAGTCTGCACATGGAACACGAACACACACACACACACACACACACGCACGCACGCACGCACGCACGCACGCACGCACGCACGCACGCACGCACGCACGCACGCACGCACGCACGCACGCACGCACGCACACACACACACACACACACACACACACACACACACACACACACACACACACACACACACACACACACACACACACACACACACACACACACACGTTACGCAATGTCCCATTGTCATTGTCAATGGGATTTAATGTTTGTGTAGGACAAAGTTTGTGCTAGCACATACACTAAAAGCTGGATATAGGGGGGCTATCGCCCCTCAAAAGGTAAAACATAAATAAAATCAGGCCACATGGCTGCATAATTGCCGATAGGCCGATTACCGATGTTGTCAAAAGAGTCAAATAATGGCCGATACTGTGTGCCCATATATCAGTCCGACTCTGGATCCATGTCCAGTTTGCCCTCCAGAAAAAGAGAGGGAGAGAGAGTGCACTCTGTGCCCTGCTAGCTCTGAGTCACGGCCAATCTGTCTGACCTTCAGGTTACAATTGGGACAGATGCCCAATTGTTCCCATGGGCTTTTGCCCTGCATTCTAAACAGCTCACATGTGGACCCCTGGCACAACAGATTGCTCCCAGCATTGCAAGGGCAGGGCAATGAGTGGCTCGCAGCCTGAAAAAAAAAGTCACCTTCATCTCTAGGTGGTGGCTGCTGGTGTGGAGCAGGCCATTGTGTATGGAAGCATGTGGTTTTGTATATTGACTTGCTGCAGTTAACGGTACAGTATAATTACGTTTAAATATCTACAGACACTGTAGAGGGGATTGGAGGTGGCAGGTATACTGTAGGTAACTTCAGCAGGAACCTCGGTGTCGGAGTGTGTGGTCAGCCTGCTTTTTAAAGGTGTCAGAGCTACGCCAGAGGGATGTATTTCCTTGCCCTCTGGCACCCTGAACGCCAGCTGGCATGGACTGCACCCAGTGCTGCTCCACCACCTGCCTAGGGCTGCAGACAGTGTGCACAGGGGTGGAGGGAAAAGTGCATGGAGAGGGAGAGCAGGTGAAAGGGAGAGAGACAGAGAGAGAGAGAGAGAGAGAGAGTGCCAACATGAACCCATAAGGGTGTGCCTCCTTTGCTCACCTGGTTGCCTCACCAGCACCTGTGTGAAACCCGAGGAGTCGCGGGACAGCCGGTACCACGCTCCGTCCGGGTCGCTGAGCCACTCCTCCACCAGGCAGTAATAGGTGCCCGAGTCGCTGGCCTCCGCCCTGTTGAGGGTCAGAGCGTACAGGCGGGGCGACAGTCTCTCGGCCTGCACCCGCCTCCGCAGCCTCTCCTCGTCGGCGTACGCGCCGTACTCAAAGGCCCCCGAGCGCTCGATCCTCAGCAGCAGCTCGTCGGCCTCGCCGCCCGCGGCGCGCCGCACGTACCACATGACGGCGTGCTGCGTCTCCAGGCTGGTCTGCGCCGTCACCGAGCAGTTGATCCGGACGCGGCTGTCCTCCAGGTACACGTGCGACTGGTTGGCCTTCTGTACTCTGAGTTTGCTCACTGCAGGACAGAGAGAGGGAGAGAGAGAGAACAAACAGTCATTCCTGTGGGTACTGGAGAATATGAAGTGCTGGTGACAGGTACACAATGCAATTTCTGTTCCGTGACAGATGACCTGTAGCCCAGTTTATTTCGAGTGGCAGTGGGGCAGGAGGTAGACCCGGGCGCGGGTGAGGCAAGATCAAGAAATAGAAGCCGAAAGGAAAAGGGACAGAGATATGTAGGGCAATAGAGAAAAAGCAATGATAAAGGGATTTTGGTCGAACAGTAAAAAAAGAAAAAAGGAAGAGAGGTGAGCAGACAAGGATGGCTGGAGGGGAAATAAGTTTGATATTGTTGCTGTTGGGCGGAAAACTTTTATGTCTAATAATTTTAGGCATCTAGAGTTCGTATAGTGGCCCTCACACCTACGTCACATTGCCGATCCGACCAATATACTCATGTACTGTATGGAGATCTCTGTATCTGTCGGTCCTTGTGCCTTTCTCCATTCATTATCAATGGGAATTTAATTTTTGTGTAAGACGTAAATCTACACTAATAGCTGAATACAGGAAGGGCTAGAGGCATTCACAAGCCTTCTGCCCGACAGTGACAATATAGGAACCGATACACAGCAGGAATAATATAAGATAGATAGAAAGCACAGCAGGGGCAAAGAGAAACGCTGGAGAAAGGTAAAAAGTTTAGGAAAGCAAATGGGGTGGGGGTCTGTGGGGGGTGGAGAGATAGAGAGGCAAGATTGAGTTGTCGGAGGAGGAGCTGAGCGCGCCCGGGGTGGTGTGACTGGATTGGTTACAGTGACATCAGGTGTGAGATAGGATTAGCTGCAGGTACATCAAGTGTGAACGCCGCCACAAACCAACGCTTGTTACACACCCCCCAAGGGGGATTAAAGTGGGCCCGAACCATGTTTGCACACACGCACACACACACCGAAAAAGGGGGAAAAAAGAAAAAAATACAGTATGAAGACAACCCTTGCACTAGGCTAGGTGCTAGTAGACAACTGCACAATGCACTCATACAGGGAGAAATGGAACCATGTAACGTGGAACACACACACTAAAACCAACAAGCCCCAGTAGAGTACAGAGGACAAAAAAAATAACATAACACCTTATGTTTCTGTAGGTGCTCAATATTTCATGTCAAGGACCCCAAAAAATTGAATTGGCCTCCGCCGCCCCATCTGAAAATATGTTGTTCCAGGGACCTCCCCAGAACTAAAGATTTGAGTTAAAATGTTCACTCTGTAATAATATATATTCAAAGATTTGAGACACATTTTCACGATTTTTCTGTACTGTACTGTACTGTACTGTACTGTACTGTACTGTACTGTACTGTACTGTACTGTACTGTACTGTACTGTACTGTACAAGCCCTCCTCCCTGGCCTGTGTGTGTCTGTGTGTTAGGCTGTGCAACAGTCAGTGACACTTGATGTTGAACAAACGCTACAACGCTATTTTCGTGCTTGGACAGACAGACCCATGCAGGGACCTAGGGACAGACCCAGGGACACACATAGCTGTAGCTGTCTATAGGAGTGATGGCACCAAAACTGTAACAGCGACTGAATACTAATTTGACTTTCTCATATAATTATAATGAATTAAATAATGCTGGCGGGGAATGTAATAAGCCCTAACATGACAGACTGACTGACTGACTGCCTGGAGTCACAGCCATCTGCCTAGAAAACTTCCCCAATACCCACAGATTGGCGAATGTCCTTGGATGGTCAGTGTTTTGTGTGCTTGCGTGCGATTATGCATTACCTTGCTGCACATTTGCGCTATGAACCTAATTTTGGTCACATTCTAAGCAGCTTTTTTGAAGCTACGAGGCATTGCTGGACCCCCTTGGTGTGTGCAATGGCATTGGCATCTCAAGTGAGCATTCCAAATTAGGCTGCATCATTTCCTCCCTACCCACCAGAGACATGCTCAGAAGCTTGACAATCACCCCTTCCGGAATTACTGCAGAGCCCACCGGAATCCTGGCAATCTTTTTTTTTTTTTTTGTAGGAGAATTACCTCCCAATCTCCTGAAGTGGAACCATGCTGGATTGGATTGGCACAGAAGAACAAAGCACTTCTCTGCGCTTCCCCATTTGAAGTTTGAATTCACAGTAAGGAGAGAAATCGGGGGGCTGAATGCTTGTTGCCTCACATGAGTGTTTACAGAAATGGCTTTTTTAAAGCCTAACTAGGCTAATTATTCAAGCTAATTAGGTTGCATCATAAGCTTTTACAAGTTATTATAACTAAGCACTCTGCACACAGGAGAGGCAGACTGAAGGACTGAGAGGAGGGACTGAAGAGAGCCATGAGCAGAATGACAAAAATAAATAAACAGTATAATAACAGCATGGCATACCTACACAATGTCTTGCTATTGATTTTAACTTAATGAAGCCACATGAATCCCAAAGCGGTTTAGGGATGGAGTCACACTATGCAGCAGTTATCTGAATGGCACTGTGCCGCGCTGTACACAATATGATATTGCTGTGTACGTTTTGCTCCAGCAGGAACAAAGAAATCATTGTGTATTATCCATGGATCAACACGGTAATGTGTTTATTCAGGACTCGTTAAAATCAACCAATCAGCTCCAGTTACAGCTGGTTTAATTGATATGAATTAGAACGTGCCCATACCCGAAGGCGGGGTTGGTGAAAGGGCCTTTCTGTGTGGAGTTTGCATGTTCTCCCCGTGTCCCCTAGGGTAGGTACCCTCACAAAAACATGCAGTAATCCTGGTCTCTAAACTGCCTCCCCCTGGCCAGCCGGGGCGCCTGATGGAGGGGAAAGGAACTGGTTGGAATAACGTGTTCCTTCCACGCGCTACGTCCAACCAGGGAAACTCCCCCCTGTCAGGTGTAAAGGAGCAACTTGGACACTCAAGCATGAAGGAAGCATGAGTTAAGTCCGTTGCTCTCCCCAGGTTGGTGGAGGGTGTGTAGAGCCCAGGATCACATTAGATGATTGACACAGGGGTGAAAAATGGGTTACAAAATCGTGGGATAAAAAATATAATTAAAAAAAAAAAAAAAATGAATTAGAACGATAGACACATCTGAATTGGATGGGCCATGTAGTGTAGTTACAATGTCAACGGTTTGAGTTCTCGGTTCAATTTCCACAAGGTGGATCTTCTTTTGGTTTAACCCATTAAAACCAGGAAAGCATCAGTGGAATTTTAGATTTTTGCATTGGATATGCAAAAAATAGCAGGTATACAAGCTCACAGAATCTGCTATTTTTGAGTAGTGTGAAACTACTGATTTAGAAGGTATTCTGCCTCAGGTAGAGCTCCGAACCCGGGGGAGTATTGGACAGTGGTCCAGCTGTCGGATAGACCTCATTCACACATTGCATTGGTTTATTGTAATTGTAATCTTGGTTAGTTCTCAACAACAGGAATTCTGATACCGGTAAGTTAATAAGATTGTCATGGTTAGGCATTGGATTGGTGTGGTTAAGGGCTCTGGAAAAGGGCGTTCACTATGCTGGGTTAACCCTTGAACCTGCCCTTTGGTGTACTGTACCGGGTTCTGGGTGAACATGTCAATAACAGATTGTGCTCGTCCCCAACTGACAAACTGGTTGCATGCATGTGGACATGTTGACTAGTATGGTGACGGACTACGTCTCCTTTGGCCAAATGGAATCTTTATAAATACTTCATCTACTGTATGTAGTACAAAAGTGACACGACAACAATAATGTTGGTGTAGTAAAGAGATGAATGTTTAGTTTTTTTCATTATAGACTACTCTCCAACTTTCATAGTCTTTGAGTTCCACTTCACTATGCATTTCCTGGTTCTTCATGCTGCGTTTAGTGCATGGCTGGAGGTTCTGTTTTGTGATGTCACCAAACAGAACCAGCGGGCAGTATGTTGTCATAGGTCTACTTTTGAGGGAAGATACATTAGAGTAGAGTACATACAGACAAACCCTGTTCTGGTACAAAAAAAAGATGGTAAGGAGAAAGACAGAAAGGAAGAGAGAGAAACAAATAAACATTGGTGCAGGCTGGGGGCGTGTTCTCTCTGTGTCATCAGCGCCCATACCCTGGGTGGGGTTGGCGAAAGGGCCCGTCTGTGTGGAGTGTGCATGTTGTCTCTTTGTCCCCTAAGGTAGGTGGGTAGTAGTACCCTCACAAAAAACATGCAATCCTTGTCTCTATACTGCCTACCCCTGGTTGCCGCGGAGCCTGATGGAGGACAAAGGAACTGTGTTCTTTCCTCCCGGGGAAACTACCCCCTGTCAGATGATAAGAAGCGGCCTGCATTGAAGGAAGCATGAGCTCAGTCCGGGGCTCTCCCCAAGCAGCGCCCAGGATTACAGCTGAGGCAATTGGCACCGGGTGACAAAAATGGGTTACAATTACTCAAATCTAAAACTAAAATAAAAACATTGGTAATGGTAACACAAAAAAAAATGTATCTACCCCCACTCCATCCCCAATTGAGCCCTAGAACACTGAATTCACATCTGATGACTGATCCTCCCACTGAGAAAGCCAGTCTACTATACCACTAGTATTCACCATAGCATAGTGATGCATCTCGTGCTATTAAGGATGTACTGCAGAATACATACTGTCTGTATAATGTATGTGAAATTGTGAATGAGCTGGATATCTACAGTATGTTTGTACGCACTTTTGTGTGATGCTGATGACGACCGGTTCGCTATGGTTTGGGAATAGACCATAGCATGCATATTCAGGGGCCTGTTCAATCATACATCCGTAACAAGGCCATTCCTCATGTATGTGTACAGTCCCTACGCAGCCAGAGCCGTTTCCTATGTGTCTCTGTGTTAGAGAGGCTGTCAATATCTATGTTAAGCGTGTTCGCGTGTTTGGCTCCAGTGTGTTTCTTTAATGAGTCTCAGGGGTGCGTCCCCCAAAGTAAGACAATCCGTGATTGGAAACACTTGTCATCTCATTTCTGCATTACTGAATGTGCCAGTCAAAGCTATAAC